>NC_080465.1:66402854-66752396 GCF_028018845.1 Melospiza georgiana | reverse complement strand
CTTCCGACACTTCCGACACTTCCTTCCGACACTTCTTCCGACACTTCCTTCCTTCCTTCTGACACTTCCTTCCGACACTTCCTTCCTTCCTTCCGACACTTTCTTCCTTCCTTCCTTCCGACACTTCCTTCCTTCCGACGTTTCGTTCCGACACTTCCTTCCGACACTTCCTTCCTTCCTTCCTTCCTTCCTTCCTTCCTTCCTTCCTTCCTTCCTTCCTTCCTTCCTTCCTTCCGACACTTCCGACACTTCGACACTTCCTTCCGACACTTCCTTCCGACACTTCCGACACTTCCGACACTTTATTCCGACAGTTCCTTCCTACCTTCCTTCTGACAGTTCCTTCTGACACTTCCTTCCTTCCTTCCTTCCTTCCTTCCTTCCTTCCTTCCTTCCTTCCTTCCTTCCTTCCTTCCTTCCTTCCTTCCTTCCTCCTTCCTTCCGACACTTCCTTCCTTCCTTCCTTCCTTCCGACACTTCCTTCCTTCCTTCCGACACTTCCTTCAGACACTTCCGACACTTCCGACAATTTTGACACTTCCTTCCGACACTTCCTTCCGACACTTCCTTCCTTCCTTCCGACACTTCCGACACTTCCTTCTGACACTTCCTTCCGACATCACCTTCCTTCCTTCCGTTCTTCCGACAGTTCCTTCCTTCCTTCCGACACTTCCTTCCTTCCTTCCGACACTTCCTTCCTTCCTTCCGACACTTCCTTCCGACACTTCCTTCCGTCCTTCCGACACTTCCTTCCGACAATTCCTTCCGCCACTTCCTTCCTTCTTCTGACACTTCCTTCCGACACTTCCTTCCTTCCTTCCGACATTTCCTTCCGACACTTCCTTCCGACACTTCCTTCCTTCTTCTGACACTTCCTTCCGACACTTCCTTCCTTCCTTCCGACACTTCCTTCCTTCCTTCCGACACTTCCTTCCGACACTTCCTTCCGACACTTCCGACACTTCCGACACTTCCTTCCGACACTTCCTTCCTTCCTTCCTTCCTTCCTTCCTTCTTCCTTCCTTCCTTCCTTCCTTCCTTCCTTCCTTCCTTCCTTCCTTCCTTCCTTCCTTCCTTCCTTCCTTCCTTCCTTCCGACCTTTCCTTCCAACACTTCCTTCCGACACTGTCCTTCCGACACTTCCTTCCTTCCTTCCTTCCGACACTTCCTTCCTTCCTTCTCAAACTTCCTTCCTTCTGACACTTTTTTCCTTCCTTCCTTCCTTCCTTCCTTCCGACACTTCCTTCCTTCCTTCCTTCCTTCCTTCCTTCCTTCCTTCCTTCCTTCCTTCCTTCCTTCCTTCCTTCCTTCCTTCCTTCCTTCCTTCCTTCCTTCCTTCCTTCTTCCTTCCTTCCTTCCTTCCTTCCTTCCGACACTTCCTTCCGACACTTCCTTCCGACACTTCCTTCCGACACTTCCTTCCGACACTTTCCTTCCGACACTTCCTTCCGACACTTCCTTCCTTCCTTCCTTCCTTCCGACACTTCCTTCCTTCCTTCCTTCCTTCCTTCCTTCCTTCCTTCCTTCCTTCCTTCCTTCCTTCCTTCCTTCCTTCCTTCCTTCCTTCCTTGCGACACTTCCTTCCTTAGACATTTCCTTCCGACACTTCCGACAATTTTGACACTTCCTTCCGACACTTCCGACACCTCCGACCCTTCCGACACTTCCTTCCGACACTTCCTTCCTTCCGACACTTCCGACACTTCCTTCCTTCCTTCCGTTCTTCCGACACTTCCTTCCTTCCTTCCGACACTTCCATCCGACACTTCCTTCCGACACTTCCCTTCTGACACTTCCTTCCGACACTTCCTTCCTTCCGACACTTCCTTCCGACACTTCCTTCTGACACTTCCTTCCTTCCTTCCTTCCTTCCTTCCTTCCTTCCTTCCTTCCTTCCTTCCTTCCTTCCTTCCTTCCTTCCTTCCTTCCTTCCTTCCTTCCTTCCTTCCTTCCTTCCTTCCCTTCCTTCCTTCCTTCCTTCTTTCCTCCCTCCCTCCCTTCCTTCCTTCCTCCCTCCCTTCCTTCCTTCCTCCCTCCCTCCCTTCCTTCCTTCCTTCCTTCCTTCCTCCTTCCTTCCTTCCTTCCTTCCTTCCTTCCTTCCTTCCTTCCTTCCTTCCTTCCTTCCTTCCTTCCTTCCTTCCTTCCTTCCTTCCTTCCTTCCTTCCTTCCTTCCTTCCTTCCTTCCTTCCTTCCTTCCCTTCTTCCTTCCTTCCTTCCTTCCGACACTTCCTTCCGACACTTCCTTCCGACACTTCCTTCCGACACTTCCTTCCGACACTTCCTTCCGACACTTCCTTCCTTCCTTCCGACACTTCCTTCCGACACTTCCTTCCTTACTTCCGACACTTCCTTCCTTCCTTCCGACACTTCCTTCCGACACTTCCTTCCTTCCTTCCTTCCGACACTTCCTTCCGACACTTCCTTCCTTCCTTCCTTCCTTCTTTCCGACGCTTCCTTCCGACACTTCCGACACTTACTTCCTTCCGACAATTCCTTCCTTCCGACATTTCCTTCCGACACTTCCTTCCGACACTTCCGACACTTCCGACACTTCCTTTCTTCCTTCCGACACTTCCTTCCGACACTTCCTTCCGACACTTCCTTCCTTCCTTCCTTCCTTCCTTCCTTCCTTCCTTCCTTCCTTCCTTCCTTCCTTCCTTCCTTCCTTCCTTCCTTCCTTCCTTCCTTCCTTCCTTCCTTCCTTCCTTCCTTCCTTCCTTCCTTCCTTCCTTCCTTCCTTCCTTCCTTCCTTCTTTCGACGCTTCCTTCCGACACTTCCGACACTTCCTTCCTTCCGACAATTCCTTCCTTCCGACACTTCCTTCCGACACTTCCTTCCGACACTTCCTTCCGACACTTCCTTCCGACACTTCTGACACTTCCGACACTTCCTTTCTTCCTTCCGACACTTCCTTCCGACACTTCCTTCCGACACTTCCTTCTGACACTTCCTTCCGACACTTCCTGCCGACACTTTCTTCCTTCCTTCCTTCGACATTTCCTTCTTCCGACACTTCCTTCCGACACTTCCCTTCCGACACTTCCGACACTTCCGACACTTTTGACACTTCTTTCCGACACTTCCTTCCGACACTTCCTTCCGACACTTCCGACACTTCCTTCCGACACTTCCTTCCGACACTTCCTTCCGACACTTCCTTCCGACACTTCTGACACTTCCGACACTTCCTTTCTTCCTTCCGACACTTCCTTCCGACACTTCCTTCCGACACTTCCTTCTGACACTTCCTTCCGACACTTCCTTCCGACACTTTCTTCCTTCCTTCCTTCCGACATTTCCTTCCTTCCGACACTTCCTTCCGACACTTCCTTCCGACACTTCCGACACTTCCGACACTTTTGACACTTCTTTCCGACACTTCCTTCCGACACTTCCTTCCGACACTTCCGACACTTCCTTCCGACACTTCCTTCCGACACTTCTTTCCTTCCTTCCGTTCTTCCGACACTTCCTTCCTTCCTTCCGACACTTCCTTCCGACACTTCTTTCCTTCCTTCCTTCCTTCCTTCCTTCCTTCCTCCTTCCTTCCTTCCCTTCTTCCTTCTTCCTTCCGACACTTCCGACACTTCCGACACTTCCGACACTTCCGACACTTCCGACACTTCCTTCCGACACTTCCTTCCTTCCTTCCTTCCTTCCTTCCTTCCTTCCTTCCTTCCTTCCTTCCTTCCTTCCTTCCTTCCTTCCTTCCTTCCTTCCGACACTTCCTTCCGACACTTCCTTCCTTCCTTCCGACACTTCCTTCCTTCCTTCCTTCCTTCCGACACTTCCTTCCTTCCTTCCTTCCTTCCTTCCTTCCTTCCTTCCTTCCTTCCTTCCTTCCTTCCTTCCTTCCTTCCTTCCTTCCTTCCTTCCTTCCTTCCTTCTTCCTTCCTTCCTTCCTTCCTTCCTTCCGACACTTCCTTTCTTCCTTCCTTCCGACACTTCCTTCCTTCCTTCCTTCCTTCCTTCCTTCCTTCCTTCCTTCCTTCCTTCCTTCCTTCCTTCCTTCCTTCCTTCCTTCCTTCCTTCCTTCCTTCCTTCCTTCCTTCCTTCCTTCCTTCCTTCCTTCCTTCCTTCCTTCCGACACTTCCTTCCGACACTTCCTTCCGACACTTCCTTCCGACACTTCCTTCCGACACTTCCTTCCTTCCTTCCGACACTTCCTTCCTTCCTTCCTTCCTTCCGACACTTCCTTCCTTCCTTCCTTCCTTCCTTCCTTCCTTCCTTCTCTTCCTTCCTTCCTTCCTTCCTTCCGTCCTTCCTTCCTTCCTTCTTCCTTCCTTCCTTCCTTCCTTCCTTCCTTCCTTCCTTCCTTCCTTCCTTCCTTCCTTCCTTCCTTCCTTCCTCCGACACTTCCTTCCTTCCGACACTTCCTTCCGACACTTCCTTCCTTCCTTCCTTCCTTCCTTCCTTCCTTCCTTCCTTCCTTCCTTCCCTTCCTTCCTTCCTTCCTTCTTCCTTCCTTCCTTCCTTCCTTCCTTCCTTCCTTCCTTCCTTCCTTCCTTCCGACACTTCCGACACTTCCGACACTTCCGACACTTCCTTCCTTCCTTCCTTCCGACACTTCCTTCCTTCCGACACTTCCTTCCTTCCTTCCGACACTTCCTTCCTTCCTTCCTTCCTTCCTTCCTTCCTTCCTTCCTTCCTTCCTTCCTTCCTTCCTTCCTTCCTTCCTTCCTTCCTTCCTTCCTTCCTTCCTTCCTTCCTTCCTCCTTCCTTCCTTCCTTCCGACACTTCCTTCCTTCCTTCCTTCCTTCCTTCCTTCCTTCCTTCCTTCCTTCCTTCCTTCCTTCCTTCCTTCCTTCCTTCCTTCCTTCCTTCCTTCCTTCCTTCCTTCCTTCCTTCCTTCCTTCCTTCCTTCCTTCCTTCCTTCCTTCCTTCCGACACTTCCTTCCTTCCTTCCTTCCTTCCGACACTTCCTTCCTTCCTTCCTTCCTTCCTTCCTTCCTTCCTTCCTTCCTTCCTTCCTTCCTTCCTTCCTTCCTTCCTTCCTTCCTTCCGACGCTTCCTTCCGACACTTCCTTCCTTCCTTTCGACACTTCCTTCCGACACTTCCTTCCGACACTTCCTTCTGAAATTTCCTTCCTCTTCCTTCCTTCCTTCCTTCCTTCCTTCCTTCCTTCCTTCCTTCCTTCCTTCCTTCCTTCCTTCCTTCCTTCCTTCCTTCCTTCCTTCCTTCCTTCCGACACTTCCTTCCGACACTTCCTTCCGACACTTCCTTCCGACACTTCCTTCCGACACTTCCTTCCTTCCTTCCTTCCGACACTTCCTTCCGACACTTCCTTCCGACACTTCCTTCCGACACTTCCTTCCGACACTTCCTTCCGACACTTCCTTCCGACACTTCCTTCCTTCCGACACTTCCTTCCTTCCGACACTTCCTTCCGACACTTCCTTCCGACACTTCCTTCCTTCCTTCCTTCCTTCCTTCCTTCCTTCCTTCCTTCCTTCCTTCCTTCCTTCCTTCCTTCCTTCCTTCCTTCCTTCCTTCCTTCCTTCCTTCCTTCCTTCCTTCCTTCCTTCCTTCCTTCCGACGCTTCCTTCCGACACTTCCTTCCTTCCTTCCGACACTTCCTTCCTTCCTTCCTTCCTTCCTTCCTTCCTTCCTTCCTTCCTTCCTTCCGACACTTCCGACACTTCCGACACTTCCGACACTTCCGACACTTCCTTCCGACACTTCCTTCCTTCCTTCCTTCCTTCCTTCCTTCCTTCCTTCCTTCCTTCCTTCCTTCCTTCCTTCCTTCCTTCCTTCCTTCCTTCCTTCCTTCCTTCCTTCCTTCCTTCCTTCCTTCCTTCCTTCCTTCCTTCCGACGCTTCCTTCCGACACTTCCTTCCTTCCTTCCGACACTTCCTTCCGACACTTCCTTCCGACACTTCCTTCTGAAATTTCCTTCCTTCCTTCCTTCCTTCCTTCCTTCCTTCCTTCCTTCCTTCCTTCCTTCCTTCCTTCCTTCCTTCCTTCCTTCCTTCCTTCCTTCCTTCCTTCCTTCCTTCCTTCCTTCCTTCCTTCCTTCCTTCCTTCCTTCCTTCCTTCCTTCCTTCCTTCCTTCCTTCCTTCCTCCCTTCCTTCCTTCCTTCCTTCCGACACTTCCTTCCTTCCGACACTTCCTTCCTTCCTTCCTTCCTTCCGACACTTCCTTCCTTCCTTCCTTCCTTCCTTCCGACACTTCCTTCCTTCCTTCCGACACTTCCTTCCGACACTTCCTTCCGACACTTCCTTCCGACACTTCCTTCCTTCCGACACTTCCTTCCTTCCGACACTTCCTTCCTTCCTTCCTTCCTTCCTTCCTTCCTTCCTTCCTTCCTTCCTTCCTTCCTTCCTTCCTTCCTTCCTTCCTTCCTTCCTTCCTTCCTTCCTTCCTTCCTTCCTTCCTTCCTTCCTTCCTTCCTTCCTTCCTTCCTTCCTTCCTTCCGACACTTCCTTCCGACGCTTCCTTCCGACACTTCCGACACTTCCTTCCTTCCGACAATTCCTTCCTTCCTTCCGACACTTCCTTCCGACACTTCCTTCCGACACTTCCTTCCTTCCTTCCTTCCTTCCTTCCTTCCTTCCTTCCTTCCTTCCTTCCTTCCTTCCTTCCTTCCTTCCTTCCTTCCTTCCTTCCTTCCTTCCTTCCTTCACTTCCTTCCTTCCTTCCTTCCTTCCGACACTTCCTTCCTTCCTTCCTTCCTTCCTTCCTTCCTTCCTTCCTTCCTTCCTTCCTTCCTTCCTTCCGACACTTCCTTCCGACACTTCCTTCCGACACTTCCTTCCGACACTTCCTTCCGACACTTCCTTCTGACACTTCCTTCCGACACTTCCTTCCTTCCTTCTGACACTTCCTTCCTTCCGACACTTCCTTCCTTCTTACACTTCCTTCCTCCTTCCTTCCTTCCTGTAACTATTTGTGAAACTGAATTCGCTCATATTTGTGCCCCTCTGTGTATTTGTGTATGCAGCAACACTCTGCAAAATACCTACACTTTTATTGCAAGAATAGCAACTTTTGTTAGAAGTCCTGAGATTTCTAAGCCTATCTATTTGGCAGGTTTCAGGAAAAGCCTGTGTTTTGGGTTATGTAGTACTTATGATCATTAACTTAAATAGATGATTTTAGTGCACTTTCATTTTGTTGTTTTTGTCCCTTTTGCCTTTTATTTAAGCAACGAATAATGGAAGAAAAACTTGTAAATTATTTGAACCCAGATTAAGCAAAATGTATTGAACTTTTTTCTTTTCTTTTTTTTTAAGAGGAAAAAGCTTCCTTCTGACTATTTTTTTTTGCAAGCCAAAGAGTTAGACTTTGAAGCAAATTTAATTTTTGAACATTTATTAAAACATCACAAATTTGGAAATAATAAAAATGGAAATTGTCTTTTTCAGAACATAGCTGTATTGCAGGGTGTGAGTCACTTCCACATTTATTTTCTTGTCAGGTTTTAAACTTTGAAATTTATATAATGTATTGAATTCTGTGAAAAGTAGCAAAAATTACTTCCTATGTAACTATTATACTATTTTGCCTGTTTAATCAATTACTGTTTAAAGGAAACATGAGATATAAAGAAAAAGAGCTTTCAATATAATATTTTCTCTATTATAACAATTTATTCACTTAGAAAAAATATAATTAAGTTGAAACTCAAGCAAAGACATTGTTAGAAAGGCCTTATTTCTATACAGTCTACTTTTTTTTTTGATAAGAGAAGTAGAATTATCCTTAAACAATGCTTTATTATAATTTTTGTTGTTTTTTTATTCTTTTTTTTTAATGCAACAGTGGATGCATCAAGTGTTGTGAACTTGATTTGAGCATTTTATGGTACTGGAGTCAGCTGCCTATTAAAAGTGTGATCAGGTAGTTTAGAGTGTGACTAGCTGTGTCAACAGAAGGAAAGTGGAGGATTAGTATCTATGGCAACAACAAAGCATCCCTGTTTGCAGACAGACAAATTCTGCTACATCTGAAAAAGATTGACAGGTCTATTCCTTTGCAACTGACCCATAGAAATTAGCAAGTAAAAGTTATTATACTGGGTTGTATTGAAGGGTTCTCAATATCTTAAAGTGCCCTTGTAAGTTTTTCTGCGTCATTTGCATGAGAAACCTGGCAGGGATTGTTCTGAGGTTTATATCTGTGGTTTGATAGATTCTTTGTGGGGGAGTGTTGCTGGTGAGAATAACTTAATTTTCAGTTCTCTGTATGACAGAATTGTTGGAGCATGGATTGAGGGAAAAACACACATCAAAGAACTACAGCTGAATAATATGCCACATTTCAAAACCAAGAGACATCGCAGGAATATTACAGATGCACCTTCTCAAATATGGAGGTTTAAAAAAATTTTCTTATCCAATTAGCTAAAAACAATTACGATCTGTGTTTTCTTAATAATTAAGATTTCCATTGGAATGCTTTAGTGCCTTTCCAGAGATTCTGTAATTTAACTGAATAACATTTCACTTAATGCACCGGACTTGGAGTGCAAGAAGTTGTGCAATTGAAGTAGTCTAAATTAGTAATAATAATACCCTTTTTTGTTTTTCATTTAAGGAAAAAAAATGTTAAAAGCTTGTTTACCTATTTATTTGCTTATAGGTTGTGTGTTTGGTACTAGATGTAGAAAGGAAAATTCACGTGTAGTAGAGTTATTGTGGAAATATCTTGGAATATCTTTTAATCTTGTATTTTAATCTACTTGTATTTTGGCAAAATTCCAACCGACTGGGAAAAGGTCAGGATTGCAGCTATTAAAAAAATATATGTATTTAGTTTTCTATGAATGACCATTTTTTTTCTTAATATCATTCTCTGTCTGCAATATTTATGTTTGGAAGCAAAGTTTTAAGCATATTTTTAAATTGTAGCAAGAAAACTCTATGTGCGTTCTGTTTCCCAGAGACACATGGAAAATCACTAGAAAACATCCAGTGTGCTTTCTTGACATTTTAAATTTTTTTTTTGCGTCAGGAAAGTAGTAGCTCAAACACTTGACCTGATTCAATGCAGAAGGCATCAAGTCTCCTAAATGGCATGGTTCTTGAATTAATTTATGCTCCTTCTTGATAAAAAAGTACCATTTGATCAGCTATTATTATCTGCGTTGCATTGTATTTTTTTTTTTTTAATGTGGAAACAGAAATGGCAAATGCTTCTGATTCTCAGAAAGGATAGCACTTGTTTCAGCTGTGTAGAAACAAAGTTTTTAAGCATTCCTAAAGTGCCGATTGGACATAATCAAAGCAACACCCTGTGTGCATGGGTTTCTGTGCATAGCTGGGCCTGTGGCCTTTTAAATTCCGTACATCGCTGTGAGCGCTGCACATAAAGCAGATTAGAGTAAGACAGTCAGCTGCCGGTGGAGGGTTATTGCTATTGTGATTGCTCCCGATCATTCATACCACTGCAAAGAAAGCCAAGAACCACCTTTTCTTCCTCTAATAATAAAGTTTTTTTCTTCCCCCTAAAAAGCAGAAATTACAGGCTGGTAGGCTCTGCTGGTACAGGTTGCTCTTGGAGGGTTCATTTCTCAAAATAAAAATATTGATGACTGTTTTCCAGCAGCTGGGGATACACTGATTTATACATCAGATTTTTTTCTGTGGATGTCTGTGTGTTTGTGGATGCACAGAGGCTGTAGGAAGATAGGAGGAGAGTTATTTTCTGCAATCCTCTTAGCACGTTCCCACCCTGGTATTATTTTCCAAATATTTCTTGTATTGCACTGGCCGTGGTTAGCTCTAACCCAGGAGGCCAGGTCTCTGGTGTGCTGAGCATGCTATAAAAATACAGCAAACTATGAACCCTGCACAAAAAGCTTCTAGTCTTTAGCCAACCATTTTACAAATGCACAGCTTCCAATGGAAACTGGCTGACTAGGAAAAATGTGCTTTTCTTCAAAAGACACAAACAAAAAATGAAGTTTTGACCTTCAACCTGAGTGAATATGCAGTCTCTCTACAGGGTATTTTTAGCAAAGGTGACAAACTTTCAGTGGCAGAAACTGTGACTTTCTTGATTTGTAAAGCACCAGGAAAGTCTGCCAGTAAATAAAAAAAATATAAAGATGTGCTAGAATATTATTTTTTCCCCCTTCCTCATTAGTAACTTAAAGGAAAATTTATTTTGCATAGTTACTAATTTTTTTTATGTCCAAGGGGAAAGTGAGATCAGTTTACAAATATTTTTGTCCTGCTTTTTTTTCCTTTTCTTTTGCTCATGAATTTGTTTTAGCCCGTATTTTGCTTATTTTTTCAGAAAAGTGAAAGGTAAGGCTTAGCTAAGGCATCATCCTTAGAACTATAGCTCTCTCAGTTTAAGTTCTGGGATATATTTTTACTTTTTCAAATTTGACAATCATCATGTTTTTTCACTGCTTAAAACTGACATAGTACAAACATGCTGATCCCTATCACTGCTGCTCCTTCATTTCTGAACAGGTCTTTGCATATCTTATCAATGAGCTGATCAAACTGGTGACATTGGGATTTCGTGCCTTTTGACAGCTGAAACTGCTGTGCTTTTCTCAAGCTAATTATTGTTTTCAAGGGGCAGTCACTATCAGATTCTACAAGCTTCGTTTTCCACCCCCACATCAAGCTAGAAAATGCTTAAAAGGTTTGCTTCTCTCTCCCTCCCTCCCTCCTTCCACCTACTAAGATTACTTTGAGAATAAAAGAAATGCTAGTTAGTATGAAATGTTGAGGTTTTCTTCATATTTAAATTATTGTAGAGGAACTAAAAAAAACCCCCACTACTTCTTAATCATTCTATAGAGATTTTAAAATTTTAAACAAAACACTGTCTTGGACGGGCTTTTTTGCATCTCTGCTACTGTAATCTCCAGCCAACCTTTAATGATACTATTTTAAAAATAGTCTTGCCTGATGCTACCTTAAAATCTTTGGAGGACATAATTTTTGCCTTTCCTCAGTTCTTCAGTAAGCCACAACATTTATGGATTTTGCACAGGGGCTCATCAAGGGTCAAATATAGAAAAAAGCCTTTATATGCATAGAATCTTACTTTTTGTTATTGGGTAGCTTTCCTGGAATTCTGCAGTGGCTCCATCTTCCTGTTAATTACCTGCTGAACAGTGACACTGAGGCAGTTTTCTATACCTTCTCTTTTCAGTGTTTGGGATGGCAAGAAGTTTAGGGATGGGAAGGTTGTGAATAGTCTATCTGTATCATCAATACCACATTTCCCAGTACTATAGGGTGGATTAATTTGTACTGGTGTAGTGAAAAATATTTTAAATCAAATTAAAACTGTAGTAAAAAAGATCTTGAGTGTTGTCTTGCAGTTTATTTTTTTATACAGATGTTCTCAGTGACACATTTTACTGTGTAAAGATCGCAGCCTTGTGTTATATCCGTCCCTAGCTTAGATGGGGAATTCTGAAGCAATGCTCAAGCTGAAAAAAATCACCTCAGACAAGAGCATTGTCCAGAGTTACTCAAAGAATTAGAGCTAGCTCCTCTGAAGCTTCAGTTTTGGACACTCAATGAATATTGTTAAGTAATTGCTTTGTAAAATGGCAGAAATTGTGAATTAAGCTATTATCAAGTGCTATGAATTACAGACTTTGATTTACTGCATGATGAGAGAAAGAAATTCTGACAGATTTGAGTGGCTGCAGACAGAAAGGCTCTATAGTTTAATCTGTATTTATTTGCAGATTTTAAAAAGTAAACTGGGAGACTTATCACATTCTCCAATGGCTAGGGACACTAAAGCAAATTAATTAATTAAAAGAACAACTGCTCTTTATTGAAAGATGTCCCTTTCCACACTGCTTTACAGAAAAAAACAGAAGGGAGTTAGAGAACAGGAAGAATACAGACTTCAGGAGCATAATCTGCTGTGATTTACAGACCGTATGGCCAGGATCTTCATTTAATAGACTTAGGAGAAGCATTGTGTAGTATTATCAGTTTCATTCTGCAAAATCAGTATTTATTCATGAAGGAAATAGCACACACTCCATTTACAAGATTTAAGGGTGAAACTCTGTTTTGTAGAATGGTTAGTGCACATGCAAAATAGAAGGGCTAGGAAAACGATAGTTTTAGCTTTTCTTTCTTCAAAAATGTAGAAAAAAAAAGACAATTTTGAAAATGGCTTGTAAGTTAAAACTGCCACTGGCCAGCTTTAAATTATGTGATTCTTGCTTAGACAAGATGTGCTAGAGGAATTCCTTGGCTCTCATTAACGTGGAATAATCCCTCTAGACTTCACACACAGCAGACATACACAGACACATACAAATTTCTACTGTCAGTTGTACATTTCCAACTGCAAAACAATACACAGATTGCAACAGTTCGTCAAGCTAAAGATTTTGAGTTCCCAATATCTTTACAGGCAGTCCTTTCTTTTGTTTTGGGGACAGTGTTGCTAAAATTTGTTTGGGATAATGAAGAGTTATTCTCTTCAGGGCAGCAGCTTGATTGCTGTTCATTTTTCCTGTTCACTAACCACAGAGTGCAAACTTCAAAAGCTACACTGTGCTTTTACTTCTGCTGTAACCTCGTGGTCTGTCATAAAGGTAAGGAAGTTTCAAGACTGTAAGAAGGGGGACAAACTCTAGTAATGCACAGTGAACTTGTAAAGGGCCATAAAGGAATCTGCGTCTTAGTTTTCCCAGTAAAATCTTAAACCCCACCTGAAAAGTCATAGCCAGTTACAGCATCTTCCTACGTAAAACCTCTGATCATGAGAGTGCATAGCTTGAATTACAGCTATCAAAATCAGGCTAGTGAGTGCCATTTTCATGTGAACTACTACAATTATAATTTACAGAAGTTTCTCAGCATTGGTATATGTATGGTTGTCCCCAGGCATCTGAGATCTTACGTGAAGGAGATCTATTTGCAGAAAGTATATGGTTCAGAGCTAGAAGAATTTGAGCTTGAAGCTTTTTCAAGGCATCAATGAGGGGGTCTTTCCCCCCTAACAAATTACTTGCTCCTTTTTCCTTATGTTACTGATTTATTTCCTAGCTTGCTAACCCAGCCTTTTCTTCCTTTCCCAATTTCTTTTCGGGCATAAAACTCTTTGCACAGAAGGTTTAAGAAAACTGAGGCCATTGTGTGGAAAAATCTAAAAAATTATTCAACTTTGAACAAAGATGGTGGAAGAGGACGGAGCCTCTGACAACAGCCATGTTGTCAGACATTGCCTGATGAGCAGAATTAACTAAATTCTGACTTTTCCGAACACTCCACTGATGTCAACCACAGCAAATCTTTACTCCCACTTGGGGGCATTGCACACAGACCAACTGCCATGCAATAAATTCTGTAGACCAGGGACAGGCATAATAAGGACAGAATAATATAAATCGGATTCATTTGCATTAGTTTCCCTGACCTATAAATTCTGGGGAATTTTTGGCCTTAGCTTTCTCTCATTTTGGGACCAACTTCTTCCAGCTGGATAAATACTGGTGGATAAAACTTCTGTTGCCTCAGGTGAGCTACTGAGCACGTGATATATGGAAAGGATGAAATAGAATGGAAGGGCCTGGATAAAGTTTACATGGTAGAGAAGGTCCTGCTACTTGTTAGTTTTATGAGACTCTACAAGAAATCTCCTTTCTTTCTTTCTTTCTTTCTTTCTTTCTTTCTTTCTTTCTTTCTTTCTTTCTTTCTTTCTTTCTTTCTTTCTTTCTTTCTTTCTTTCTTTCTTTCTTTCTTTCTTTCTTTCTTTCTTTCTTTCTTTCTTTCTTTCTTTCTTTCTTTCTTTCTTTCTTTCTTTCTTTCTTTCTTTCTTTCTTTCTTTCTTTCTTTCTTTCTTTCTTTCTTTCTTTCTTTCTTTCTTTCTTTCTTTCTTTCTTTCTTTCTTTCTTTCTTTCTTTCTTTCTTTCTTTCTTTCGTAGAAACCAAGGTGAACCACACATGAGCCATTGCATGAACTTTTACATGTAAGCATTTTCTATAGAAAGTAGATCAGGCAAGATTCACTAAAAATGTTCTTGCTGAACATAGGATACAAATAAAATTTTAAGCATGTGGTGATTGTGATCTTAATCTCTCCTTGCAGCATGGACAGTGGGAAGCCAAAGCAGCGATGGTGACCATGTAAAAGCAGAAGTGAGCCTGCCATGTGCTGAACATCCATGTCATTCATGGACTCCCAGCTTCCCAGTCATCAAGCAGCTATAATTACAAAGCTGAAATTTACATTGTGTGTGAATGCTGAGCTCCATCAAATGTGTTGTGGTCCCAGTGTGTGGCCCACATGACGATATGGCACTCTACTTTGTATTATCTTTTTTTTTTTCCTCTGCTGCAGTCTTATTCCTACATAAAAAGTCATTTGCTGTCTCGTACCTCAAGGCCCTTTTGATGAGTTTGTGAAGAGCTACTTCTGAGTGATTTTTCTGTTTGGTTGATGATTCTTTATTTATTCCTGAAGATGTTGTTGCTTGGAGTCTTGTTTTTCTCCAGAGGAAAAAAAATTAAATAATAGTTATAAATAGAGACACTTGGGTTATGTAAGTTTGCCATGCAATTGTTTTAATGCGAAAAAAAGATTAATTGGTTATCATATGGTCTCTCAAATACTCTATGCTGATCACTGATCCTTGCAATATTGTGTTATCACCTAGTTTTTTTCACTGCAACTGTCTTTTCATTTACTCTTGGCAAATTACTACAATCACTGTTAGAGGTTTTTTAAAATCAGTTTTAAAATTAGCCTTAAAAATTACAGTGCTACACACTAGGAAGTTCAACCAAGAGAGAGAACATAAAGTGATATTTTTAAGAAATATGCAACATTTAGTAATTGTATACAGCTACTAAAAACCTGCTTTGGAAGAATCTCTTTGGCACAATTTCAACTAAACTGTTTTCCTGAATTCATCCTAGGCTTTTAAATTTTTTTTTAAAAGTACTTATTTTCCTAAGCCACAGCATTTTTCCAGTATAACAGTTTTTTAGGTGAATGGTAGACATATATCTGATTTACAGCCTTGTGCCTCATGCAAGACTGGAAGGACAGTATGTCATTGAAACAGAAAACTCACAATATATTGTTACACTCTTCTCTGCATTGCTCCCTCTGCATTTTTTGACTGTAAAAAACTGATTCCCTTTAGTGTTCATACTTCATGACAATTCAAAGGTCAGTCTCAGCTGACAAGCTCAGACAGCTTGGTCACCTGTTGCCTCTTAATATGATATTTTCTGCCTTGAAATGGTATCTCCCCACCAGCATCCTCTTTTCTGGAGTAATGGAAGTGATGTATTTAGCAAAGTACAAAAATATCCAAGCTCCAAAATGTGTCAGTCATATAGTCTTAAAAATGTTGGAGTTGATTTAGAAATCTAAGTGGGAATGCTCATGAAGAGATGAAGCAAGGCAGTTTCTGAAAACAATTGTTTTTGCAGAGAAAATTTCTAATCTGGATTTTTTATTTAAAATACCCCTTTTTTTAAGCTTTTGCATTTTCTGTAATTGCAGTATAATGACAAATAAGGAGATACAGCCAATGAATGAAAATGGTGATTTGAGGAATGCATGTACAACATATATATTTCATATTTTTAATTTACCTGAAAAAATGTGATTTGTCAGAGAACTTATATGCTTTAGAGCATAGGCATGGTAAAATTTCTGATTGATGAAGGCAAGATTTTGATAAATAACACTTTTCTGATTTCTGTCAAAAAAATTGCAAACTTTTATCTGCAGTTGTTGGTGAAATCTATAGCTTCTGCTTTTGCCATATTTCATGAAATCAGCCTCTTGGAATTTGTGACACGAAGCACAGATCCAAATATATTTAGTGCAAGAGTTAGCAGAAGCTAGTGTGCTATGTCAGAAAACTGAATCTCTTGATATTTGTGTGTGAAGTGATTATGGTGAGAGGGAATATGTTCAGACCCAGATGCAGAAAGAGGAAACATCAAATTAAAAGAGAGCATTATCTCTCCAAAGAATTACTATGAAAATATTTGAGAGAGGCACTTCACAGCCAAAACATATGCTTAGCCTCAATAAATACTAGCTTTCAAGCTTATTAAGATCCTGTTTTAACTCGACACTTCTGATTATAGCAGTAATTTGTTCCTGGTGTAATCTCAAGGACTGTGGACCAGCTTTGCACAAAAAGCTATCAAACAAGTACCACGATCCTCTTTGTATCCCTGAAATCTGCTGTTGATTTGTTTGTGGTATTTTTATAGAAGGTCCTAGAAATATAATATCGTGTCTAAGTGTAAATATTTAAAAAATACAAAAAAAAGGAGCCAGATCAAGATACTGAAAAAATTTGAAAATGCTTTTTTAATATCTTCATGAGAAAATAAATGTTTTCTCAAATTAGGACGATTTTTTTTTTCATCATTTTCATAAAAGGACATAAATTCCTTACTATTGTAATACACGAATTCATACCTCAGTTTGGTAATTACTAGGAAATAATCATAATCTAAAATAAGAAGTAAATAAGATTAAATAATGCAAGGAATGAATGTACAGCTTGCACACAAAACAGCATTGAGATGCAGTTACCAAAAAAGCATCAATGTAGTGTAATCAATGCTGCAGACAATATCTTTTAAATCTGTCATCCTGCCTTTTGCCCTTTATACGAAGTCAAAGAGAAGGGGATATAATGAATGAGCATGTCTTCATTCTCCTCGGCGCCAGTTCTGTACAAACCTGGCAATATGACATTCAACATGATTAATTCTGGATTGTAGCTCCAGTTTATTTTTTCTCATGTACATACATAAAGTATTTCCATTATTTAAAAAAACCCAAACCCAATATAAATTGAGACGAATTCCAAAAGTTATATTACAAGATGATAGACTCAAAAATGCAAGGTAATTAATATATTTTTGTTAGTACATAACCTAATTTTTCATATTTATCTTTTTTCCCTGTTTTTACAATATAGTTTCATAATGTGAAAGTGCTTAGCATTGCGAATGCAAGGCTGGTCAGTTTATAACTAGTGTCCTAGTAGATTTCCTGCATTAAAAATTACACATTACTGGAAGAAATCTCTAGATATTAGCACATAACATGAAGGGTATTCTGCAAAACTTTGATATTTCCTCTTACTTTGTATCAGAAGGGGGCACTAGTGATCCATTATAAATAGACAGTGCGACTGCTTTTGTTGTGCCATATTTAATAATTATAATAGTGATAATATAATATCCCCATTTAATATTGAGGGCATTTGTGTGCAAATTAAGATTCTAAATATATAATGATATTTCAAAAATTAAAAATAATTAATAGATTGTATGTAAATACTATATCTGTTGCCTTTCGTTTTCTTTTAAAATTATTATTGGTAAATCTTACAGTTCACTTTATTTTTGTAAGGATGAACTAATGCTGATTATTTAATATCTAATTCCGATAATTACTAATCTTAAGGAAGTGAACTTGAATTGTAAAGCGTCTTGGTAATGTCAATTAATATATTTGTGAAAATGTCAGAAAATAGGATCCTACTGTTATATGATATATATGTGTTTTTAAAGTATCTTATAGTGAATACAACAAAGAAAATGTGTTGCATAATAGTATACATTTGTCTTGTTTCATATCAGATTAAATGGAGGATAAATAGTTGTAACCATGATGCTTACTTACTTTTTCTCATTGGCTTATTTGATATTGTTTTAACAGATTTCTTACTATTGTTTTGGCCTATAACCTCAAGATGTGGTGGCTTTAAGATTTCATGGAATCAACTTTGGTACACGAGCTCTGTGTTCAAAAAAGCAATGACCAATACTATAGATCTATTCTTTGTCCTCATTTCCTTTTTGCTAACAGGATAAAAACTGGAAAAATACATAAAGCTGCCAAAAAATATTGGCCCATAACAGCAGGAAAAACAGATCAATTTTTGATTTGGAGGTTGCGATATTGTATTGTAATAAAATATGTACTATTGGACATATAGATGGAAGTATTTGCTAAACAGTACCTACCTGCAGATAATTTGATGCTCTTTTGAATTTTCCACTGTTATTTTCATATACAGAAATACAGGTCCGTGAGAAGATGAATTTAGCACTCAATAAACTGAGTCAAGCTCCACAAAAAAATGCAGTGGATTATGACATTAAAATAGGGGAAATACTTTTCCTAAATTTCAGACTTTGTTTAAGGCCAAAACATTTTTCATTAAAATTATTTGCAAGTTATCAGCCTGTTCTTTGAAAATGCAATTAAATCCTAAAACGTTAGTGAAAAGAAAGGCTCCTCCTGCTTTAAATGAAACTCCAAGGTATACGTTAATGAATAGAGATAAGATCTTTATGTATGCATTTAACCAGGCATTTGTCAAACAAAAGTGCACTTTTTCATGCAGGAAACTCTAGTCGTACCAGATCAGCTATTAAATCCAAGCAAGCACATACCTGACCTCATACCCTTGAATCTTAGGTACTTTCATTTCAATTTTCCTAACACCAGTAGTCCTTTCCAGATACTTATCAGTGAAAGTTACTCCTAGAATAACTGAAAGCTCATTGTTTTCTAATGAGAGAACCTATCTGAAGACCTGTCTACCCTGCCATTCTTTAGTGTATATCCTCTTCTTTCCTTTTTTTCTCCTTTTTCTTTTTTTCTTCATGTAATGACAAAAACCTCCATATCAAACAAGCAGTTTTGAAAAAGAGGAAACAAGCCAAGCTACCAGAGTAGTTTTTCCTCCAGCCTAGGTATAGACAGGAAGCACCTACATTGCGTTGTCTTCAGTCACTGAATTGTCTGTATTTTATCCTCCTTAGTTATAATATATTGATAGTTATAATACTGTAGAAACATGAAACTTGGTATAGACTTTGGAAAGATTTTTGGAAGCTGAATAAATAGATATATAGATTAACACCTCATGAATTATCTAGTCATCCCTGGTACTGCCTGTACTGAGTCTTTTTGCTTTTACTGCCAGCAATACCTGAATTTGAAGTTTTACATTATAATCTAGAACCAGACTGAGAGCCTTAAAACTGTCTTATTTCAGTAGTTAATAATTTTGAATCTTATTTGGTATCACTTCATGTGTCACCATTCATAACTGGTTTTTGTTTTCAGCCATTTCAGCTGATATATTCATTACTTGGTACAGTGGTAAATACGGGGACCATATTGAAATTGACTTAATGAATGCAATTTGACCTTCAAACATAGAAAAACACACTTTTGGTTCTTATCTAAAGTATCACTTATGTAGTCAAACAGATATTTTTCATGAGGTGTTGTTGAGTTTTTACATTTGTTATTAATTAATTTTACTCTGTTTAATTATATCTGAACAAACTCATTTGTATATATTAATGCATAAATTCAAAAGTACTTAGTTGTATAAAACAATAAAAAATTCACTGCCTACTATTTTGTATATTTCCTGCTGAAATGAAACAGTCATGCCTAAAATTGTACTTTTTGTATAAAAGAAGCAGAGATTTATCAGAGGTGCAGAGGCATGTCTGCTGTCTTTCCTTCTCCTCCTCCTCCTTCTCCCTTCAGTTGATTTCTCCAGTTCTATACAGATTTAAAAATTACCTTTCCTCAAATTCTTTCTCCATCATTTCTTCATAAAGAAGATTTTAAAAAGAATTCCTTTCCCATCCAGGACAAAACCTGGAAATCACACTTATATGTGCATATATCAATATACATCTCTAATTCCTTCTATTCACAAGAATAGTTCCTTCTAAGGCATTCTAATTCCTTCTATTCATAAAAACCTTTGGTATACTAAAGAGGAGTTAATAAAAGCTTTGGTATACTAAAGAGAGGGTATTATTCAGGTGTTCAAAATGACATTTGTCTTAAATTTAAAATTAAAAATTAAAATACCGTGTAACAGTCACAATATATGAAATTTGGTACATTTATTTATTATATTAGCGATTTTCAAATCTAATATAGTGACAGCCATAATTTTATTTTGTTGATTGTTATTATTGATGCTTTAGAAGGCTGACCTGGAACAGAGACTAGATGGAGTTAAAGAATAAAGTAGGTGATTATTAGAAGGCCTCAATGGATACACCTTGGGCAGGACAAGAGCCCAGCCTGGGCTACACCCAAGATGTGCCCAAAATGATCACAAAAGGGACAACTGGTAATGATGCCTCTCACTTTTATAACGTCTGGTCCATTAGCACATTGGAGTTAATTGTCCAGTTACAGGTTTAGCATATGAAGTGCCATCCTGCTTGTTTTTCTCTCTTCAGTCTACCGTTGTTTATGCTCTTGGGCCTGAGATTTGGATTGGTTGTCCTCAGCTAGAGAGGACAAGCTTTTTGTCTAGCTACTCTGTGAAGAGAGCTCACCATCCCCTAATATGAAGCTTAGAACTACACACTAAAGCAGCACAGAATCTTAAAAGTATAAAAGCTAAAACCTGAGGCATCATTATGGCATCTGCATTTCCTGCAAAACACATAAATAGATAACCCCAGGACAGAAAGGTCTTCACTTCAGTCTTCACTCCAGAATTTAGGATGAAATTGTTGCACGGTACACAGGATTTTGATGAAAGTGAAAACTAGGTATGAATCATATTTTCAGTGGTGTAAATTTAAAAATACAGCACAGAGATTTCTGGAGTTATCCCACACTAAAATATGTGTAGTATATCAATACTTAGACAGTTATGTCTGCTCCTGAACTAGTAAGAAAAAAAGTAGTCAATGAAGATAAGCAAAAAAGAAAGGCTTCTGAAAATGTCTCTCATAACATCCTTATAGGCAAATTCAAGAGGAATGAGTCGGATGAATGGGTTGAGAACTGGCTGAGTGGCCAATCCCAGAAGATTGTGATTGGTGGTACGGAGTTTAGTTGGAGGCCTGTCACTACAGGTGTGCCCCGGGGTTCTGTGCTGGGTTCAGCGCTGTTTAACTTGTCAATGACTTGGATGAAGGGGAAATGCCTCCTCAGCAAGTCTGCAGATGATACAAAGCTGGGGGAAGTCACTGATGCCTCAGAGAGTTGTACAGCCCTTCAGAAGGACTGTCACAGACTGGGCAGGTGGGCAGAGAAGAACCTTCTGAAATTCAAAAAGGGTAAATGCAGGGTCCTGAATCTGAGGAGGGATAACCCCAGGCACCAGCACAGGCTGACCTGCTGGGAAGCAGCTCTGAAGAGAAGAACCCAGTGTGCCCTTGTGGTCAAGAAGGCCAAAGGAATGCTGGAATGTACTAGGAGGAGCACTGCCAGCAGGCCCAGGGAGGTGGTCCTACCTCTATGTTTAGCCCAGGTGAGGCCCCATTTGGAGTACTGTGAGCAGTTCTGGGCCCCTGAGTACAAGAGAGACATGGAGCTGCTGGGGCAGGTCCAGCAGAGGGCTGAGGATGACTGGGAGACAGAAACATCTCTTGGAGGGAAAGGCTGAGGGAAATGGGCCTGTACAGACTTGAGATGACTGAGAGGGGATCTCATTAATGTGTATAAAAATCTAAAGGGGTGGTGCCAAGAAGAGAGAACAAGGCTCTTCTCAGTGGTGCAAACCACTAGGACAGGAGGTAATGGGCAGAACCTGGTGCACAGGAAGTCCCACCTGAATATGAGGAACTTCATATGCAGGTGACCATGCACTGGAAGAGATTGCTCAGAGAGGGTGTGAGTTTCCCTTACTGGAGATACTCAAGAACTGTCTGGACATACTTCTGTGCCATGTGCTCTGGAATGATCCTACTTGAGCAGGGTAGAAAGAACCAGATGACCCACTGCGGTCCTTTCTACCCTGACCAATTCTGGGATTCTGTAATACCTTGTGTGCACTTGAATGGGCAGAACTAACAGACCAATTGTAGCTTCCCAGTCTCCAAGTTCCAATGCACTTACACTTTAATGGACTTCTGACAAAAAGATCTATCTGGTTCAGAGGAGCACTAACAAGATGAGAAAAAGATTTGTAATTGTATCTTCCTGTTTCTTTTCTGAGGGTAAATAAGCAGACAACTTAAGAAGATAAGTAAGTTTAATTAATTCAAACATAGAATTGGAGCAAGAAGATAATTTCAGTGTATAGAGTAAGTGCCAGAGAACATGAAGTGGTCTAGTATCCTTAATTTTTCTACAGATTGAACCAGAACTAAAATGCTCTTCAAATTTTCGTGTTTGTATTGATCAACCAGTATGGAGAAAATCCAAATGTTCATATTGAGATCACCTTTTCAGGGAAGAAGTACAGTTTGCCTTCCCAAGTCATCCTTCAATTTTATACTGAATATGTAAGAGACTATGATCTGTCAGTACTTTTAGCAGTCTCAGTTGTAAACACAAAGAATACTATTCTCTTCTTTTGTGCACTGGTGTTCATTAATCACAAAATGGTTTGTTATTTTCCTGTATTATAAAAATCAATTTTCTTGCTCAACAGAGTAAAATAAAGGTACAGAGTAGTTCAACTTTTTATCCAAGGTCACATAGACAGCTCATAACAAGTCCATTGTTGTTCCTTGATGATGTCTTCATCTCTACAGTTCTTGTGCTTACTCTAAATATTTTCCTCTTGGAGAATTCATCTAGTCATGGAACACTTCACTGCCATGAACAGTATTGCACTTCTGAAAACTTGCAAGTTTTGTTTTTTTCTGGTTCTGATCACTTTCCTACTCCCAAAGTTCAATGGCCTGAGGAAGCTTACATGTCTGTTCAACAGAAAAGCGGAATGAGAAGACTGGGTGGAACTTGACTCTGATGATAATTTTCTGTTAAGAAGAAAAAAACCCAAACAAGCAAGCAACCAAGAAACCAAAGAAAATGAATATTTTTATACAGATTACATGCACAAAGAAATATGATTTTAAACTTTTTCTCTAGTTTCAGAAAAGAGCTGATTTAAATGAAGTTAAACATCAGAAAAAGTTTAATTGAATGTATTCCTTAAGCAAATATTTTGTTCTTAAAGGGTTTGTTGCTTTTGTGAAGAGTCTATCCTTAATATGAACTCTGTTTCTTCAGTTGTCTGCTTATATGTTATTGTTGGCACTTTTCACAAGAATACTGTTGATACTGGTTTTGGCTTTGTGATATATTATTTTTATATCCTTTTCTTTTTTTTGAACACCTGTGGCTGGTAGCTGGTTCAGAGGTAGAATACAGAGTTGCTCAAGAGAAATGGACTTAAAGCTTTGAGCTAGCTACCTTTCAAGAATATTATCGCTAACCAATGTTTGCCAGAATCCTTCATTACATTTAATTAAATAAGTTTATTCCTGGTTGCTTTGACAAAAGCACTTTCTCTTTCTTGCAAGACCCAAATGAATCTTGAAAATCCGATAAAATACAAGCAAAGTCAAATTGAAGTTGCTTTCAATTGCTTTCTTTATTAATTACATTTTGTTACTACTTTGGTTGCTTTTTCTCTGTCAGCACCCAGAAACAGCTACAGGGCTTAAGATCTCCAGGACAAGAGAAGATGTAAATGTGATAAAGTGAAGAAACACTAAGAGTCAGAAAGCACTAGGAGAGGATTTACTGGTTTTGATCAGCATACAATGAAAAGGAAGAAGAGTATTCACAGGTTGAGGAAATGAGAGAAAGATGCTGGTAGACGATGAAATAAGAGTTAAGTGGTATTATTTCATTGTGAGTAAGTGGCCCTCAGAGTCAAAAATCTTGACATGATTACATTCAGTATGCATGGCTTGGCATGCATGAAATCTTAAAATAAACACAGATCGTAAGTTTTACTAAAGATGAAAAAAGCAAATGAATTAATTTTACTCCACTTAATTATAGATAAAAGTTTGAAGGTAAAAAACCCTATTACTTTTCTAGCCACAGGATTTTTTTTTTCAGGCATTTCTTTTTGAACCTCCAACTTAGTCTTTTAGAGGTGGGAATGGGTCTCCGTAATAAGTAAAACATTGTTCAGAAGGGCTGAGGTTGCTTATATTGTTATTGATCTCTGACTATTACCTTGAGACAAAAACAGATACATGTGAAAAATGAAAGGGACTGCAAGAAGAAAAGATACAGTTTTGATTTTACAAGTTGTTTTTTTCTCCAACCATTTTCCTTTGGAAAGGCAATGAAAGTATATAATTTTTATTATGCCTCAAGAGATGAGGCAATTTGGATCAGCTAGAGGCGTTTAACTACCTTTTCAGTTTCAGGATCACTGTAACTGTTGCAGAAGAACAGCTGAAGTGGATTTTCATTACGAAGCAAGAAAGAAAAGTGATATGGGAAAGGCGAAATGACAGATAGTATGACAGCACAAACACAATTCTAGCTGTTTAAATGAACTTCAGAATATAGTCATGGCCTGTGGAGCCAATGGGTTATCTGCAGTCTGCTTTCTGATTCATCATAGGTAAGTTTTCAAGATCTCACTGTTAAAGAGAAAGACATGATGTGGTAGTTCCCATGTGATAACTATTATTTCAGTTATTTCAGGCTCCTCTTTTTAGTTTCCTGTCTCCTTAGCTCTAAGAGCAGTTAATTAGTCCCATATGAGAACATTTTTATGTTTTGGCAAATCTGTATTGGTTTTTCTTTTTCCTTGTACCTATTCCACTCAGGACTTTTTGATGTTTGTGGATAGGTGGGGATTACTTTTCCATTTTATATTTTTTTTTTTACTTTCTTACTAAAGATTGGTGGTTTGATTTTTATTTATGGTGTGTGTATAATTTTTTAGTTCTATAGAACAGGATGGATTGGACTACTATTGTATCTAGAAAAGCTTAAAATGGCGGTATACTTTGGTGCTCTAATTGGATCCCATACTGTGGAATTGCACATGACATGTGGCTGGATTAAAAGTTTACATACAGTCTCCTGCAAATGCAATAAATCTGATGCTTTAACAGACAAAGCCTCTCAAATCTGAGTGGAAGTCAGGCTGCACCTTCAGAGAAATTGTACTGATCCACAAACCATTTCTCTTCACTTCAGTGCTCTTCCATGTCTATCCCATCATATAATTAGCTGAAAACTCACCAAATGAAATAAAAGGAGGCCCTTGTAAAGCGTGAAAATACAAGGAAGCAGCTCTAGTGGGAGCAGTTCATTCAGCCTGTTTATTGTAGCTCAGGGTCAAATGGGAAAGGGTGTAACAAGGACAAGATGATGACTAGATAATGCATGGGAAGGAGAAAAGTTTGACTTCCAGCACCTTATGCATAAAGTGTGAGTATCATAAGGAAATGAGAAATGATAAGGGTACTGATGATTTAATTTGTATTTCCTCAGTTGAGCAGGAAGAAACAAATTTCAGCTATTTGAATGATGATTTTCTTTGGGAAAATACTGCAAGGAGGCATTTCAATGTTATTTACCCCTTGATTAGCTCTACAGTCTTATCCACTCTGTGCTTTCATGTCTAATGACTAGTTTGTATTAATATGAAAAGAGTTGAACCCCTCCTCTTTCCAGAGTAGCTTAGGAGAAGAAAAGGTTCATATGCAGACAGTGAAACACATCTGGGTGGAAAGGAAGGAAAATACATAGCACAGCATGAATACTTTATTCATCAAAGGAAACTGATTTCATTTGGAACTGGTGACCTGGGTATTGTCTGACAGCACAGTATTTTATTCCTAATATATTTCAATATTGTTTCACTACTCTATGTACTGCATTTTATCTCCTTTCCTTTAGAGTTTCTGCCTCTTAATAGTTGGTCTAACTACTACTGGGAAGCTGCCTCTGTGGTAGGGGCTCAACACCAGCTATGCATACACATGTTGGCATTTCATTTCTAGTAAGCAACACAAAGTAATGGATTATTTGAATTCAGGTATTCAGGTATTGTATCCTGCTCAACTTACTTAGAATATAAGTAAAGAAGTGAAGTAATTTTCAAAGCACTAAGGGATTACTTTTTCTTTTTTCCTGTAACTGCATAAATATATATTTGTCACAAATATTTGATAACATGATCTCTGTAACCCAAACTATCGCAAAAACCTACTATTTTCTGCACAGCTAAAACCAAATAATATTAATGTTAAACACTTTAAAGATGAATATGAAAATATTTTGTGACAGAAAGAATAAAGAGAGTGTTTTGGAGCATAAAGTGACAAATAAATCATTAAGAGTGTTATTAGGGCAAACAATTGGTGAGAACTTAACTATGTCTATTAAGCTACATATCTAGTAATGTCCAGGAGAGCAGAGAAAAATAAAATGTTTGGATAGTTCTTTACTTGAAAGGTTATAGATTATGAAATTTCAGGAGCAGAAGTCAAAGAGACAAGAGGAAGCATACAGGAACAGCAAGTAGAGTGGAAGGGGACACTGGTCTTAACTTCTGGGTGCTGCAGAGAGATTTTAATTACAGTAATGCAAAAAAAAAAAAAAAGTTTAGATGTAACTAGCCTTTGAAATAAACTTGAGTTCCCTTATGTGAAATTAAAGCAGAAGACAGTCTTCAAGAACTGCAAAAGACTGTCTTGGCTTTAACTCCAAAGCTTGTAGAAAGAGAAAAACAGACAGTTCAAAACATACAAAAAAATTACATCAAAAAGGCTAGCAGATGTAAAAACACTACTGGTATTTTACCTGAGGATGGGGAGAATGTCTCCTTTATACATGTTTCCTTTTTAATTTTATTCAGAGACACAGAGTAATCTCAGCTACAACTGCACATTTAATGTAGGTTTTGAAAGCAGGAACACTTTCTGGAGTCATTAGCTAATTCACATCTCAGTCTGAACTCTCTGAGCGTCTGCTTTCCACTTCTCAATAATAGCTTAAAATTTGTCCATGGATGAGACTGGATGGATGTGACTGGGCTTAAGTATACATATATGCCTAAAGTACACATATATGCCTAAAGAATATATATATATGCCTAAATACTGCCATATAAGTCTACATATATGCCTAAATTAGCAATTGGCTATACCAAGAAGCTGGGAAAAGTATCTGATTCAGGAACACTATAAAAGTTCCCATTCCTGATCTGTGGCAGCACATAGAACAATTCTATATTTTTTACTGCACTTCCAGCTGAAATAAGCTGGAACCTGTCTTAGAAAATAAAGTTAACACTTGACAAGTCAATGGTAACTTGACTGTCTCTGCTATACTGACTGGTATTTCTCTGACACAGCAGGGATCCAATCCACACATTGTGGATACTGTCACTCATCCTATCCCAATTAAGAACATCAAGTTTCTTTTGCCTTTTCTTAAAAAAAAAAAAAGAAAAAAAAGAAAAAAAAAAGAAAAAAAACCCCAACAACAACAACAACAAACTATGTAGACTGGGAGAGATAAATGGTGTGAAACTGTCACTATAAAGAAAAACAAAGTAACTTTGCCAGTGGCTGGAGAAATTACATTGTCAAGTAACAAATGCATACATCAAAATAAAAAATGTAGTGTTTTGCTCATTATCGGGTGTGTAGCATGTACGCTTCTTTGTTAACCTTCCTCACACTACAATGTGCAGGGCAACTTCTCAGCACCCTGGTGAGCACAAACAATCCTGCTTAAACCAAAAAAACCTGGTCAAGACCTGTTACCCTTCACGCCATCCAAGCTGCTTTATGATTTATACCAAACAAAGAAGCAGGAAAATATGTTCAATCAGTGACTTGGGAAAACAAAGATGAATCCAGTCTGCGTATGAATAACAGCATCAAGCTATGTGTAATTCAAAGACAGAAAAGATTCTCATTAATTTCAATTTTAACCTATTAATAATATGTGCAGGTTAACTACAAACATGATTGTTTCTAACTCCATCTTCTTACCTTCATTACTAAAATGCCAATCTTTCCTTGAAATTGGTAATGCTTAATCTCAAGGGTTGGAGGTTTTCTTACCTAAATTCTTATGAAATTGTTCAACAGCCTTTTTATTTTCCTTGTTCTTTTATTACACCTACTTTTCGTCCTTTTTCAATGATTAGGCAGTTGTCATAAATTATCATATTTTCTGTGAGCTGAGCAAGAGATATATGAGGATTCCCATAATTACTCAGTTTATCAAAAATGACCAGCTACACAAATAGATAAATAATTCATAGACCTCTTTCTTAGCCAAAGTAATAATGTGAAAACCTTATTGCAATACAAAATAGATGTAGCTGATGGGTACTACCAGACACATTTGTAAATAGCTCAATCAAACATTAACAAATGAATATTTACTTATTAGCCATCTTCATCAATAGAGGTTCCATCTCTATTTCCTCTAAGACTGATGAACAGGAGAGGGCTTGAAGGGTCACTGACAAGATCATTGTTAACAAAGCTAAACCTTTAACCCTCTATAACAGAACAGCTTTCAACTATTTTATTGTTTGTTCCCTTTTTTTTCCCTCTGTTTTAAACAAAGTGAGGTTAACATTTTTTAAAATTTGTTTTTTACTTCTTTTCATTTTACAGATAGCCCTGAAAATATAAATTTTAGTGAAAAAAACAGGCAGCAGGGCTCAACTGTCATGGTCCTGACAAGAACCTGTCATAGGAGACTGCAAAGCGTGTCCTGGTACTCACCTTCCATAACATGAATTGGAGGGTTTGCAGTAGAGAGGCCTTTCACTCTGTAGCAGATTGTTCTCAAAATTTATCTTCGCACCATCCTGTGGGGAAGAGAAGTCAAAGCATTTAGAACATGCTGGGGATGATCTTTTAGCTGCATGCAGTTGCACTGAGTGACACCACCCCTGTACTGCTTCAGCCTCAGAATAGTGTGAGGACCTTTGGTCTTCTTCAATGTTCTGTAATGATCATGGAGTGATTGTTTATATACGACACTACTGTGAAGGTATGACCTTCTGGAAACAAATGCCACAGACCTCCTCTGCCCCAGGAAGCCTGTGAACTCCCTTCCCTTGTTAGGGCTAAGCCCTTCACTGAGGAAGACTGGTATCGTAGATACATATTAAACCTGAAGACACTGACAGACTCTTAAGGCAGAGAGATGTAAAAATCCAGGAAAAAAAGACCACCTGACATCTGTACCACTCTTTATTTGGTACCTCCTTTGTATGTCTTGCCAGCTGAGGTAGAATGTATTAAAAAATTGTGTATTCTTCTTTTCCGTATGTCCAGTCATCACTCCCTGTTTTTGCTCTGGTAGACAATGTACAATACTGTGAGCACTCACTAGTGTCTGTCCTAATTGTCAGTCTTTCCTTTTTCTTCTCCTTCAAAACAGCGACACTTTGAGAGCATGGGCAGAAGTTAAGCTGCAGCAGGACACTGTAATAAAAGTCTTCAGGATTAGTCATTAAAAATGCAGGTATTACATTCATCCTGCTTACCACCAAATGTGGACAGAGAGCAAGAGCTGGTATCCAAGAGCTGGTAAGAGGCCTCTTTCATTTTCTCCACACTTTTGGACTTGCAGCTGGACTGAATGGACTGATAGGGAGGGAAGAGCTGGTCTATTTAAGTTGCATATAAACATTTCCAGAACCTCTCCTCCCCACTTTCTTTCTATACTTAAAGGAAACATTCAATAAGAGGTTTCAAATTTCTCTTGGTGTTTTGAAGTCAAAGTTAGATTGAATAGCAAAGAGCTAGGAATTTTTTATTTAATTGTTGAATTTTGGACTGTTTTGCAGTGGCTGGATGTAGGCCAACTTTCTGCAAATAATGGGATTCAGGACTTTTATGTGAGGTGGAAGTATCAACATCCTTATGGATTAAGGTTGTGCCTGATGGGTTTCTTCACTCACTGTATGATGGAGTGTATGGATTTAAAAAAATGAATCATAAGAATATTCCAAGTGAGTTTACTATGAATTGCTCTCAGCCCTCTCTACTGTGTAGAGCTGGAGATGTGGGGTCGAGAATTCTTTCTAGTGTTAATAGTGAGGTATGTAGCTTAAATCAATCTGATATGTCTCATTCTTTTGTACCTCAATAAAATAATTTTATCCTGATTTTTCTATTAAAGAAAGTAATCTCAGACAAAACCCCCAAACAATTTGTAAGCAGTATTTTCTCATCAGTCTGAATGAATGATCATATAGCTCTCCTGTACAGTGAGAACTGCCATCTAATTCTGTGAGTCAGCAGCAATTTGTTTATAGTTCGGGGCAAGCTAGACCCATTTTCCCTTAATGATTCTACCTGTGTTTTTCCCTGTTTTTGTCACTCATTTTCTTTATTTTTTTTTCTTTAACAAACATGACATTTTCAAATCTGTAGAGAGCACATAAATTATCTGAGATAGCAGAAAATATTAGGATTTTTTCTTTTTGAGGAAAACTTCAAGAGACATTCTACTGAGAAGTAGTTTCCACACATAGAAGTACATATATTTTCTTCCACTTTTTACGTTTTGTCTTCTGCTGTGCTTAGCTTACACTTTAATGTCATTCCTATTTAGTCCCCACAGATATAACTGCTGCCCAGGCTGGAGGACTAGACAGACCCTAATTTCTTCCCTTGTTGCTCCTATCAGCAGCATTGGAATAGCTAAAAAATTCAAATCACATTTGGTCTTTGCATGCCTTTGCATCTGATCTGTTATATCTGTTTGAAAAGAAAATTCTACTCTTAAATACTGTATAAGTTCTGTAATAGGAAATACACTTCTTGTTATCCATGAGCAGTGAAACAAATGTGCTGTTGTCTATAGGTGTTTGCTACTGAAGTAGAAGTATTATGTACTTTACTTTTCTTTTTTTTCTTTTTTTTCTTTTTTTTTTTAATTTATAGGTGAGAACATCAAAACCAGCAAAAACTTTTACCTTAGTAACTTACAAGACTCTGGTTAGGATATACCTTTGATCAACGTCCTAAGAGATAGCTATAGCAGGCACAAGGAGTTTTGAATCATTCACATAAAATTCACCCCCACCATGCTTTTCTGTTTTTCTGTATTCACTGTGAAATGAAACCAAATTATATTGCTTTTACAAGACAGATAAAGACATTCTACTTTGTAGACATTTTGGCCTACTTCTGCCTGATAATGTTTTCCTTTTCTATTTCAGTCTCATTGCTCTTGCGACTAATCCCATAAAATCAGTATCTTCTTGTGAATAAAATATAAACAAAAAGCTATTCCAAAATATTTCTTATATATGACAAGTAGACTTATGGAGTTGGGAAAAGATTAAAGAGAAAGATTGTATGGGGTGTCTAAGAAAAAGCTTCCCAAACCTCATTTTCTGCTATTTATTGTTCCTGTCTTATAATAAAAATGGAACTTTCCTTTAAAATTTAAAGTATGTAGCTGTGAGAATTGATCTTTGATTATTTTGACAATTAGTAACTATCCACTGAAATATTTATGCTGAAGAACTTGCACAGTCATTCTATGCGTTTTGAGCCATGCTTCCTGGCTGGTATCTTGAAATGAGCCAAATATATGGTATTTCATGTTATGCTCTTCATCACTGCTATGTTTGCATTACTAAAAATCTTTGCACAGATGGGCAGAGGCAGTACTGTCAGAAAATGTTCAGTTGCAAATTCTTTGCTAAATCCAAGCTTTTTCTCCCTCCAATTGTTTAAAAATAAAACAAAACAAAATGCATAATATGCCTAGTTCTGGTTATCTTTTATGCTAACTTACTGCAATAATGTAATGCTGAACTTTTTCTTTTTACTTCTACAGAAGAGAGACTTTCACAAAGAATGGAGATTACTTGGTTTATTTCATGTTAATATTTTTCTGTTTCCAAGAATTATTTCTTTCATTCTTGTCCTCACCCCTCCACCTTATATTTTTCTAATATGGTTTTATATTAATTACCAGGAGCCGAAAAACTGAATCTATCAAATAAGATCAAAGCCCTTCATCCACTGTCTAAATGACAGTCGGAATGTGCCTTAAATTTTTGAGTACTTCAACTAACTCTTTACTGTCCCTCAAGAGTAAAATTGGATGCTTCTCATACTGACAAATTAAAAAAAAAAAAAAAAAAAAAAAAAGGGAAACCCACAGTCTGCTGAATTGTTAAGTAGTGATACTAGATTATTTCTCAATAGTGCATGTGTATGGAGTAAGATTCCCTCCTTTTTCACTTCTCTTTTGTTTGCATTAAGACTATAATAGTGCAAATCATATCATATATGCAAACAAAAATGCAGATTTTTTCTTATTATGTAATCATTTGCAGCCTATGAAAATGTTAAAAACCAATTTTCTTGAGATTTTCAAATAGTTGTATACCAAAAATTATGTAGGGTCAAATATGGCTTTTCTGGCCATTATTCACTGCATACTGTGTGCAATTCCCCTGTTTGAACAGATTCATTCATCCAATAAGAAGTAATAATTATAACCTTGATGATTTGTGATCATCTATGAAGTCAGAATGACTAGCTCATGTGCATGCTACGATATGAAAGATGTTTGAATTTTTTTTTTTTTTTATTTTCCTGAATGAGAAATATATCAATAGAAATGGATCTTATACCCTTTTTTCATCTTGTTCAGTCTTAGTCTCTACTTCATCTCTACCTGTTCCTGAAGGAAAGCCCCGAACTTCTGTCCCTTTAATAGCTCTCTGTTTCAAGTTCAACAAACTCAACTTGTTATTGTAGATCAACCAGTTCATTTAACTATGAGGATTTTGTATGAATAATGCTATTTAAAATAAAGATATGTTCAATATTCTCCCTGAAATTAAAGAGTACACTCATCCCAGCTTTGTGACTTTCCTCAGCTAAAAAACCAGCAGGTGAATAAGGTATCAGAGAACATACCTGAAATCAGCTGAAATGTTCTTGGGATATTTCTGTCCCTGGAGTTGTTCAGAGTCAGGAAATGAAAAGCAAATTTCACCAACCTTTGCATTTTTACTGTCTGGGAATAAAACCTCAGTATACACTTTCCTGGTAGCAATCTCCTGTCAGTATTTTGAGATTATTTTCATTTTGCTCATTGCTACTTAGGCTACTAATTTTGTCTGCATCTTAATCTGTAACAAACTATATGTTATATATACATATTTTTGTATGCAAACACAAAGAAGCACACACATATATACAGATATACAAACAAACATTTATGCATCTATTTTGCAAGCACATTATGCATCCTTAGGTATATGTAGCTAAAAACAACATTAGTATGTATAAATATATACACATGTATAAATATGTGTTAACTCTCATTAAATGTGATTATGATTTCTTACTTTCAGAAAGTGTATGAATGTAACGGTTTGTATGCATGCAATTCTTTTTTGAAGACTTGCTGCTAATACACTGCTATTTGATACTCACATATTTTATTGTGCTGCATGCCTGAATGACAGATGATTATCTGACAAAGGAAATCTGGTGTTAAACAAAATGAACTAGTATTACATTTAAAAATTACAATTCTAACACAACAACAGTTAAATATATGTATTATATTTTAAAAATTTAATATCTTTCTATTGCTGGTATTGTCTTTGTCCATGTTGACAACAAAAGGATAAATACAGTGCATACAGTAGGTCCCTCTGGTTATACCATGAACATGACACATGTCATCCTATGATAAATTGGCTCTGTGTCTATTCAATTTCAAATCCAAAGCTCTGGAGGCAGAGGTGTTAGGAAGCAGGCATAATTCTGGCGAGCAGAGGCCTCAGATGCACAAAATTAGTGTGCATGGAACAGATAACAAAAAGCAAGAGGGAGACTGAGAAGAAGTTTGCACAGGTTTGTCAACTTCCTGTGGTTTAGGTAGTATTGGCAGATGTTCAGTGTAAGAAAAAAAATCTGTAAGCATGATAATGAATGTTACCAGAATTAGAAGTGACAACTGTATCAAACACAAATGCTGTCTGTTTTTTGATTTGCATACCAATTAAATTAAAAGACCCAAATATTAGGTTCCAGAATTTGTTTGACAAATAATCTGCTGGGCTCACTCTGTACATCTGGGTCAGACATGCTGGCTCTATGACAGATGCAGTGTCAAAAGAAGATTTTAACATAGAAAAAATGTATTCAGATTGTTACTAAGTACTGTACTTAAAGTAGAGATTAGAAAAGGGTCTAGTTCAGAAATTGCTTTAAACATAGTGGTATCTACCTCTCTCTAGGCATTTTATTGTGCATTACTGTCAGGTCTGGTATGTGAGACATCTTCCTCACTAACAGCTAAAGAAAGGAGTAGGCAAAAATAGTTCTGTTCTGTACCATTATATTGTGCAGCTATCTTATTCCCTGGGTAAATACATATGTTTTGTGGGTCTACTCAAAGAGTAAGAGACTATTTGATGTGAGCAATGATGGCAGAATCAAGCAATACATGCTTAAGCATTTCTGCAGAATTTTACATTTTTCATGCTCCTCTGAAATATTTACAAAGTAGTTCATGTCTGGTGAAGGTTCAGGTCAGTTCTCGTTTTAGTAACACAAGTTCACTTGACCCTGATTTGAAAGAAAACTTGAGTCAAAGCAGGAAACTGTTCTCTTAGGCAAATGCTGCTCCAATACCTGTGCCTTGCTGATACATGTACCTTTATTACAGCTTCTGAGGTTTGCCACCCATATGGCATTTCATTTTGCACTCTTTCATGCTGAATTTCTTAGCAGTGAACAAGAGATTTGACTTTCTACTGAGCCAAAGTCATGTCCTGTAATTTTTAATGAAACCTACCTCTCACCAATCTTTCCCTGCTTCTAGATATTTGAGGGTCCAAAGATACTACACCTTGAATAATATTAAACAATGAGGCAAGGAGCATCTATATTAGTGTTTAGAAATGGATATGATTTATACATGTATAGGCATGGACTGCAGCAAATGCCCAATGAAACACCAGCTGTGGGTATTCTGTTGTTCAGTAAAGCCCTTAAAACAGAAAAAAATTCTTTCTATTTTCTGTGATTGCCTGATGATCATTGGGTTGATTTAGTGCAACACTGCTGATATTCTCAGGAGAAGAATCATGGTATGTGTGGCACTACAGGGGTAATCATGAAATAATGCAGTAGTAAAATGAAAATAAAAAAAAAACCTGAGTTGTAGCATATTGCTCAATATTAAGAAATAACATCTGTAATTTTTCTCTTTTTTCCTGTGTTTCCATTTTTTTTTTTTAATCAAGGAAATGAATTTACACAGGGTAAATGTAGTATTTAAATATTTAAAATTTAAATGAAGAAGCTCCTCTTGAATGCACCTGTATGTACTAGATATGTCTGAGTCCATTTGGTATAAGAAAGTAGGCCACCAAATTATGTGTTTAAAGAAGTCAAAGCACTCACTCCCAGAGAATGAAAGTTTTTAAAATTCTTCTGTATATGGTGAACTGCTTTTGAAAATCCAGGCAGACAGAACCCATGCCATTAACAATGCATAAAGGTGCAGTTTTCTGGAGTCTGGAAAATGGAGAAGTGGAATTCCCTCATGTAAAAAAAATAAGAATAGGAAGAAATGTGTTTTCTGTACTAAAATGGTGAATTTTAAAGCATATAAAACCTTTAAAAATGAAGTGAATCAAACCTGAGTTCTCTAGGTTATGCTGTTATGAGGAAGTAAAAAGATACATGGTTAGCTTTGAACCAGAAAGTGTTTCTTACTGCAACCAGGGGATGCATTTTTCAGGGATGAAATTGAGCAAAGGAAAATTTAGTCTTATTACCAGGAAAATGTATCTAATAGTGAAATGTATTGGAATTGTGGAATAGTCTCTGGAGAGAAGTGATGGAAGCCCCATAGTTTGAGTCTTTGAAAAATGGTCTAGAGAAAAATTTTCTTGCTGGGAAACAGCTTTGTCTTGTCTATAGAGGGGCCAATGTCACCTAATGGAATATTTTTGAATATGACATCATCTGTACTCTGATTTATTATTACCATGTTTGCATAGGGTTTCATACAAGTCTGAAAAAGAAGACAGGATGTCATCTGACTTATTTTTCAAAACACAACAAAACAAAAGATCTAGAACATTATATTCTGTCTCAGTATCATTTCTAACTGTTTTGTCATATTCATGAGTATGACATGAAGTTTCAATAGACCAAGATTCGTTTATGCCTTCAATGATTTTCAATTTTATTTTATTATGGCTTCTTTTAAATATGGTCGTTGATTCCAAAAATAATGAAATCACTATGAGATAAAAGAAATACTTCCATGGAGGAGGTATGCTTTCATTAATAGAGCATATTAATATATACTTTAAAATATATTAATAGGAAATATTAATATTTATTAATAGCACATTAGTATTCTATTAAGATATGTCTAAGCTCTAAAAGAAAGTTCCTCAGACAGTAACTTGTGGTGGTTTTTCACCTTTTAGGAAAATGCACATAACATAATTTGCTCATTTAAATGCTAAGCATAGATGTGTCTTTGTCTATTAGCAAAACCAGTGAAAGTTAACTTTGAATGCTTTCATATTCACAGCACAAAGCATACATTTCTTCAATAAAGAAAAAACTTCCTCCTGAATAAATAATAATAAAATGCAATTTCTCTCTAGCTCTTCAAGTTATTCCTGTGAAATAACTCGCTAACTGCATTTCCTTAATGTCCTTAATTAAGGACATTTCTTCAATGTCTACTGAGCATCACAGAGGGCTAACGAGGGCAAACAGATCTGAATTACCAGGGAAAGCAAGGGTTCCTTGTACAGATTCCCCTCAAGAGCTTTCACCATATTGCCCTTCTTTGGACACACTCTAATAGCTTTGTATCTTTCTTGTATTGTGTGGCCCAGAGCTGCACACAATGCTCAAGGCGTGGCCACAGCAGTGCAGAGTACAGAGGGAAAGGTGAGGCCCAATTTCTTTTTACACATTTTAATATTGCCAAGAATAAAGCTAATAATGATCGTGTTCCAATCACCAGCAATGATCTGACAACAACTAAGTTGCAATATGAAATTTTAAGTGCATGAACCTAGTACTTGTCCAGATATTTCTAGGTCCAAATTGGCTCAGAATTTATCTTAAAAATATAAGAATGTATAACTAGTGATGGTACAGCAGAGAAGAGTAGAAGTTTAACTGACACCAGGTTTGTATTACCTAGTTTCACCATCAATATGAAGGTGAAATTACTTTTTCACTACACCTGTTCATCTAAAATGAGGCAAGTATTTACTTATGAGTCATAAATAATGCCCAGGTTTCAGCAGGATGTTTGTAGAAATGGGTTTGAAAAATATCTCTTTGGTGGAAAAGCTTTATACATTTGCTTTAACTTTACTGATTATTATTCTAGTGTAAAAGGTTAGAGTTTGTCCAAGAAAAAATCTATTGTCAATAATTTTGTTCCTAAGTATGTTTCAGTCCATTGCTGCTATATCAAAACCTTCTCACTTGAAGGTCTTGCAAGAAACTATGTTGCTGAAAGCATGATAGTGGCAGTCATCATCTGTGTTTCATTTTATCTTCAGATTTCCTGGATAAGTTCATTTAGATATCTACACAGCATGAATTTCTTGGAGTCTAAACAGATTTTGAAACTATGTTCTAGCATAATTTCATCTTCATTTTTGCATTGCCTTTTATTTTCTTGTTTTCACTCACCTTTTCAAAATGAATTGCACAATGAATTTCAACAGAGATCAGAGTTTAGAAATTGTTTTGATGGTTAGGCAATATGGATTTCTTGGTCCTGATTTGAAAGTAAATCACAAAATTATTATGTTGTAGAAAATTATCAGTGCACTAAAACTAGTCCACAATTATGAATGAATTCTATTTCATTTTTAAACTTAATCTGAGCTTGCTTCTCTGAATAATACCAAATTTAAAATTGTTTGGTTCTGCAATACTGCTTATATTACATCCTAAGAAACTAATGGATTAACCGTTGCAATGCAGATGTGTCTAGATAGATTCTGTAAAGGTTGGCTTTCCTCTCAGAACCAGGTCAGTTGCCCTCCAGTCATGGGAGGGCATGGTGAATCTGTACAAGACAGGAAAATGTGAACAGAAGAAGAAACAGGACATTTAATCTCTGGCACTGAAAATCTGATAATAGTTATGGTATGACTGTATTTAGTCAGATTGTTATTTTAAATGTCTGTTATATATGAGTGCATTTGTAAATTTTTTGAACAAAATTTACTTTTTAAAGTAATTTTTTAAGTACTTAGAGAAATTCCAAAATATGAAGACGCCTGATGTGTTTGAAAACAATTTGAGAAAGTCCACTTCTGGAAAAAGGCTTTTAGGCTGCCTTCACTAATTCCTAGAAACTGTACCAGTTTTGGGAAAAGAACGGCTCTCAAACTTCAGCTGCATTTCAGGACATAAGTAGGAATTTATTGCACAGAAAATTTGGATGATTATAGAACGATAGCTTCATTTTATCCTGTCTTGGCTATCTAGACAATGTAAGAAAATTGTCATTTCTATATTTTATCAGTTAACTCCTGCTGTGCTGAGTCAGAACACTGTGCTATGCAGCATATGTGTGGGATTTTGTCTTCAATCTGTTCATCTTTTGAGCTGAATTACCCCACAATGATCCCCAAACTGGGCTACAGTTTATGACAGAAAAATATCAATGACCAATACAGCTAACGGGGTGACAAAACTGAGACTGAAGAAGATGTGACTTAGGTGCCAAAAGAGCTTTCAAGGAAACTCAATGTTCATGGAGAGCTGCTGGCAAAAGATCTTGTAAGATTCTCAGACACTGCAAAGTGTGAACAATACAGAGCCTGATTTGGCAATGTGCTTCACAAAGTCTGTTCTTTCACAGGCAGGAACTTCCCTGGCATGGCTGAATTAAATGCTGTTAGACTTGCACATCTTGTGGATATCTGTGCAGTATACCATCAAGTTGTCAGTGTGGCTGCATTGAGGTTATGGTGTAGAATATATTACTTTCTGTAACAAGAAGAAACATGTCCACTTGAAATGTTTTTAGTACCTCAATTTGTTCTGCAGTTCCAAGAACTCTTTACAGCATGTTTTCATCTTTTAGCAATTAGGTTTTCATTTTTTAACTAGGGTCTCATAGATATCCTGATGAAACACCCCATGGCATCATTGAAAAGATTTCTCTTAGCCTCAGGTAGTGTAAACTTCAGGCTTCATCTTTGTATATACCAATAAAATTCAACATTTTAGTAATTATTAGTTATCTTCACAAGAGGCCTGTGTAGATACATCTGTTTTCACCTTGAAAGGTCACTTTGCATCGCTAAAACATCAGGAATTCACCTGGGTGCAAATAAGAGCCATTCTTCAATCTCTAAAATGTTGACATTTACCTAGTTTACATTTTCTACTAAAATGATTTTACTTAATCATTTTATCAGTAATGAGGATTTGTAAATTGCAATCTGGTTTTGATTTTTTTCTAAGGTTTCTGTGAGCTTTATTTTGCCCTTATCTTCACTGTATCTATTGAAATTCGGGCATTATGATAGCATTCACTACCATTATAAATCTCTTCTTGGTCATAACCTGAAGTGTTCAGACACTAGTCTTGACTTTTAATATGATGAACATTCAATCAAAGCAACTATATTACAAGACTCTGAAACCTATGAACTCTGAAATGTCTAGAACTCTTAAATCTTTAATTAAAGACAACCAGTAGCTGCTTGGTTTTGCAAAAATGGGTCTAACTCAAATACTAAAAAGAAAAGTGTAAATGAATATTGAGATGAACTCTACTCATAAATATCATGGACAGATTTTCTTTTGTTTCAAAGTCTTGAAATCATTGTGTAACACCATAAATAAACAGTAGAATAATAGAATTTCTAAAAAGCATATCCTACAAATATTGTCTTTCCAGGATGAGATCATTTCCCCTGAATATTTTAGAATCTCATAATCCCAAAAAGAAGGGATTAACAATAATCTATCTGTGTACATTACATTCCAGAATCACAGAATATTCTGAATTGGAAGGGACCAAAAGGATCACGGAGTCCAAAGGACAGCCCCAATAACCACACCATATGCCCAACAGTGTTGCCTAAATACTTATTGAATTGTCAGGCTTGGTGCTTTGACCATTTCCTTGGGGACCCTGTTCCAGTGCCCAGACACCATCTGAGCAGAAAATCTTTTCCTGATATCTAACCTAAACCTGCCCACACCTTCACACCTGAACACAGCTTCAGGCCATTTCCTCAGGATCTGGTCAGCACGAGGGAGAAATCAGTGTCTGCCACTCCTCTTCCTCTCTCAAGGAAGTTCCAGACTGCAATGAGGTCTCCCTCCAGTTTGCTCCGGGCTGAAACAGACCAAGTTACCTCAGCCACTCCTCACACACTTTCCCCTCAAGACCCTTCACCACCCTCTTGGTCTTTCTTTGGACATTCTCTAATAGCTTTATATCTTTTTTTAAATTGCAGTGCCCAAAACTGCCCCCAGCACTCGAGGTGAGGCTGCCCCAGAGCAGAGCAGAGCAGAGCAGAGCAGAGCAGAGCAGAGCAGAGCAGAGCAGGACAATCCCCTCCCTTGCCTGGCTGGCAATGCTGGGCCTGATGCCCCCCAGGACACGCTTGGCCCTCCCGGCTGCCAGGGCACTGCTGGCTCATGTTCAACTTGTCACTGACCAGGACCCCCAGGTCCCTTTCCATGGTGCTGCTTTCCAGCATCTCATTCCCCAGCCTGACCATATCTCCAGGGCTGCCCCATCCCAGGTGCAGATTCTGACACTTTTCCCTTGGTGGTGGTGGTTGTTTCAGCTTGGTTGGTGATTGTCCAGTGTTCTGATCTGTAGGGCTTCCCTGCCTTCAAGGGAGTCAACAGTTCCTCACAATTATGCAGATTTGCTTAGTATTCTATCCAGTTCTGTATCCATGTCATTATGAAGATACTGAAAATCACAGGGCTGAGGACAGAGCCCAGGCAGGTTACGAGTCTGATATAACCCCATTTACTTTTAGTCTTCCTGCTTTTCCCATGAGCCAGTTGCTCACCCATCCCATGATGTATTTATCCAGCTGTGTGCTGGGCATTTTATCCATCAGGATACTGTGAGAGAGAGCATTGAAAGCTTTACGGAAATCCAAAAACTTTACAACAATTGGCTTCCTTTGATCAACCAGGTGGGTTACTTTTCATAAAAGGAAATCCAGTTTGATAAGCAGGACTTTCCTATTGTGAATCTCTCATGAAGTTGTCTTCCAGGTGCTTCTCAACACCTCCCTGAGTAATCTTCTCCATATCTTAGCAGTCACTGAAGTGAGACTGACAGGCCTATAGTTTTCAGGGTCTTCCTTCTTGCCCATTTTGAATATTAGGACAATGTTAGCCAGCTTCCAGTGAAGTGGAAGGACATTCCAAAACCATCCAGAGGTTTGCAGATATGCCAGAAAGGGATCAAGAGGCATCTTTTATCCTTTCCAAAATTCATCAGCTGATAAGATATGAGTTGTGAGAAATGCAGTCTTTAATTCTGCTGTGTTGAGCTCTATCATTCACAAAAACTTTTAAAGCCATTTAGATTTTTTTTCATCTACAACCTACAAAAAAAGAACAAATAATATAATTATGGATTTTCCGGTGATTTTGCTATTTTAAAATTTGGTACTTTATTTTAACACTCAGTTATAGTAACAAGCAACTGTGGTCCTTATATCTGATCTTAGAACCATTTCATATTGAGGATTCATATTCTAACCTTGGAGAGAAGGATGAAAGGATTATACCTTGTGGAAATTTCTGACCTTAACTAAAAATACTGAAAAAATAATACAGGAATTTAAGTGTGAAGGAGTTAATGTGAGTTGAGAATAACTGGTGAAACTTCTGAAGAGATGTAGATTTATTTGATTTATGGATGTGTATCTGTGTGTGTGTGGATGTGCATGCAAATGACTCCTTCACTGTATATGCACGACATGAATGTATGACTTGTGAATATCTGCCTTCAAATACCCTTCTATAATGTAGTCTACTGTAACTCAAGCAAAGAAATTTACATGAGTAAATTGTGGAAAGCCCATGTAACTCTATGAATAAAGCTGATTAATTATGTTTAAATTTCTCTAATCTGTTAAAAGGGTCATCCCCCAAATTACAAGAGTTTTCTATATTCCTATTATAAAATGTAGACACCATGCCTGAGCTAAATTAAATTTTTAAGCAGCCTCAGGAAAGAAGAAAAGATTTAAATTGCTGCCATAGGGAAATTTAAACCTGACACATAAAATAGAAAAGTGATCATCAACTTCCTGTAAAACAGAGCATCTGGTTCTATTTCAAATTTGCCCCTTTTTTTTTCCTCCATAATTTTCTTTATTCTTTATTTTGAGCATAAAATTCTACTGAGAATGATAGTACTGTTTACAAAGTGCTCCTGTGGTACAAATGCAGTAGTATAATCATGATTTTTGGATTTTTTAACAATGTTTTAAATTTGGGAATATATAGCTCACTGTATTTTGCCACTTTTGAGAGGTGTGCTATCAGTCTATTATCAAATAATGTGCAAATATCCATGCTATATTTCTAATTATTGGTGCATAAATTTATTTTGGTAAAAAATAATACTTCTAGAACAATGCAGTAATTAAAAATCTGTATGTGCATATGCACAGTTCATTTAATATCTGATCTATCTGACCTGGAATTTATTTCTTACAATTGACAGTCTATAAAAATAAACACTCTTCCTCAACAATTATTGTAAATCTGTTTTGACTGAATAATGACTGAAATTCTAGTAACTTCACTGCTTAATGTTGGCAGAAATATTATGAATCAATCTTCTGCGTTAATACACTCTGGTGAAGTCTTCTGACATGTAAAGGTAGAATTTCATAGTTTTATTAAATGCAAAAGAGCATAGATTTGGATGACATTTCATTAGGCATTATAAACCTGCCTAAAAATCTAAACACATAAAAGGATTGTTTGCAACTCAAAGCGTTTTCATTTACTTCAGGATATAGTTTTAAGCAAAGTCAACTTCATATCCAGCCAATGCTGTAGGACAACTATATCTATCCTCCTGTGCTGTAGGGCAATGTTGTGGGAGCTTGTTCACAATGCTGAGGAATACATTTAGTGCAGGTAGCTCTGTGTGCAGCTGCAGATTGAGCTCTGGACGTGGAAGTTGTGGGAGACTGAGGCAAGAGCTTCCTATCTTTGCACAACAAAAGGCTGAGGGACCTGTGGACATTCAGAGACATGGGGGTAGCTGATGACCCCCAGACTCTTTTGTGCTTGGACTGCAGAGATATAAACCCCCAGGGATTCCTTTGTTCAACATCCCTTCTGGAAGACCCCAGCTTGAGCTGTTTATTCTGCTATTGCACCAAGATTAAATTATTTTATGGAGTGAGATGTCTCTGCACCCTAAGATGGGAAGCTCAGGGTTGAGCCAGTAAGGAAGTCTGGTCTGACTATGTGAATGTGCGGGTTGCAGGTGCAGAAGGTCTTTGGTCCCAGCCCAAGTAGTGTGAGTGTGATTGCTAGAGTGGCTCCTGGATGGTCAGACAAGGAAGTTCCTTAACAACAAGAAAGAACTTGGGGTTTTCTAGAGAAAAGTATGTGAGTGCGTACGGTCAGCTTGGGAAATCTTTCCCAAGAAAGACTGGGGATGAGGAATGTGCTGAGGTGGTGTCCACCTGCAGATCTTTTGTGATTTAACCGCAGTTGTACTGCATCTGAACAGGTTAATGTATTTGTTAACATGGGAATACTCAGGCAAAGGCTTCATGATGCTTTTTACCTATCAGTTTTGACATACTTGGAAGACTGGGGAAAAAGGGTTCTGGAGACTTATGACTTTTATTACTGCAGTATTTATATGCAAGTATTGTTGACTGACATCAGTTTCTAATTAGGCAAGAATACAGTTTCCTCTCTTCCCTTTTGCACCAAAATCTCATCAGAGGGTGACCCATGTTTCATTGATGTGTTCCTAGTTTTTCATTATACTAACTATAGGCTGAAATCTGAGTTTGTATCCTTATATAGGCCATTTTCAACTGAATCATTTGTTTGTGGTTTCCATGGGATTGTGGAAAGTAACATGACTTAACTAACATTTCACTGAAGACAGCCTAATGAAAACTGCTATTAGATAAATCAAGATTAAGGAAAGTTTGATGTCATCATAAATTATGTTGAGTGAAGATGATGCATGAAAGTTAAAGTAATAATCAATTACTAACATTTTTCCTTTTTCTTTTTTTTCCATGACTTGCCACGGGACTGGGGATACCTTGTGAAACCATCCAGGCAGCTCAGATCTCAAGAGAGACAGCTGTCCTTGTAATTTCTGGCACAGTCTTGTTTAAACTTTCTGTGTGGTCTTCATAAACTTCTAATTTATCATGGTGTTTACCATGGTAAATATACTCTGCCCATAGCACAAGCTTGTGACCTTTTTCCTAAATACTTGGAGAACAGTGTTTGTTTTCCCTCCACAGAGATTGTTAATGATTTAAAAAACATTTTTTGTGTGGCCCTTTGATTTTCTCCTCTTTAAATGTGCTAGTTTCTATTTATTGTATATTTCCTTATAGACTATATTTTCTACATATCTGCTATTTTTAATTCATGTTTTCTGAACTTTATATAAGCAGTTAAATTTTTCTGGAAATGCAGTTTAATCAACCAAAAATTAATATAGCAGAATAGAAAAAAAATTCACATAATCTAGATGTTTTCCTACTATTTATAAAGCTCAATTACGCATCATCCTTTTTTGCAAATGGAAAAGATTGCTTTTTTATAAATGATTATTATTTACAAAAAAGCTCTAATTTTTCCTCGTGGATATTTTGTCTGCCCATTTTTCCCCAGGTTTATTGCTGTTTTTTTCTTTTCTATTTTTTCCTCCTGTCTATAACACCTTCCATTTGCTTTTTTCGGAAAATGGACATTTTTCAGACTATGTCTCCAGTTTCTCAAGATATTTTTAAACTTTAAAATTATATTTAAATATATTAGTAATCCTTGCCACCCTAGTGCAATCTGCGAATGTATTACATATACCTTTGATTTCATTGCACAGATATTCCCAGTATTACATAATGCATCTGTAAAGAGCTTCCTTCTTGACAGTTAACTACCAATAACACTTTACACACACTTCTTGATTTAGCTTTATATTCACTCTGTGGTATTTGAATGTATACATTTTTAAAAGCTTATTTCCTTCTGAGATCAATCTCTATAAAATAAAAAAACGTTTGTTGTCTACTTCATGACAAGTTAATTCTTCACAGATTTCAAAGACAGTCCCTTTTCTTTATTTGGTCAATGTCTGAGTGCATGTATCCAGCACGATCACATTCCTGCCTCAGACCTTTACACCTTTAAAATATGTATCATTTCTATTTCTTTTTTAAAGTTTTTTCAAGTGTTCTTCAACACTTAAAAGATGACCTTTGTCCTTCATTCCTTAGCAAAAAGCTTTTATTTGCTTTAAAAAAACCACCCCTGTATAATACAGAGAAATCCCAAACAAGCAGAAAAAACACTATCTTTGTGATTGTCTATTGATACATTTAATTATTTTCTACAAGGTTTCATCACTAGCAGTGTGTTTGGCAGTCACAGTTCACATTATTTTCCTGAAACCGATCAATTTTTTAAAAAGCTATTTTAATATGTACAGCTGTTAAACAGATTATCTGGATATTAACCACGCTTTTGGTAAATATTCTGGAGTGTACTTAGAAATATCTGTCTCTCAGACTTGTATCCTATTTCCAGATGAAAGATTTAAAGATGATACAAACTCCTTCCTTTCCCTGTGTGAAGTGTCTTTGTTAAAGTTCTTTCAGCAATCACAACCCATAACCTGTGTTAATTTTAATCTCACATAGGCACGCCAAAAGTAATGGCAGGTCTCATGTTGCACCTTTATGCTCTAGCTTCAGCTTATTTTATTTTAAATGTGTTAACAACCAACCTTTATTGCATTTGGTGACTAACAGATTCATGTAATTGTGACAAGATAGCACTCTATACCTTCCTTTCTGGGGATATCTGGTTAAATGTGTACTCTCATTGTACCTAACATTCAGCATCTTTAATGTCTTCCATTTCCCCTCATTATAAATGTTTGCATCTCACAGCTTTTGGTGTAGCCATGTACCAGTCCAAGGGGCTAAAATAAGCACTTAGACATAATCTTGGCATAAATTATTAACGCAAGAGATGCCATGCCTTATCTCTATGTGCTAAGTCAAACATTAAGTATGGCTACAATCTACTGAAATCCATACTTAGTTGTAAATTCCCCTCACCTCTGTTTTTTTTTTTTTTTTCTTGGTCATGCAGTAATCTAGAATTTAAATTACTGATTGTTTTGCTCTGGGATAGAAGCTGGTGCTTTCCATGGGGTTCAAAAATTTTTGAAAAAAATTCTTTTTTCTACACAGATGAATCTCATCTAAACCTTTGTGTTTCTCATGCTACTCAAAAGTTAATGTATTTACTTGTGAATTACCTTGAGTGTTGAACAGAAGCCAAAAAAAAAATCTCCAGTTTAACTTAGAAGAGTACAGGTTGAAATAAATGTGAATGCTTATTTTTGTAAAATCTGTGAAAACTAGGCTGACATACCAAATATAGCAAATGTATGAGTACCTCTCACATAAAAATTCTGCACTTTTAGTCAGTTAAGTGTTTTTCCTATATAATAAGAGAATCTTTCTCTGCATGTCCTTTTTCTGTTAAAAATATATCCAGTCTAGGATGTCTGTTACTTTATATAGTTGGGCACATATGGGTGTTGAATATCCCCAAAGACGGAAGCTTTCTCCAAGGAACCTGGGCCAATGTTTGATTTGCTAATTTTTTCTTTTGTTTTACTGTAGTTATCTATATTGCACCCTTTTTCCAGGAACAACTGGGAAGAACTTTGGTCTGTTTTCTTCACTCCAGCTGTCAGATGCTCCAGCTGCAAAGTCTTTGAGGCTTTTGTTGGACTCTCCCTAACCTACCCATGTCCCTCCTGTACTGAGGAGCCCAGAAATGAATACCAGCTGTGCATCCCAGTATCAGGTAGAAGACAAGCACTACCATGTTTGCTATGATTCTTTTAGTTGTTTCAATTTCCCTTCTTAGCACCCTCATATTGATTAACTTTTCTTTGTAACCACGAAACTCAGTTACGTTCAAGCATGTTTGTATTGTTCTGAGACACTAGTTCTTTTCTGAGAGCATGGTCTTCTTCCTTGTTATCCTATCTAACTCTTGAAGTTCGCCTACCAAAAAATTACATTTTGGTCTTATTTTTGGAGACCTCTAATCTTCACTGTACAATTTGGAAACTAAATAAATGAAAGCTTGGGATGAATAGTAATAATGTGATTAAGAACAATATTACACTTCGGTAGCAAAGCCTGGAGAGGATATCTCTGCCTTAGAAGGAAAACTAGAATATATTTCATTTTACTTCAGTGAACTCTATGTTCAATGCTTTTAGCAATAAATAAATGAAAAACAACTGGTAAGAAATGTTATATTATTTTTATATTTTAGTCAATAAACTCACCAATCTCCCATTAGATCTGTAATGGTAGTATGTATAATACATGTATATATAGACCAATTCTTCTCTTAATCATGTACCACCAGAAAAAAGTCAATTCAATCTAAAAAAAATGTAATTTCTGAGGAAAAATTAATATGCATAGATACAAAGGTCTATGATTTTAAAAAATCAGAATCTTTTGTTCTAAAACACAACAACTTGGGGACTGGACCTGTTTCAGAAACGGGCTCCAAATATAATTTAAACATTTTTCCAGAAGGAGAAAAATATTTCTATGGATTAGAACCACAATGAATAAGAACCATCAGCAAACAACCATCAGCATATTCATTAAATATAGAATTACTCTGGAACAGTAGACCACTGCAGCCTTTCAAGAATTTAATTGCCTGTGACTTTCCAGACAATTTTGATACTATATGGCAGTTTATTCTCTAGAATTTCATCCCATCTTCCTATATCTTAATTTTAAAATGTCCTATCAACTCTTTCACTTCTTTTTTCTGTTGCTTTTTAGGGGTTTTAAATCAAAAAGAGATATGTGCAGATTTTCCCTTTTGCTTATTAGTTGAAGAGAATGCATAAGGAGAATTGACAAAGTGGTGTACTGATTTTCATAAACACCATTTTTTCTGAACTGAAATGTATTATCCAGCTCTTAGTATTGAAGATATGCATGGCCCTGCCTCGCCTATTCAAGAATATGTTACAAAATTTTCCTCAACACACAGCTATTGCAATCCCTGTCTGCTCAGAAAAGAATTTCTTTGTGGAGTGAAGCTAAATTTTGACAGTGACGGTGTACTGGTTGCTTCTAACATTCTTTTAATTGTCTTGGACAGGATGTCCATCAGGGTAGCTGCAGGGCGGACTCCACTGCACTAGGATTGCACCAGCCCCTTCTTCCCCTGCTGCGTGCTTGGTGCTGAATTCCTCTCATTCTCTGAGTTCTTCCCATCAGACCTACTTTTTGCCCACAGCAACTGAAAACTATCCCACAGAGACCTCCTTTGTTCTTCTTGTGATGGTTTGTATTGGTTTCAGTAGGACAGAGATATTTCAATATTGTGCATTTCCAAAATTGACTCGAAATACTGACAGTAAAGAAATGTTTTTCACATTGTTTATACTAGCATGAGATAAAACTAATGTTAAACGCTAGGCCTTTAAGAGTATGGCACATTCCTACTAATTTTGCTAGGCATTAAAACTGAGAAAAATAAATAAACTTCCCAACAGGTTTGGTAAAATATTTATTTCAGGAACCTTTTATGTTAAAATATGTATAACTCCTATAGAGAACTTTGAGAAGTAGCATAGTGACAAATTTTTCAGCTCTCATTAATTCCACCATGCTGTACATTACTATTTAAAAAATATGTACAGAATCAGAGCTGTTTCTTAAGCCATGTGAAACGGTGTGGTGCTTTGACTCCTTAACTGAGGCAATTGGTTTATTTCACAATACCAAGAGTTACAATAACTACTGGGTTTTGGTTTTTCTTTTTATTTGCAGCTTTTGCATAGATTTCCGAAAAAGCTTATATTCCCATAGAAGGTAGTACTATTTTCCTGCAGGATATCTCTTCAAATCCATGTGCAAAAAAGAGAAGCACTAATGACTTTACTCTGTCTTTTTGTTAGGGTAAACACGAGGATTATGTGGTCTTTTTAAGTGCCAGTTCTCAGTGCTTCCTAGGAGCAAAATATATTCAAAAGCAAAAAAAAAAAAACCTGTCCAAATACAGCTATTGCAAATTTATAAAAGTTCTAGCATTATAAATTTCACAGAAAAGAGAGAAAAGAGGGAAACATATATGTATTAATGGATTTTCTTTGTTCTGGGAATATCCTCCCATAACTTTTAGTGTAAAGTGTTAAATAAAATTGAAGTCTGTTTAAAGACATTAGTCTTTGAATTTGTACATCAGAATTGATTTATTTAATCTAAATTTCTACATTAAATAGAATTCTGTCGCAAAACTCTAGTACCTGGGGTTTAGCTGCAGCTGCTTTCATAGAAACTACAATTGATTTATCAAATTCAGCTTTACTTCTGTAATTTTTTTTCTGTAGGCTTTTTAGTTTTGGTGGTATGGGAACAGTTTGGTTTAATTAGGTTACTTAAAATGTTTTTAGTATATTACATTCCTGATTTTTTCCCTATGTCTTTATTTGACTTAGGCATGTTAAGTGCATTAACTATTTGGCCATTAAAAACCAAAGTTCATTTGGCTTTTAATTATAAGGGGATATCCTGATTTGGTAACAATGGGTTGTATTATTATGTGCGGGGTTTTCCTCACCCACTGGATCCCACACTGGTGTCCTGAGTTGCTCTATTTTTTCTTTTATCAGCCAGAGCTCTCCTGTTTAGTTTCCACTTGGGCAGAATGTAATAAAATTACTTCTGATAACCTATTGTTATGTAAGGTCATATAGCACAGAAAAAAAAAAAAAAAGCAACATGCAAAACAATGTACATTTTAAAAGGGATTATCTGTGAGGACTTGTACTTGTACTTCAAATCTATGCTGTCATCTCTTGGTTACGTGACTGGTCTCATGTTGCAGAGGCTGTCAGTGTTCCTCCAAGTCCATCTGAGCCATGCATTAGAGGAATCTAAATCCCCAGCAATCACAGATGGATGTCTGGACAGCACCATGAGGCACTTGAGTAGCTCCTTTCTGTAGACACTTCTCTCTGTCTTCTGACATTTTACCAAACAAAAGCAGACCAGCGTTACCACTAAAAAGAATAAAAAATGCTGTTTTCTTCCATCAGTACCTAGATGATATTTCATAGAGTTTTTATGTAATGCTAAATGTTACTATCAGTGATATGTGAGAAAAGTTATTTATCAAATCTTTATTTATTACCTATAAATGTTCAGAGAGACAAAAAGAACTCTTCGCCTATCTTTTTCTGCTGATTTAATTTTGCACGGTGCTAAAAATGTTCAGCTGGAAATTAATAATTAATTTTGACTTGCATATTTCCAGTATATATAGCATGCATTATTTGCAATACACAGTTTGGCACAATCTGACCTATTTTTATGCCCTGTGTTCACATGGCAAGCTTTGTCTTGTCTATGGCTATTATAATAAAAATTCACATGTAGAGTATCTGCGCTAGAATTTGATACTGTATTAACCATCTTGTGTGGAAGTGAAAACTGCTTGAGTGAACAAGTATAAATAGGAACATGTGTCAACTCAAAGCTTCATGACAGATGCATTTAGATATAACACATGATACATCACACAGTAACATCTTAGCCAGAAAACTTGAAAAGACCTGGTTTTCTAAAGAATTCAAAGATGAAAGATAATGTTTTCCAGGGAGAAATGCCTTTATATTTTCTTCTGAAAGCTCCAGGTCTTCAGAAGCTGTTTTAATAGGTGTTTTTTTTCATTTGAATCTGTACGGATAATTATCGGGTCAAACTTTGTAATTGTCTTCTCTTCCTTCTGTCTATGCTTCAGAGCTTGCTCCATGCTTACTTTTCCTTCCTTGGATGCTCTGAATGATGAGACAGATCATGCTGGAAGGTGGAAGGGTCTGTAGTCAGATACTTAGGTTGGAAGTGCACTTTATTCTTGCATACACTTTTCAGAACTAAGCAGCATACTAAACTGTTATTGTTTTCCTGGCTCACACCACCACTAATGCATTCCTCTTCATCACTACCAAGCAGCACACAGCACAAGCCATGAAAAACTATGGAAATTTTCTTTTTTAGAAAAACTAAGAAGCATTTTCACTTGCTTTCTGTTTTCAGGATGTACCAGTCCCTTGGGAAGAGAAACTTTACAAGCAAGAACACTGAGACTAGGTCAGCAATTACTAAATCTCAACTTAAAAAAACATATTTTTTTGTTTTGACACAACCTGTGTTTCCCACAACTTAGCTCAGAGAATTGAAATTGACCCAGTTGTGTTGATCTCAGTCTGCTAAACTAGGACATTAACCTACAGCTTCAGCTGAGGGAAAGGATTAGATTACTTAACATGTTAACTAAGGTCAATATGAACTTGATTTCCTCTTATGCAGATAAAGTGTGAACAAATAAATTTATTCAAGGCCTTTTGCTTCATAAGTAAGGTGAAGTAGGTTATGTAAATTTTATGAATCTTATGTAGCTGTAATCAGAATGTTACTGCAGCCTGGACAGCCATTAAAAATAGAAACCTATAATCATAGGTCATAGAACTGTAGAATCATTTAAGCTGGAAAAGACATCTAAAATATCAAATCAAGCCATAAATCCAGCACCACCAAATTCCTCACTAAACTGTATTCCAAGTGTCACATCCACAGGTCTTTTCAATCCCTCCAGGGATGGTGACTCAATCACTGCCCCAGGTAGCCTGTTCCAGTGCCTGATCACCCAGTCTAGGAAGAAATATTTCCTTAATACCCAACCTCCCTTGGTATCCTTTCCTCTTGTCCTATACCTTGTTACTTGAGAGAAAAGCCTGACCCCCACCCAGCTGTAACCTTCTTTCCTGTGGTTGTAGAGAGCATTAAGATCTTTTCTCCAAGTTAAATGCTCAGCTTCTCATCAAATGTGTCATCCAGACCGTCAGCTCTGTTGCCCTTCTCTGGACACATGTGGAGTGAGGTGCTCACTGTGTTATGAGGTGCCCAAAACTGAACAGAGTAACAGCACTGGAAATAAAACACTCATTTTGAGAAGAAAAGTCATGAAAGCTTGAGCTAAGGCTTTGAAGGCTGGAAACTGTAAGAATCCAAATGTAACCTAAAGAACAGCTTTGTCCAATAAATGCAGTTATTAATAGAGGAGGACTGGGGGACCAAGAAGCCACTCTGACCCCTGGGGTCATGAATAGCAAGGCAGCCTTAGTGTGTGAAGTGTAAATTCTCTCAGCCTAACGTGGTTGTCCAGCTCCTATGGGAGTAATTGCTGGGTTCAGGCTGTACAGGTCTTTTTTTGGTCATCTTTGGAATATTAGCCTAAAACTGAGCAATAATGACAAAAGAGCAGAGAATTGTTGTTAGCGGAAAGTGCATAGTTACCAGAAAGTAGTTTAAGGAAATGTTACACTTAAATATGAAGAAAAAGGTCAAACAAAAGAGATAGCATATTCTGTATAATGTACATCATGTTGCTGTGATCCCTAAGCTGGGATTGGCATAAGTCCGTGGGGAGTCTGTAAGTATGTGTATGTGACTTATTACTCTGACATGACACTATTATGTTTCAGTTTTTAGCATTTTTAAAGGGTAGGTAATAGTTATAAGAGATGAAGAACTTGGAATTAAGTACTGCAGTTATACACAGAAGGATAATTTGGTTTTGATAAATTGTCCTGAGCCTGTTAACTAATAATACAATTTTTTAAAGTGGCATCTTACCAGTACAAGAAAGAGGTAGTATCATTATTAATGTCTAAACTATAGTGTGTTTCACACAGGATTATGGTAAAGGTCAAATCATGTTTCGCTGAATTAAAAGCTATTCTGAGCTATAGCATTCCTAATCAACTCAGACCTAAAGGTGCATAGCTCAATTATAATGAGACACAATGAATTTAAATAAACTTTGCAACACAGTATAGTGATTTATAAATGCACTGTGATATCCTTTTAACTCATTAGCCATGAATGATACTACTATATGTATTCTTCAGTATTTTCTGCTATGCAATTATTTTTACTCACAATGCTGCTTACTGAAAACACTTTTTAATTTTGTTCCTTTATAGCACGCAGGATGCTAAATCAACAGGAGCTATCTTAATATACACAGAAATATAAAAGCTAAGTAAACCCAATCCTCAGTAGTCAGTAGAGCAAAATATTAACAACTTTAAATTTGAAAACATGTAGCCACAGGTCTGCACTCTTTGGAATACAGCTAGTTCAAGGATCAAAAATACTTCCTAGGATTTATCAAGGGAGTGTAAGCACCTAGGAAAAGAATATGAGGGTGCCCTAGTTTTGTCCAAGGACAGAGTTAATTTTCTTGCAGTTGTTGTGAGGATGTTGGAGACTGGACTCATATGGGCACCCCAGGTTTTTATTCTGTATGATGCGTGGCATTGCGAGGGGCTGAAGTAAGGGATTCTCACTTCTGAAGCATGGCTTCCAGTGGAAGAAGAAGGCCTCACATGGAGAAGTGGTGACCATTTTCTTCCTTTCTCTGGGGGAGCAGGTGGTAAACAGAGCTGTGGGGTGGTTCCACAGATGTGGAACATATACATATGTTGTATGGAATCACCTTCTTTTATATACTGTTGTTCTTAGTATTGCTGCTGTTACTGATAGTTTTCTTTTCTCATTGCTGTTTTCGAGTAAGTTGTTCTTATCTCAACTAAGAATCTCTGCTTTTCTCTCCCTCTCACCAGAGGGAGTGAGTGGAAAGGGAGCAGCTGCATGGGTCCTAATTTCCAGCTGGCTTTAAACTACAGTAAAGGAATAATTAGGGGGAAAGGATTTTCCTGCATCTGGGACAGAGCCACAAGAAACGAAAGGGGTTGAAACCATATGCGATATATGACATTTGTGGTGTAGGAGAAAATGGACATTGCAGTTTGGGAATGTCAGTTTGTAGGAAAGGTGACATAATTTGTGAAGTAATGTTCTAAAAACTTTTGAATGTTGTACTTTATTTACTTTATTTACAAAGATAGCTCATCAACTTTAAACTATGGGGACAAAGAATCCAAAAGGTTCGCTTGTTTCTTTTTTCCATCTTCTTTTTTTTTTTTTTTTTTTTTTTTGTTTAAGGAGGGGAGAAGGGATAAATCTACCTTGACTGCATGGTAATAATTCCATCTACCCACTCTTGCATTAAGTGATTATCCCACTGGAAGTCAGTGATCTGCTTTGAAGTCCTCAGCTTCAAAAGAGTCACCACATGAAGTCTATTCATATAAGCAGCAGTTCCTCTAAATAGAAAAACATCCTCTGCATCTCACTCTTAATTTTTGTAGTTGATGAAATGCCTTTCAGCATCAATAGGATTTTAAGATTACCATAATTTCTTCCCAGATAAACTAGAGGGGCAAGGGCTTGGAGGTCTGACTTCGGAGGTTGGATTTCCTTTAATAATCAGGATGACACAACTGGAGAATGATTTAGATTACCTGCTGTCAAAGTATTCCCCAGATTTTTTCAGTGAAGGAGTACTCCTGGTATCAAGTCCATACATTTTTCCAGACAACAAAGTATCAGAGAACATTTTTTCTCATTTCAGAGATATATTAAAAACCTGGAGAGTGAAGGCAGAACAGGAAGAATGCAGATTTCATAAGTATAGATATCTTAGCAAGTACTGTCAAAAGGTCTGCTCTGCACCCTTGTAGGTCCTGTGTGTAAATCAGGAAGATTATACAAGGCTTTTATAGATATAGTTAAGCATTCTGCAGCATAACCTTAAAAAGATACCTGAGATTACTTACTCAAAAATTAACTCATAGTAATGTCCATGAATAAAAAAATGAAGGCTAAGCATCTTTATTTTAAGGTAATGTTTCAGATGCATCCATGTCCGTATGTTCATAGGCGTCCACAAATTTTATAACATATTTCTGCCTGTAAGCAAGCAAACAGATATATGAAAACGTGTCTCCACTGTGTTTAATCATCAAACTTCACCCAAACAATGAAGAAGGCATGAGAAAGGTCATTTTAGGTCATCATTTCCATTACCCTTGCATTGCCGGTTACCACACCATGAGACCAGCCATTTAATCAAACTCTTATATGTCTCAATACAATTTTGTGTACTATAATGCGACCTTCTGTGTTGATTGGGCACACCCTGACTTTTTTTGGTAGCTGTGGGGGGGAGTGTCTGGGGACACAGACGTAGCTTCTGTGAGAAGCTGCTATAAGGTCCCACCATGTCTTACAGAGCCAGTCTCTGATGGCTCTGAAGATGGGCATGCTGCTTGCCCAGTCAGAGAGGTTGGTAACGCCTCTGTGATGACATATTTAAGAAGAAAATCAAAACAGTGCAGGCACAGTTTTTTCTCCAGGGATGGAGAGGAACTGCAGCCATGTACTGCTGCAGCTGCCACCATGCTGGGACAGCTTTGACTGCCTGGTCGCCCCTAACCAGCCCCACCACAGACAGAAGGGCAGGGGCAGCAGCAGCTTCTCCTTCCCAGCACCCCACATTAAGAGAGACATCAAATAGCGCCAGCACCACAGCGGCTGCCACTGCTTGTGCAGTGGTGGTGGGGCCTCCTGGCCCATCGTGAAAACGTGGCAGACAACTCTCCAGTACAGAACCTGGATTAAATCAACCTCTCAGCGCTGCAGGATCCTGCAGGTAATTTGAATTAGTGAAACTTGTTGTCGGTGGTACCTACATGATGCACTTTTTCTTCCAGTCAGAGAAGAGGAGGAAGTGAGGATGTGTGAGGGAGAACAACATGGCAGCACTATGGTTGCTCCAAGTGTTGGAGCCAAGATTCCTCTGCCAGCTGTGGTGAGGGTTATAGTGAAACAAACTGTCCCATTCTGATGCATGAAGGCCACAGGGGATGCAGAAATCCACTCACAGCACACAGGAAAACTGCTCAGGCTGGAGTGGGTAGATACCAAAGAAAGCTGTAATCCAGTGGGAAACCCAAATCAAGGGAGAGAGAGCGCCTGCTTCTAGAAATAGAGAAAAGGCCCTTACTTCCACACTAAAGCAGCCTATCCTTAAAAGACTGCACTCCGTGGATGAGTGAGCCATGTTTTGGGAAGACTGTTTAGCTGTGGATAGGACCCCACGGCATAGCAGAGGAAAGACTCCTCTGCTGAAGTGAGTGAGCTAAAGATCACACAAAAACCCCCACACCCTGTCTCCCAGCGCTGTTTGTGGGAAGGAGGGAGGGGCTGGGGGGGGGGGAAGGTGTTTTAAAGGCTTATCTTACTCCTCATTATAACCCTCTGACTCTGTTAACAATAAATTTACTTTTTACCTTTAAATTTGAACCTTAGTTTTGACCTAAGAATGCTTTATTCCCAGTCCTCATCTCAACTCATGAGTCCTTTGTTAATTTTTTTCCTCCCTCCTCTGCTCAGCAGTAGCAAAAGAAGATAAGCGAATGATTTTTATGGGTACCTGGAATTTGGCCAATGTCAAACCATGACACTCCTACTCTTCTAAAATATTTGGGAGAAAGATCTGCAGGAAATGATGCACTTGTTCAGATTTACAAGAAGATGTAGGAAATTGTCCAGTTGCTAGTGATGATATATTCCCTTACAAAGAGCTATGAGCTTGTGGAGACCAGTTAACACTTTCCAGAGCAAATCTGGGGGAAAAAAATTAAAAATCTGTTTATTGTCCTTCTGTGGCATTTTCTTTTATTTTCTCCTGGTCTTCTATTTTTGCAGAAGGATTTGGTTCCTTATAGTTATTTTTTCTCAAAAAATACACTAATGTTTGATCTAAGTAACATCTAAATCATGTTGCACACAATGGTTTACTTTTCTGTAATGTCTGAGATTCCTGTTCTTCTCTCCCTGCACATAAAAGAAAGTGCTTCTAAGAGAAAAAATTGTTTGTTGCCTTTTGCTGTGTTGCTGTGTTGTCTCTTGCTGGCTTTTCTAGCTGGTGAAAATGGAGAGTTAGGGAGGATATAAAATAATTGAAGTACTGATTGCCAAAAAATATTAGTACACTTATTGTATAATTTTTTCAGTTTCTTGCTAAAGCAGAGTTTAAAAAATCATCAAGAAGTTATGTTATCAAAGGAGAAGAAGAGAAGGAGCTGGAGGTCCCACTACCTGGTGCAAGGACACAAGTGTTTAATCACTATAGAAGGGGTGAGCTATGAAGAGGTGAGGAACCTGAGGCAGAATATTACAAAGGTATACATACAAAAGAGCTTGTTGTGTAGCTGATGATTCATTTCCAGACTATTTCAATTAATAAAATGTAGTTTGCTTAAGCTACATATATTACATCCTGTCCTTTTTCTTCTTTTATCCAGGATGAAAGATTGGTTGTATGGGGTAATTCTGACACTGATGCTTCCATCCACAAAGTACAACTTCCCCTAAAAAAAGACTATCTTTTTTCTTTTTTTTTTCCTTCTCATATGCAGCAAATTGTCAGCCACCACTGCTCTGCCATTTTACTGAGAAGGAAAAGGCTTCTCTGACAGACTCTCCTCCCTTTCTTACCATTTTCAATGACAGGATTTCAGATTTCAGCTTCATATATATATATATATATATATATATTTACTCCCTTGATACTGGAGAATGAAATATTAAATATGGTGAGAAATAGTCTATGTCTGCATTAAAAATAGTATACTATTTCCTCCTTCAATGAATGTACAAAGCTGTACATCTAGTTGCAGGAAAGGAAACTTTGGGAGAAGTGCAAATTGTGTGTGTGCTTTTGGTTGATGTGTGGATTTGCATATCCTCTGTTTGCAGCTTAGACAGAATTTTTTAAAAGTGATCCTAGAAAGATTACGAGACAAGAAAGGATTTTGACAAGCGCAGCATCTGTGTACAAGAGTGTGTATGTATCTATCTATGCATCTATCTATTCCCTATGTAATGCATACTGAATATTTTAAAAGTATTATGGAAAAGAAACCTGAATTCCTTGAAAGATAGTTGTTTACAAGAGTACCTTAACATCCAGCTTTCTTTATTGCTCTCTACGTTGTATCATATATCATTTGGTTCTACATGCTTCTTTCTCTTGGTATTTCTTTTTATGCTGTCAGATCCTGCCATGTCCATTCAAATCTAAAATTGTCTGAAACTATCTAAGTAACAACAAATCTGCTGTGTGAATAAAATCTTTATGGCGAGCTGCTAGGTTTCCAAGGCACATGCATAATAGAAATTCAGTATTACTTCATTTGAGAAGAGGCACTGCTAGCTGCATATCATGGAGTCCTACAAATTGTCCTATGTAAGGAAAAATTATGACAGAAAGACAGCCCTATGTATAATAGTCTACTAAATGTATTCCACAGCTAGCTGTGTGAACCACCTTGGGGAAAAATGCATATGAATGCACATGTATATTAGAGAGGTTTCTAACAATGATCTCATTCTGTACCAACTCTGAAATACTTTTTAAAAATATGACAGTTTAGCTGAATTATCTGGAGAAGACATTTGGAAAGGCTGTCTGAACATGAATTGTGCTAATTTCATATCTCTCTGAAACATAGCTGTTCTAGTTAACATGGATTCCTGAGAAAAATTTTTTGACCTCAGCTAAAATGTGCTTGCAGACCCTAACTTCACTTTGGAATCTGAGCATGTCATGTATCTCAGCAAAGAGCTGAAAATGCTGAGGCATATTAAATGTTGATATTGCATGAAAATATGCCACAAATAAATCAAATGAAACTGTTTGACTAAGCTGGGTTTTGGCTGACAGTAGGGCTTAAAATACGTTTGGAGAAAGTCAGTAACATTTTGGAAGTCCATGATCAAAGAAATTAAATTAAGTTCAATATTTTATTTGAAAGATTGCAAAATGTATTTCTTCCTATTCCAAAGATTTTGTTATTTTTAATAGAAGGTGGAAGATATAGTAAACTCCATTAGTCTTCCATGATAACACTAGGTGCTCCTACTGCTTCTGTTGTCTCCACCTGTGTACCCATAAAATCAAATAAAAGCAGGATTCATTGCAAGTAGATACATAATTTTTCTGTTAATTTTAATTAATGCCATGGGAAAATGTGGCTAAACATGTTTTACCATGGTCTGTATGAGATTTCTGTAGACATCAGATGTATTCTAGCATTGCTGATCCATTCTGAAATCCATGGCACCACAACATCACTGCTGTTGACTACCTATATTCAGCTGGTATAAATGTGTCTGATGTCTGGAGCCTTCTTTTGTTGCATTGGTAAAGTAAAAGTCCAGTTCTCCTTATATTATATTCAATTACAGTATATATATGTTCTTTAAGTGCCATATACATACATTAATGTATATATGCTTTTGTGCAAATTTAAATGTAAAAACGTCCAAGACTGATGCATAGCTCTATAAATTAAATTAAATTGAATTAAATGAAAAAGAAGTAAAAGAATGTGGAGGGGAGATTTTACACCTACTTTACTACTGGAACGCTTTTGGTTTAGTTCCTTTTAATTCCTTAGTACTTCCCCCATATATTCTTCCATAAGTGAACATCGCTAAAAATGAGCATTCTCAATATTATTATTACTTCAGTTCAGTACTGACAGAGAGCCAATGAATTTACCTTGTGCACAAAAGCATTTGAAGTAGATGCTACTTGTAATGAACTGTACCTTAGTAACCTTGCTGGTCCCCAGGAGATTAAAAAGATTGTAATATTGGTAAGGAAAAGACAACTCTTGGAAAAAACCTCAGGTAAAAGAATCATATTAATGGACTGTAGTATCAAAATGTCCTTTAACAGCTAGGTGAAGACTGATCTGATGTGACATTCATTGGGAATAAAACTTCAGAGCCAGGTGGCCTCAAGCAGAAATCACAAGTCAAAAGCCAACAATGTTTTTGAGTATGTCAAAGGATAGCTGAGGCTGTAGAGGGCCAATTTCATGGGGGAGAGCTCTTTCTGTTCTTTAACATTGAGTTTTGAAGACTTGAATCTTGAAATACAGGATTACAAAAAAAGGTGCTCAAAAGAAGTGTCCCTAAACAGTGTTCCAGTAAGAATCGATGTGAAAGATCACCATGCAAGAAAGCTTGAAGTGTCTCATTGTTATGGCATGAATTTTCCAAAAATGATGAAATTTTTGAAGATTATAGATTATGATTTTGAAATTATTTGAATTAAAAAACAATGTGTGACAATTTTGTTGATTTGGGTTTTGATTTTTTTGTCTTTTTTCTTTTGTTTTGTTTATTGATTGGTTGATTTGGATTTTTATTTGCTGTTTTGGGTTCTGTGGGGTTTTTTGTTGTATTTTCTTTTGCTAGTAGAACTGAAACTTTGTTAAGGGTGAGATCTTTGTACACGTTGAGAGTTTAAAAGAATATTAATTCCCCTGATGTACAGTCAGAAAAACACACAACATTTTGAACAAAAGCAAAATATCTCCAGGGTCTTTGGACCATGTAATTACTCAGGCTGAGTTGAGCCTACTGCTCAATGAAAAATAGTGGAAACACCTTTCAAAACTGGCCTGGTTGCCTAAACGGAAAAACAGAGTTTTAATAGCCTTCTTTTTAACTATTTAGTTTAAAGATGAGACAGTGATCTTATAGCCTATTAAAATACAATTATGCTTTATTAAAAATTCCCAATTCAAAGTGAGTTTCTGGGTTTTTTGTGGGTTTCTATGTTCCCTTTTTCCTTGCATACTCCAATTTTGACCCCTTTCTTCATGGATTTTAATCCACAGAATTTATGAGGGATTTTGCTAGATTCTACTTTTGCATGGAGGTCCACTGGACATTGTCTTGAGGATTAAAGAGGAACATATTTGGTGGTTAAAATTTGTGCCATTTCTTTTCACTGTAAAATTTTTATTCCAAAGTAAATCCATTGTCAGGGGGATAACTCATTTTAGCAAAGGAAACAGGGTTTGGCTCTTTTTGTGAAGTTATTTTTTTCTTAGAGAATATTTAAAAATCCTTCCTTTCTCCCCTATCTGCAATGGAGAAAAATCTTATTCAGTGTGTTATTTATATTGATTGTATTGTCTTTATTTATCTGTTGTTTTAAGCCAACAAGTAAGGCAAAAAAATAACTTTGGTAAAATTGTTTCTTTTCTCCATTTCATATTGCTATTTTTTTTAACAAGTTCTGTTGCATGAAAGCCAGATAAAAGACCATTCTCCTAAAGCAGTATAAAATATAGCAGCCATCCTCAGGCCAGTCTTGTCTTTGGACATATATACTATTAGAAAAACACCACTGTGTATGTCTCACAGACCTGGGAATTCAATGTTGTCCTTTAACTCTGCAAGCAACTACAGCATTGAGGTAGCTTCATCCTCCATAATTGGTTGTTTTTTGGGGTTTTTTTGGTTTTTTTTTTTTTTTTTTTTTTTTACTGGAACTGTATTTTACCTTGTTGTGTCTAAAGAGTATGATACTTAACCCTGGCTCTTAACAGAAACCCTTGGCAGTCTTGGGCTTATCTTGCTTACATGCTTACATCTGCAAAGATATGTCCTGAACTGCTTATCCACACTTTGCCACCATCTCCCACCCCTTGTGATATCCCACCAGTATGAATATTCACAAGCAGTCACGAAGGACATTCGACTCCTTCAAAGGTGCTTTGCCAAGGACTATAGAGGGACCTTGCAGGAAATTTGTAACCTTGGAACGAAACATATGTGCCTGAACCTGCTTTTCAGAAGAATTCCTGTCTTTGTCACAACTATCCTTTCTACATTTTAACACAGTATTTTTATATAGGGTATCTATGAGTTTTTCACTTTTGTTGATGGACATAATTTAAGACAAGTGGAAATACAAGAAGTTCTGCTAATAAAATGCAGAGTGATATTTACCATGGTATGACTTAAGAGGTGCTGTAAGGACTCGGAAGCTGGTTACACATATTGTTTGATTGCACAAGGTGAGAAATATCTGTTAGCTCTTACATTTGAGAAAGTAGGGCTCCAACAATGAAAAAATACACTAAAAAACAAAACAGAAGGAATGTATGAAGCAATTTACTTCTGTACAAAATTGTAAGAAAACAACTAAAAGGATAAAAGCTGAACACTGAACATTCCAAATAGATGTTAAAAAGTATCAGATTGTATTTCTTGCATTTAATCTTTAGGAGAAAGTGGAAATAATTCAGTTACTTTAATAGTATAGGAATATAGAGAGGACAATGGAGAGATGTTTGTTAAACACATTTCAAAATATTCATGAATGATTTTTATTTTAGATAGTATTTTGATTTTTAGAGACAAATGGTTTTCAGAAAGAAAAGACAAGATAGTGTGTGACTAATTGACAATCAGGGCTAAATTTTTTTTGAGATGGCTGTTTGTGGAAAATTAGAAAGTGCACTCACATATTTCAGAAGAAAATAAATTTCTCTCAAAACTCTTGGGCTTATTCCAGGGCTTTTATTCTGGAGGACTTTTTAGAAACAACTGTCAAGATTATTTCTCTGGGTATCTTTGATGCATACTGGTATATAAAAGTGGGGGAGGTGACTTTCTGTTAATTGAATCATTCAAATTAAGACAAAACTTAAAAGTATGTTTATTAAAAGTACTCAACTGACAAGAGATTTAAATGCTCAGTGGGGACAAATGGTTTAGTATATTTAAAGAATTTTAGAGACTGATCTTGTGAAAGCTTACTATTGTGAGTAGTTCTACTGGAGTAACTCATACAACATGCTTATTGGTTTAAAGGCCTATGTAACAGTATGGTTAAATTACTGAAGTTCTTTACTTAATCTAGATCTTAACCACAGAAGAGAATCTTCTGGACCTGGGAATACATTTTAATTTGAAAATCACTGTGTGCACATATTATTATGATAGAATTTCATTATATTTTATATTTTGCTGTACACTGTATCCGAGCTCAGTACATGCATATCTGAAATAGCATATACTGAATGTTTACATTTGCTGTGTTTATCCTTACACCAGTGTGATCAAAAAATACCTGCCTTTGTATTTATTTTAAGCTTGCAATTGTAACTGGAATTCATTTGAATCTTGTTATTTAAAATAAAAGAAAGATGAACTGATACAAATATATATTTAAAAAATACTTAATAATTTTTGAAAATAGAATGCTCAGAAATTTAAAATCTTAATCTCTTTTCACTTGAGTGCAAATTTTTAGTGGCTTTAGTAATTAATACTTTAAGATGGTATTTTCTGTAGTGGAATTTGGAGTTATTTATGTGTGAAATTATTTTTCCTATCTCAGAAGTTAAACAGAATTTCAAAATCAGCGTTGGTATAAATAGGTATAACTTTATAGTTTAGAGACTTCTATTTAGAGTATGATATTAATTTATTTTATACACTTGCATACATAGCATCATCGGTAGTCTACCTCTTTAATTCAGAAATTCCTGAGATCTGAAAGTGAAAACAGTAAAAATAGAAGATTTTCTGCTCAGTTTCCATACATAGGCAGGTTTGCTTGTAGCAGTGGCTGTGCATGCTGGAAAAGGTTCTGTGAACCCAGTGAACAGTTGGGTTAATCCATCTGAGTTTAGGGTTTCTGTTCCACTGCATATGACATTGGGTGACTCCCAGCTTTGCTGCATGAATTTCTCAGGCTCTCCATCTTTGATTTTCACATTAAATTTTTATTAGAAATTGCTGTGTAAACAAAAATTACTTATGAATTAGACATGGTCTAAGGTCTTAGCTTTTTTTACCATTATGCTTCTCACAATTTTGACATACAATGGGTATACTCAAAAGAGGACTTAGGAAAAGAAGCATTATACTGCAGGACCATAAGAAAGAGAAGGTTTTACAAAAACTCATTTTAGCATTCATACATTTCTTGTCCTGCAAGCTTTGAATGCTTAACTAGTAATAGCCTATCAAGTATAACTTATATTAGACAATTAAATGGTCATTTAGGATTACTTATTATGGTTGTGCATACACACATAGTAACTTTTGAAGTCAGTAATACATTTTACAACAAAATAATGTAAATTGTGCATTGCTCTTCTATGAAGAAAAGAGTGGGGAAATAATTTCACACTGCATTGGATATGAAGGAAACTTGAAAATTATTTAGTTACAGATTTCTCTGACCAGGCTTGCAAAATGGCATATGTTATGTTAATGGGCAAAAATTTGAAAATGAACTTGAATATTAAACACAGTAAGTTTGGGTTCTGACATGAATGCAGGCATGATTGGTGTATAGCATGCAAAGTAGATACTTTTTTAACCCATACTCTGACGGAGTAATAATTGTGTATTGTTTATCAAAACACCCATAATTATAAGTAATATACCAATAGCAATATTTTATTGCTATTAAGGCCTAATCCATATCAAATCAAATTCCAAACCTTAGTGTTCCTCCACTAATTCAATTGTGTTGTGTTCTGTTACCTAAAATAAGCCCAAGAGCAGCAGATTTTACCGTTCATAATCCTGGGAGATGAGGTCCTTCTTCCTTTGCAGCAGCCATGGGCATCCTCTGGGAAGCATGCAAGGATGGTGAGCACCACTCCCTGTAAAGCGGCCACATGAGTCACACAGCACTCACTGGTGATTGCTAGGTGTGTGGTGAGAACATCTATCACAGCTGTAATCATGACTGAGAGGTGAAAGACTAACGAGCACATTACATACTCTCATCATCAGCATGTCAGATATATCATCAGCCTTTAGCCAGTTTTTACACAGCTTCTGAACTGTGTAATAGTGGCGGATACATGTTTAGTTATTTTAGTTAGCTTCAGCCAAAAAAGGATGAGGATTGCATGAAAAAATCCTTCGGGCCTGACAAGTCACCCTGCCCATTGCACAAGGAGGGCACTATAACTGCACATCCTTCAAGGTACTCAAGGCTGCACTGGGTGGGGTCCGGAACAACTTCATGAATCTTCAGAACTGGGCCTGGTTTGAACAGGGGATTAGACCAGATGACCTCCGGAGGCTCGTTGCAAATGAAATTACTGTGTGATTAATGGCTGTGAGCACCACTGGGTATGTCCATTCTTTTTTCTTTAGACACCACAGGATACAGAACACAGAAGTGGCAGGGGCTGTATTATTCTAACATGATGCTTTTGATGTGGTCCTGCAGAGGGCAAAATCACGGAGAACATACAGAAAGTCACAAAGCTTCTCCAGCTCTACGAGAAATGGAACTGAATTGCATGTAAGGCAAACACAGGAATTAATCTTGAGCCTGTGTGAGACCAATATAGCTGAGTACTTACTCTTCTGGACCTCTAAAGTGCTCTGTCTCTGCTCCTTCCCCCGATTCACTGAGCAGGAACTGAGCTATGAGACACTGGTAACTTTTGTGGCTCTTTGCAGAAAGTTGCTGGTTTTCCTTATAATGAAAGGTCATGAATGAGCTTTTCCCTTATTGCTATTTTTTCTCCCATGAAACAGATGTATTCTGTTTAAAATTAGATGTCTTTTTCATGATCTTTCATACCCTTGGCATCCAGGAATGGCAGGCGTGGGGAAAGCAGATGTGTCTGTGAGTGTCTAAAAATGCTGCTACTGACATGTGTGCATATGTGTGTGCTAGAGAGAAAAAACAAAAGTCAGAGATAAGACAGGAATAAAATTCTGCTTATTTAGGTGAGTAATTGATATGAACTGTGCATGGTTTGCAGCTGGACAGTCTCTTCATCAGTATTACAGCCTCTGAAAAGATCTTGTTTAACTACAGGAATGGAAAACTGAGAATGATCAAATGGCCACAGCAGGCTCACTCAGGGCTGATGTATGACACTGGCTGAGATGTCTCATGCTCTTTTCTCCTCTCACTCCCTCCAAGCTATGACCTGACTTTCCAGTTTAGGTTGATTCCCTTAAGACATGATAAGAAAGTAGATCAGAAAGGGGAAATGAATCCTCAACAGACAGCAATAGGGTGAGTTTGAACTTGTGTTTACTAGCTGATAGAAAATATGCTTATATATTTCTAAGGTTTCTCATTGAAAATTCTATTTTTGTCCCCAGGAGGATGTAGAACTTGAATTGTGCTTAGGTCATATTGTAAACCATGCTGGTTTATGTAATGCCACTAAAATTTCTAACACAACTACGAATTTTGTAAAACAAGATGTCTAACATGGCTCTGGAAACACTGACTAACATTTACTGCAGCTCTGAAATCTTTGCATTTGCTTTGATGGGTCACCAACAAACCATTCTTGCAATGGTTGTCAAATGCAGGAACTAAAGTGACAGTTGAAAAACTTAGGCTGGTCAGACATGTCAGTTTTGGCCCAGGTCCTAAGTACACATATGGAGTAAGAGAGAACAAGTGACAAACATAATGGATTCAATTTTTTTCTGAAATCAGTGGTTAGCTGGCTAAGGATCTTCACAAGGTCTCAGAAAGATTCAATTGATGAGCACAACCGTTAGGAGAGAGAGAGTATTTCTGAAAGCTACTGCTGACAAGTAGTTGATGCTGCTTGAAACCAGCTGTTTATCTGAATGTGGAAGTGCACCTAGGAACTGTCAGACTCAGCTAATTTGCTGCTGAAATACATGCACTGGGTTATAGATATTTACCAAGAGACTAGCAGTGTGATGCTACGTGCACTCCAACCTGTTTTTTTCTGTTGGGAAATTACTCATGCCCAGAGCCACATCGTTTCCTAACTATCGGCAGACCACTTTTTTAAGAAATGGTTGATTATTTCTTAAGCTTTTCCATATAAATTATTGATTTTATGGAGAGAGATGTTAATTCCTGGTTGTGTTTTAACTTAAGTGTTTTCCAAAGGGGAAAAAAAAAATAGAAAACTCAAACAGTATAAATCAGTAGAAGGTGATACATACATACTTTGGTTGGTCTGCTGCTATGACACCAATATACATTTAATTGAAATATCTTCTTTCATGTTCAGACAAAACATCACCATCATGAGGACCTGTCTCCTCATTTTCAGCGTGCAGGGGGCTAATAGTTAACAGCAAATTTTTTGTATTTTTTCTCCCAGAGCGTATTTCCACTGAAAGAGCAAAGCATTACAGTAGACCGGATGTTTTAGGTCATTTATTTTGTTTTTGCTTTGGGTCATTTTACAGAAACACTTCTTGCTCCCTAGCGTTAAAATGAGAGCCACTCTATTCCCCAGATATTACCCAGGAGCACTTGGGAGCCCTTAATGATTAATACCATTGCAGTCCAGCCACAAACCTTTCTGGCGCAGATAATGCCAGGCAGCAAGCACATTTGACACTTTTAATGTATAATTAAGTAGAAAAAGTCAGCACTCAGTATGCAAATTTTTCAAAATGATAAACGATGCCATACAGCAGTAGGGATTGATTTGGTGTAAATGAAACTAATTAAGGAAATGTCAAACATAATTAATAAAACAGGTTTAAGCTGCAAAACATTGTCAATTGAATGAATGAGGAGGCATTGGCTCCCATTGTTTCTGCTTTATTTAGGGCTTGTGTTTAGCTTGTACTCTGTTCCTAAATGCACTTTCTCTACCTCACACCCTCCACTATGAATTCCCAGAGAGGGGGAAAATAAATTTGCTTGTCTCTCCACTGACTGCAGAAATTAATTGCAGAAATCTTGTCCCATCCAAGTGTTACATTCACTCACAGGACATTAACATAACTAATTTGAAAGAGCCCAAATGACTGCATAATAGAACACTGTCAGTATGCCTGACAGTCTTTGGTCATACCAAATTAGCTTGGTTTTCTAATTGAAATTTTTTTCCTAGGACTCTATTTTTTTTTCTCAGCTATTCATTTTTGATAAGAACAAAGGTTTTATATTCTACAAAAGAGTGCTTGACCTATAATTACTAGGAGGAAATTAGGGGAGGTAGAAAAGTCAGATTTAGTCCTGGTAATGATGCTGGAGACCTTGCTCCCTCTGGGGAGCCTGAAGAATAATGGAATCTTCTATTTTTACAGGCGACCTGTGCACTGGTGCTGACTCTAACTGTGAATCCACTTTACCTTGCAGATCACTTGCTTAACACTAAAAGTGCCAACAGAATCATAGGCCATTATTTCAAATGTCATTCTGTGCCAATGCCATTTCCGAATGCCCTTCCCTTCAGATGAACATCTGCCAGTCCTCTTATCTTGTCCTTGTAAATCTCCTGTTCTAAGAGTTTCACAAAATGAAAGTGGTACTAAATTTAGGTAAATGGAGTCACCAGTGAAGTTTTTGTTTTAAAAAAAAGTATTGCTAGAATGCTTCTATTTTTTTATAAAAAGCTACATAACCTGATTTTCCACATATATTTGGTTTTAGAGTACAGGTTCTTTTTCATCAGTAAATTTGTTTTTGGTAATTTAAAGTCTTCTTTTTTTATATCAGACTATGTGCATACAGCAGACCTTTTAAAAAAACTTAAATGGTGAAATAGCTACCGAATATCACCTCCCTAAGTTCAGGTTAATGGTTCCACATATTAATGGTTAATATTCTCTATACAGGGTTCAAGCTACCTAAATTTGCATGTATGTTGGTATGGACACATATTTATAAATTTAAATACCTTTGTGGGTGTATGTAACACATGCACATAATATACATTAAAGGTATCTAGAGTTTCAAATCCCTACTGTGTTTTTATGTATTCATTATATATCTAATATATGCATTTTTATACCTGTGAATAAGTATTGTGTGTATTCTTCTACTGGAGGTTACACATCTGATATAATCCAGGAGTTCTGAAGTTCATTTTTCTACAGTTTTCCTATAGATCAGTGGGGCCACAAGAGAGTTTGTGGTTGACACATTAAAAAGAAAATGTGTTTTATATTACCTTTAATGATTTTTTAAGAACTTTCCTAATTATGCTGTGAAATTTTCCATTTCAACATGATCTTATATACTGCTAAATTTGCTAATATAATTTAATTATTAGAATTCCTAGAAGGAACAGTGTTGAAAACACCACATTTAGATCCTTTCAATGAGGAAAAATAAATCATATGGAAATAAAATTAGGTGCAAATCTTTTCAAATTCCCTGTTATAGAAAACAAGAATTTATAAAATCAATAACAGCTTTTTTAAAGTCACATCCTTTCACTTGAGGACAAAATAATATGGCTATACTTATGGCGTCAATCAGCTCTGAAATATCTGCATGCAGGGGCCTTGCAGTAGAGACTAAACTTGGTAAGCTCAGGTGATTTCTGGGGCCCACCACATTCTGGCCACATTTTCCCTTTCTATAGAAGAAACAGTTGTGCACAGTCCTCTGTGCTTCAGACATCTTCCCACCTCTGTCTGGGGTGTGCCAGCTTTGGTACCTCAGAGGGAGCTGTGGGGGCCCTCAGGACTGGAGAGAGAGATATCAAATGCATCCCAATTCAGAAACCGAGCATCAATCAAGGAATTCATTGTCCTTTTACAGGTTGTGCAGCAGCTAAAATAATCCCAGGATTTTTATCTCTAAATTCTTCTTGCTATATTTAAAGGAATCATTCCCTCATATTTTTTATTTGCAATTAAATAAAATAGATTTTTTTTAATTAGGTAAAAATTAATTGAAATTTAATTATTTAAATCTCAGTGTGTATCCCACCATAAATCCCAGTTCCTTGTTTTCAGTACCTATATCAAAATTTGGGATACTCTCCACACCTGAGGAGCATTTACATCCTTTCTCTGAAGTCTTCTGGAAAGTACTTCAGAGAAATTGAATTTCTCATGAATGATTTAACCAGATAACAACCTTTTCTATAAGTCTCTTACATTTTCTGGTGTTCTCACCACTTCACCCAATCTGACTCAAAAGTTACAGCCCTTTTTTGGTAGTTACATCCTCTTCAGTGCCAGAGTAACAATCTTAAATAAGATTGTCCACATTTGCATGTAATGTCTGTTTCCTTACATGCAAATATTGTGAGTTGAACTTTGGCTGTTTAATGCCCCTAATATTTTAAGAAAATTGTTGTGTATCCTGTGTCTGCATCTTGTCCTGTTTTTCCAAAGTTCAATTTCCTCCAATTTACCTTTATGACAATGCATAATTTCCTAAAAGTAGGAACAGAATAGCTCTCTAGCATGTTGTTTTAGTTTCTTATACTATGGTGTACATAGTATAAGAAACAAAACAATTTTGCAAGTCCAAAAATGGGAGCCCCTGAGAGCTTCAAAGTTTAGGATTACCAGCATGACTGTAGACTGCTTCAGCTGCATCTCTTGGCTTAACTACAGGAACACCTGTAGATCTTTCCAAATCCTTTCATCACCTATTTTTCAATACCAGGTGTTTTCTCTGCTTTTTAAGTTTGTGTTTACATCATTTGACTTCACAATAGCTTATTATAGTTTGTTATGTTAGAACATAGAAATAAAAGGCTTTTAGGTAGATCAATATTTTTTTCATGTGTTGTCATTAGGGCAGAAATGGAAACTTGTGCATCTGAACTTCAGTCTTCTATACTTAGTTTATGGTTCATGGAAGCATTGTCAAGGTTTCATTATTGTAATGCCAAGCTAGATATTGAAAATAATTCACAAGACTTCCTCCCTGAAAGTGCTTACTGATTCCTTGACTGCAATTGGAACTTAGTATGACAAGACCAGGATAAATCTGCCGAGGTATTATTTGAGTAATGTTTGCAAACATTACTGAGAGGCCACTCTATCTCAATACTCATCATTTTGGATTATATTCAACAATATTTGAACCTGAATGCTAAAATTTAAGGGAATGGATTACCTTCCTGAATGCTTCTGATTTGAAATTCCTGCCTGGACATTAGGAGAGAAGACAACCTTGTGAGACCTTCGCAGAAAGACTTGGGGATGTATCTGCCTAGAACAGTGGATCATTGCACTGTTACCAGCTTTCTGACTGCACATTAACTGAACAGATAAAACCCAAAATTGTTCACTGAAATTCTTCTTTATAGATCCTGCTCTTGCATATCCATACATTCTTCCTATATCCAAGGACATTGATGTATATTCATCTGAGGATCTGCATATATACACACCTACATACCCTATATACCATATGTCTGTTATATTGAATATATTTTGTATCAGCAATTGTGGGGCCAGCAGAACAAGAACAGTGATAATCCCCCTTGGTGAGTCCACAAATCCTGTGTTCAGTTTTGGTCCCCTCACTAAAGAAAGACTTTATGGTTGCTGGAGCATGTTCAGAGATGGGCAATGGAGGTGTGGAAGGGTCTGGAGCACAAGGCTGATGAGGAGCAGCTGAGGCAGTTGGGAGTTTTCAGAGCTGGAGGAAAGGAGGCTGAAGGGGGCCCTCATTGCTTTCTACAAATATCTGAAAGGTGGCTGTAGCAACATGGAGGTCAATCTCTTCATCCAAGTAAGCAAGAGGAGATTGCCCCACAATTTGCCAGGGCAAGTTTAGGCAGATATTAGGAAATATTTCTTCCACCAAAAAGATTGTCAATCATTGGAACATGCTGCCTGGGTAAGTAGCAGAGTCACCATCCCTGGAGGTACTTAAAAGATGTGTACAGGTCTTGGGGTCACAGTTTAGTGGTAATGGTTGAGCGCAGTGACATTAGAGGTCTTGGTTTTGTGTTTACATAGGTGTGAGGGCATAGACATGTAGCATTAATCTCAGCAGTCCTACTGAATAAATCATTAAGACAGGCTCTAAAGGCTGGAACAGTGTTTTGGGCAAACGACACCTGTGAATCCTTGTAAGATCCACTGCTGGCTACCGTTGTCATCAGCATGGTGTTTCAGCCAACTACATTGAGAAAGGTTCTGGAAAACTTTTCAAAAATTGGAATATGTGTTGAAACACGACCATGCTGTCTGGATGTCCACAAATCCATTTTAAGATTCACCAAAATTTAGCACACTCTGACAATCACCAAAAAACATGTCAGCCCTCCTGGTTGTCAGTGTAACGTAAGTGATGACAGGGAGTGCTATAGAAGGCTAAACTAACATGTACAGGGTGGCAGTAAAGGACATAGATTTCACTCCAGTTTGATGATTCACAGCTGCATACTATGGTTTAAGCTGGCATATGTAAAGTGGATACATGATCACATGAAGCATGTTTTCAATGATACTTAACTTAAACTAAGGATAAATGATTGAGTATATGTGTATTACGTTCTACCACAAAATTGATTATTAATAATGGTAATAATAATAACAACAGAAAAAACCCATAATAATGACATATAATAATGACTAACAAACAGTAGTAGTAGTAGTGGTGGTAGTAGTAGTAGTAGTAATAATAACAATAATAACAGCGTAGAACACCTAAACACCACACCTAAACTGTTCCTCAAAACAACATATGTCATGAACACAAATAACTTTCAGCTTTGGAAAAGGTCCTTTTAAAGCTGAATAAATAATAATAAAAAAGCTCACATATACATTACCTTATTGCCTCTTTTCTTCCATAGGTTCCGATTTAATTAAACAGACCATTTTTCTAGGTGACTAACTTTCTCATTCTTAGACCATCATGGAAATAAGGACTTATATAAGTATTCTTCAAAATATTGCCTTATTTACAGTTTCCAGACATAACTTTCCACAAGAAATCTGATGACAAAGACAGTCAAAAATGGAAAAACAATAGGAAAGTTTATGACGTATAAAATGAATTCTTCAAAAGAATTTTCTTTCAAAATGCCAAGGGTTATAAGTCAACTACATGCAGCACATATTACTATTTACTACCTTACATTTGGCTGAAATTCATCTCTTTTGACAACCTTGGGTAAATCATGTTACATATTTCATAAAATATGAGTGCTGGACCTTTTACTGAAGACACTGCTTAGTGAGTGAAATCATACTATTTGCTGTATCCCAGTTGTCAAAAGTACCCTTAAGAGTGGGACTTTTACAAGGTCTTGTGGTGGCAGATTCAAAGGAAAGGTATTTATAGAAAACATCTGCAAGAACTGATGCCGTGTCTGGTTTTCAGCACTGACAGGGAAATGGAACTACAAATCAAGATACTCAAGTTCCCTTCTGAGAAAATTTACTGGGTGAATGCTTCATTTTTTTGGTTTTGTTTTATTTGAATATGTTCAGAACACCTCAAATATACAACTTCATAGCTAATGTATTTTTTATTATTGAAGAGTCATTATTTTACTGAACCATATAGTACATATTACTCAGTATAGTATTACTCATAATATATGTGGCAAATGGGATTCAAAACAGTGCCAAACGGGCATCTGCTTTTAGCAGAGAACAAAAATGCTTGTAGCTCCTTTATTAAAAGGTATTATGGTTCATTTATTTTTAAACTATCTCTCTAACACCATTAACTAGCATATAATTTAATGTACTCCCAAGCAACTTGACTTTTACATCTCCTTCAAAACATTAATTTGCTTTTACAAATTGATGTAAAAGATGCCTTTGACCCCTGGAATGATTGAAACCACTGACAATAAATTACATTATCCTTTAAAAGAAGATCATAATTTTTATTTTTATTTTTGAATAAAAGTGTGCCATTTCTGGAAATGAGATAATAGTGCTTATAGGGAAATATAACTTGGAAAAGTTACAATTATTTATTTTGTCCATACTTATCTGTGGCAATGTTAAAAGACTTGTTTCAGAAAATATTCAGTCTACTCCAGCATTTTCAGTAGGCTAAATAGAAAAATTTGTTTGGTTGTTTGGGATACTTTAACTTCAATAAGTGGTCATTAGGCTAATGCACTTTCTTACTGAAGAGTCACCCTCAAGTGTGACAGAGCACTCTCTTTCCAGAGGCCACAGAACAATTAACTGTCCGACAGCATGCTTGTTTTTTAAAAACACTGCAAATATCAATCTTCTTAATCAAGAGCTGTGCTACTGAGAAGGAAAATGTTATGATTTTACTAAGGCATGTTGTACTATGGTACATTTGAAGATGCTCAATTAATTACTAGGCTAACTATCATCACTGACTTTATTTATAGGACGGTTGTCACTTTAACCTATAGGGGCCAAGCAGGAGAAATATCAGAAGAGAACACTCAAATGCATATGACTTGAATTTGACAGAGTTGATTGCTGAAAGTGGTAACTGATACATATCCTTATCTTGGATATGTACCAGGAGAAGAAGAGAAACCTCCGCAGTGTGTTGTGTTGCATTCATTTTCTCCCTTCAGGTCCCAAGGATCCACTTGCTAAAACCTAAGGTCCTGATACAAAGCCTAGAGAAATAATGGCAAGACTTATTAATTTTGATGGAGGCCCTAAGGATTTGCTTCCACTCCCTTATTTGCATCATATATTGGTATATAAGACTCTTTCAGTAAAACATCTAAATACACATTTAATTTAAGCACATGAGCAACACAATGGATTATTATCAACTGGTCTTGCTGATTGCAGTCAGAAAGCTGCAGCGAGGTGAAAAAGTTCACCTGGCTCCACATTACTCTGGCATTTTCTTTCTCAAAAAAGACATTGATTTATAACACATGGAGATTGTAACTTTCATCTTAGGAAATGCAGCTGTATTTACAGTTTCTATTATAGTTCTGTGTGGGGGAAAATTTCTAGAAAACTTAATCTCATTATCAGTGGACTTAATTATAGTTGGGCTATTTCTAAAGGATTTATGTACTATTTATAGGCTTTCTTAAAAGTGTGGAGTACAGAATTTTCAATTTATTCCACAAAGAGCCTCTACACTGATACATATCTACATATTCAGAATATATCTTACCGCTCAATAAACAGATATTGCAAGTCATTAGTATGAATAGCAAATGACATCAACTTCCCAACACTTGGTGTGGATCTCAATTGCAAAATCACATAGATTATATGATAAAACATTTACAAAAGAAAGAATTACAACAGGAGCTTGCACCAAAGGTTCACCTTCTCTACCTGCTGCTGGTTCCAGATATTAGGAGAATAACAATACCAGGGCAATTATTGGATTAGTTATTACAAGAAGGACACTTCTTTTAAAATAAGTCCAATATTAAAGTGCAAGTGTTTTTTTATGTCAAGAGTCTCAAAAGTTCAAAATGCTAAACATCAAATTAAATATCAAAATATCAAAATATTAAACATCAAATTGAATCTAGTTCAAATGTTTCGCCATCTTATTATCCTTCTGTGACTTAGAGGAGTCACATTCAAGTGAGTACCACTCTGACATGAGATGTGGAAAATGGGACATGTTCATAAGCTGAAAAGGTTTGTTTCCTTTTGCTGCAAAAGGTATTCTTCAACCCTCAGTTTTTCCTTGTTATTCAGAAAGCTGCCTTTAATGAAGGGAAAACCCCCTAATATTCTGAGTTTTAGACATATATAGGTTGTGTAACTGTAATATTCCCATTCATACAAAACTGCTAAACTACAGTATATGTATCTGCTATTGAAACTTCAGAAATTCAGATTTCTTAGAAATTACCACTCAAACCAGCCATGACCATTCTGCAAGGGCAACATTTCTTACTGTTGGACACGGCTGAAATGCCGGTTCTGTGATGCCGTCTCCTTCCTGTCCTACCAGAACAGAGGAAAGGAAAATCTGGAAGGCTTATTTAGCAAATAAGAGCGGCAGGGTAATTTTTATTTTTTATATGTGTAAAAGTGATATGGTAATTTTTACTACAGTTATACATTCAAAATCTTCTTTTCCCTGTGTTTCCCTACATTCTTCTCTGAAATATCCAGATGCCAGCAGCTTGGAGAGTTGGACAAGAACGTACATGGAGATATATTTATAAAAATTTCATTATAGGTCATTTTCAATGCTCATGCTTAACAGTTTACAGGTCTGACTAAAGACAAAAAGAACAGGAGTTGTCTTTCTATTTATTTTGCATTTTAGGGGGAGAAAGTGTAACCCTTTTTTTTCCATCCATTTCATCTTAAAGAATGAACAAAAAAACCCCACATTCTGGCCTGTTTTATTGAGCTGGAAAAATAGATCTTTACAGTGCTTACATCTCTCTTTTTCCAAAGCCATCCAGCCTTGACCTTACCAGAGATTATATCCTTAGGCTATGTCCAACCTCCCTAACACCCTGTAATCCTCATTGTTTCACTCATAAGCAGATCAGCATTGAAAGCTTCTTCATATTAACTGTTAAGCAGCCAAATTCAGATGAAAAGTTAATCTATTCAAAGCAGTTGCTCCTCAAAACAGATCACACCATTTATTGCTACACTGAAGTGGGAAGTGGCTAATAAGTGACAATGACTTTTGCTTGGGAAAGTGGTTCTAATGCTATTCCAGCACTCTTGTGAGCTGCTCAGTGAAGCAAGTTATCTGCTATCCTTCCTTTTCTACATTTACTCTGCAGACTGGCATTTAAGATCAGAACAACACATTAAAGCAGCTTTCCTTTTTATGAATGGGTAACCAATGAGTTTTTAGACATATATTTAAATATAGAACAAAAATGTTCCACTTTAGTTGGATATATTTTTCCTATAACTTTTTATAAAATGTAGACATTCATACACAATAGCATTTTTCTGGTTTTCTTTTTTTTTTAATTCAAGGGTCATTTTTAGAGCTTGTCACATCAGTTAAAAATGTGTCCAAATTTCAAAAAGATATTATCAAATATATGTACATGTTACATACAGCGATATTATACTTCTAGGCGTGCTAAATCTATATTCAAGCTTTGTCTTGTATCTTCTGTCTCCTCTGAAGAATGTTCCACAAAATTTAAATAAAGTTTCACATGTTACTTTGGAACATCAAGAAAATTGTTTTATTTTTTTTTCATTAAAAAAAAAGGAGAAATTAATTTAATATTGACACTGTAATCTGAATATGAACTTTACAATAGTTGTAGAATTTTCTCAAACTCAGTTGAAATTAGGGCAGAAATCAAGAGCTAATTGATAGGAAAATATATTAATTATATATAAATATATTAAATAAAATATATTAATAATTTTAAAGGACAAATCAAAATCATAAACAAATAAATATAACAATGTAATCTGTTTCTGAAGATGATCATGAATGCACTAATTTCCCAGAACTCATGAAGCTTAGACATGACTCATTTAAATGCATGAAACTAGAAAAGAGAGAAAATACAGATTTTTAAAGATAATACAGATCTGTATTAAAGGGTCTTTTTGTTCTTTCAAAAAAACAGAACACTCACAGCATGGTTAAATTTAAGAATCATGGGCCTCTGCATGTTATTTGGTGACTGGAGCAGCCTTGGGAGGTGCTGGAAGTGTTTTCACTTTTGTGGCCCATATCTCCTGCTTAAATGGGCTCAGAATTTAGCCCTGAGGCAGTGATGTGCCAGGTTAGACTTTAAACCCTGGTTTGCTCTTATCCGGGTAACCTCTTGCATGAATTCATTATTTTTGCAAAAGTACAGACACTGAAGCAAAGGTTCCCCTGCAAGGGCAAAAGCAGATTTATTACTAATGGAAATAGACTACTAATTCTATGTTCGCTCTCATAAAACTCTTGCAGTGCAGCAAGGAACAGAAAGAAAGAAACATTTGGAAGGTCAGCAGCGCAGGAATATTATGTAAAGAACAAAGATTGTGGATTTCAAAGGCTGAAATGCAGAAGTGTAAAATAGGCATCTAGTCTCAATCCATCGACTATAGCTTTCCATGTACTGTATTGCTGCATATGAAAAAAAGTACCCTACTAAGCAGAGAAAAAAAATCCATTAGCATGTATGAAAATATTGCTACCAGCAAAAGATGCCTTTTTCATTTCATAGTAATTAAATTTAGATTTCTAGACTTGAAGAGAAAGAAATTAAAAAAAAAAAAAAAAGAGAGAAGAAAACCTATGAACTTTACTGACCTGAAATATCCTTTGCTTGGCAGCATTGAAAGAGGGATGTGCAACTTTGGAATTATTCTCTGTTCTGAGACAGTGATGGGCAGAGACATGACAATTGTATCTTAACCACCATGGACAACATTTGGGAGAAAAAATCCCTGGAAGATCAAAAAGTAAGTTGGTCAACTCTAAGTGTTGTTCCACTTTGACACAAACAGTACATACTAAAAATTTTCTCATTCAACACTGATAGTTCAAAATCATGCAATAAATAATTTTCAAAGGATTTTACCCCCGTTAGAGTAATATCCATGGTGTGTACTCAGAGGGAATGCACCCTCCTCAGCAGATTGACATTAGTGTCCACTAAGATAGGACAAGTATGCTGGTTCGGGTGCCTAACTTTCTCTTTTAAGGAGAGTCCAGGTTGCTAGCTATACCCTCATATCACTTGTGTTACTGCAGTGCAAGCATGTGCTGTGTTCTCAGATATTTTATATTTCTATTTTGAGTTAATATCCCCCCATAAATGTCTTAGCAGAGTTTGAATTAGAGAGGGAAATATTTTTCCCTATAGACACTTTATTAAATTAACTCATTGGGTCTTGTTACCTTTTTCAGTAGGGAAAGACATAATTTCACCATGAAATAATGTTACCTAACAAAAGAAAATAAAACAAAAAGCAAAACTAGAGAGCAACAGATCTTTTAAAAGTAATAAGCAGGGAAATGTTAATCCAAACACCACTTTACTTTTAACTAGCTGAATGTGGAATGCAGTTTTAAATTTTTAATGCATTATTACTTAGTTACTATCCAAATCATATTAACACCTACTGCAGTGTAATAAGGAATCGAAACAAATGCTTAGACATTGAGGGAGAATATTTTGAACAGTCCCTATTTATCAGAAATGAAAATGGAGATATCTTGAAATGTCCAGAAATGCATGGTCCTACGTGATGCTCACATGGCACAAGAGAAAGACTTGGTCGGGATTAATTTGGAAAATCAATCATATAATGAATAATAAGTAGATCATAACAGAAAAAGACTGTTTCTGTCAACACCTGCACTCCACAAGCAGCAGATTTGATAGGTGTTTACAGCAGCAGGACTGAATAACTAATCTGATCCCTAGTGGTATATTTGGAGGAGTAACAAAATAGGGCAGAGTAGTTATATTTCCCCTCAATATAACTGTGATAATAACTCACACAGATATTATTCTAAGTTTATAAGTACTTCATCACCAAAGAGAATGGGAAATTAGTAGTTCAGAGAAGAACTCTAACTCTGATTAAGAAATTGGAGTAATTAAAATATTAAAAAGAATAAAGTACTGAATATATATTTAGAGCATGGCTAAAGACAAAACCAGGGTTCATAAAACTGTGAATATTTGAAGAGAATATTCACTAAAAATAGAGACTATTTAATAGACTATACAGAAGGGATTGAGAAGGAGAAATTTAATGTTATTCATAAGGGTTTAGCATAGATAATCAGGAGAAAAGCTCTGGACAGTGACAGCTTCTGGGACCAGAAAAATGTTTCCATTTTTTTATGCTTCGCTGTATACCTGAGCAATATCCCTTTCACTAATGCCAACCATTGGTCTGTCAGAGAAGAAGATAACTCGTATGTGTAAAGAAAATATATTAGTAAAATCAATACAAATGTTACATTTGTAAATCATTAAAAAACTTCCTTCTCTTCTTGGCAAGCAGAGAAATGGTGGAATTTCCTTTTAAAATGTGGACAGTCTCCCACTTATATCTACCTATGACCAATCTGTAAATACATAATAATATTTTGCCAGTTGCTACATTCAAAAATATATTTTTGAAAATTCTTTTGGAAATAGTGCACTATCACAGAATGAAATAGGATTGATTTTGTATAATAACTAGACTACTGTTACCATGAGAGTGTCAATGACCATCCAGTCAGGGAGGCTTTACCAAACACCTCCTGGACTATTGGGAAGTACAAATCCTTCTAAATACAAGTAGATAACTCATCTTTTTTTTTTTTTTTTTTTTTTTTTTTTTTTTTTTTTTTTTTGTGTAAGTGTTGAAAACTATTGTGGATGGAACAGCAGTGCAATGGTAGAAACCCCATGACACAGTAGCAGTATTTGCAAGGCTATGTCAGACAAATATCTTCTTATATTTTTAAATTTATATAAAAGAAAAAAGATTCTGAAAAAGTACTGGCACTGACTTCTGATGTTTGTGATTCAGAAACCATTGAAGACCAGCGCAGTGTTTGAGGATGTTTGCTGTATTTTTAGTCTACTCTTTAGGGAAGTTATTTGGGAACTGCCAGACAGAAAATATTATATTTGCTCAATTCTTGATCTGATCCAGAATGACTGTTCTCATGGAACTGGAGCCCTGGTGCTGATAAGATACAGCATTGTCTCTGACGTGGAAAACAAAACAGGACCACTATATGGTAAACTGCCAGTGCTCACTCCCACCATTCTTAATCTTCTGGTATGCTGCTCTGGTAGGGTTGCTCTTCTCACATTTTTTACAACTATCACTCTGTTGTAGACATTATCTGCAATATCCTTCCTCAATGACAGCCACTTGGAGAAATTCCAGCAAGGTAGGTTTACATCAGGATCTATTAAAATAAAACATTTAATAGGAAAAAAATTGAATATCACTGAACTTCTCAAAGTTATTTGGAAATTAACTTGTAGGAGTTTCTTTCAAATATTCAATTGACTGTCCTCTTCAGATTCATGTTTATTATAAAAGAACTCCTAAACAGTAAGGAGAAAAAACTAGCAGGGGAAAGAAAAGCTATCAATCTATCAGGGCACGTTTTTGAAAAGTCACAAGTTTTCTCAAGAGTGGAAAAATATTTCCTACTTTATATAAGTATAAACTCAAAGGGAAATGGACATTGGGCCTGATCAAGAAGAAGCTTCTCCACCTATTGTATCTTTCTGTCATTACTGTAAGACATACAAACATAAAATCAAGTGCATGGAAACCATAAAACAGAGTAGGAAAGTTTGTGACCTTAAGTATCATTCTAAAAAATCGCTACATCTATTTCAATTACAGGCAAGAGAAAACAAATAAAATTGAGATAATGCTGACAATTCCTGTTCTGGCAGTCTCCCTGTGAATGATTTCTGCACTCATTGAATGTGTGTTTGCTTCTTTGTACTATGTCTTCTCGTTTCTGTTCAATTTCCATACTATAAGCATGTCTGCAGCTCTCTCCTCCCTTTGTTCCCTGATATTTTTTAACATAACTTGTCTGCAGAATGTAGGGGTGTGAATGCTGCTGCCAGCATTTCAGTGTAAAAATAATGAACCATGTTTTGTATTTTTTTAAAATTGCTGTGTGGCTACAATGTCAACCATAAAACCTATTATACATACATACATACATGCATTTTTACATTTATCTGTTTATATATATAGTATTACACATAATATTTATGGAGGGGTTTTTCCCTACAGCCTCATATTGTAAAGCTTTGACTGACAAGAAAGTTTACTGTAAAATAATCTGATGTGTCATCACTGTAAAACAAGGTTTTTGAATGACTTCTTAACAAAGGAAATACTATCACACCAAGAAAGAGCAATACTACTTGTTATTATCACAAGACCGCATTGGGTCAGCTACCTAAAAATGGTGCCTTTGAAATGTGTCTGTGATTCAGCAACACCTCCACTTTTGTAACGAAGCTATCTCTCCATCTTCTTCTGGTTGGACACCTAATAGTCTAAATGCATTCCCATTGATTCTTTTCGGTTCTTTTTTGGTTGCTTTTCACAAGCAATTGGCAGGGGTTTTATAATAGGAAGGTTTTGAGTGTGGCACATTTCTAGTTTAGTTTATATCTGTTGCAAAAAAAGAAAAAAAAAAGAAAAAAAAAAGCCCCTTCGAATATTCTCTTTAATAACTTGAAATTTTAATAAGGACCTAAGGAACAGTTGAACACAGAGTGAACTTATATTTAAATTAGGACTTTGAGAGCTTGGAGATTCTAACTTGGTGAACTCTAATTAAATCCCACAAGGCCATCAGGTCTGCCTCCCTAGCTCTTGATGGTGAAAGTGAGGTCTTCAAAAAGCCTCCCTTGACAGTATACAAGTGGAAGGAAAAAAAAATCCTTCAACCCTTCACGATAGCATTTTATAAAGCAAGAATTCCCAAAGGAGTACCAGAAAATAGGAACAATAGAGTATGAAACTGTAAAAACCTGAGAATTATAGTTTTAGTGTAGTAGTCCTCCTGAAATTCAGTTTTGTAATGTTTTTAAAAGACCACTGCTTATATAAATTTCAGTGGACATGATGCTCATAGGATACACTATCATTCTGGTTGCTATGGTATTATATTTGGCTGAAATGTAAAGGAATATTGGCTGGGTGTTTGACAATCTGCCTCATTTGGTAAAGCATAGTTGGCTGATTAGGCAATTGCTACTATTTAAATAAGCACATAGCATGCATGCTTCAAGCCATGAAAAACAGAGAGGTAATTAGATGCCTTCCTGTGATGCCTTGTGAAGGCTGACCTAGAACAGAGACTAGATGGAGGTAAAAAATAAAGTAGGTGTTTATTAGAAGGCCTCAATGGTTACACCTTGGGCAGTACAAGAGCCCAGCCAGGGCTAAACCCCAGATGAGCCAAAATGGTCACAAAGTGGACAACCAGTAATGATGCCTCTCACTTTTAAAAGTTCTGGTCCATTAGCATATTGGAATTAATTGTCCAGTTGCAGCTTTAGGTTATTAAGTTCCATACTTCTTGTTTTTCTCTCTTCAGTACACGTGGTTTATGCTCTTGGGCCTGAAATTTGGGTGTTTGCTCTTCGTCCCAAGCTGGGAAAGGAATTGTTTTGTCTAGCAACTCTGTGAAGAGAGCTTACTATCCCTTAATACGAAGCTCAGAACTACACACTAAAACAGAATCTGAAAAATATAAAAGCTAAAACTTGAGGCATCACCTGGTTTTTGTTCTAGCTCAGATTTTAAATTAACTGGGATTTTTTTGAGAAAATCTAAGCAGATCTAAGAAAACGGAATTATTTTAATTTTATATAGCCATAGTTTAAAAGTCTTGTATATGGAGATTCAAGTTGTTTTTCAGATTTTTGTTCTTTTTTCATTATGCTAAAGTTTATAGAATAATCAGAATAATGCCACAATTATTTTTATCTTGTCAGCCAATAAAACACAATGACAAAATAGCTTTTTTTGCTTGAAATAAAAATCAAAACATGAGCATTTAAAAAAGACCTGGGGGGGGAAAAAAAAAGAAACAATAAAAAAACCTGAAAAAAAAAAAGAACCCAAAACTTCTCTCTCCAGAAAATTTACCATTCCTTTTAGAGAACATAACTTTTTCATTGAAGACTTGTATTGAAATATCAAAGTCATACAAAACATTCATCTATTAGAGCTGCTAACTTAGCTCTAATATGGTCAGATTTGTCAAATTAGTTCTTCACACAGATAAAATATTTTATTTTTTTAAGAAAATACCCCCACAGTTGAGAAAATAATGCACTATATGGTTTTAATGAAAATCAGGATTTGTTCACAGATAGCTATTTGTGTTTATTACCAAGTTGTCCTTATACATTATTTATCATTTTTCTCTCAACAGACCCTGCACCACTTTCTGTCTTTCTCACTACACTCACAAAAGACTTATACAGCCTTATGGAGGATCAGTACTCATTTTCTCCAAAACCCAACAAGTTTATTTTTTTCTCTGAGTCTTTCATTCTCAAAGCAATAAATAAAATCATCATTTGATTATTATTTCTATTCTGAGGTAAATTTACATAGATACTGAAGCTGAATATGTGCAAATTTTCCTGTGAAGGTTTCAAAGCAGTATTTTATGGAATTGATCTAATCAAAAGAGCTGATCAGCTGATCTCACTAAATTTCATTTTCATGTACTTGTATAGCATGAGGCATTACAGACTTACCAAATTATCCTAGAATTAATTCCCTTTGATAAGATGATATTAATTAGGGTTTAGTGACTTCACTGCAAATCTATGTGCTCCTAATTAAGTTCCAACAAGTAAAACACAGTCCAGTAATTCTTGGATAAAGAATACATTAATGAGATTAAAAACAAGAAAAATAAAAGCATTCTTTTGTTGAAAAGATTGGCATGGAATAATAATTTTTCCTGAGCTGGAAGATACTCAAAAGGATCATAGAAGTTCAACTCCTGGCCTTGCAAAGAACTCTCCAAGAAATGCACCAGTACCTGAGAGCGTTGCCCAACACTCGAACTCTGTCAGGCTTGGTGCTGTGACCACTTCCCTGGGGACCCTGTTCCAGTGCCCAACCATCCTCTGGGTGAAAAACCTTTTTCTGATACCCAGGCAGAGCCTCCCCCAACTCAACGTCATGCCATTTACTTGAGTCTGTCACTGGTGACCACAAAGGAGAGATCAGTGTCTGCCCCTTTTCTTCCCCTCTCAAGGAAGTTCCAGACTGCAATGAGGTCTTCCCTCAGGCTACTCTTCTCCAGGCTGAACAGACCAAGTGACCTCAGCTACTCTTCATATACTTAAGCTCAAGGCCCTTCACCATCCTCACAGCCCTTCTTTGGACATTCTCTAACAGTTTCATATCTTTTTTTTTTCTATTGTAGTGCCCAAAACTGCACACAATGTTCAAGGTGGGGCTGCCCCAGAGCAGAGCAGAGCAGAGCAGAGCAGAGCAGAGCAGAGCAGAGCAGAGCAGAGCAGGACAATCCCCTCCCTTGCCTGGCTGGCAATGCTGGGCCTGATGCCCCCCAGGACACGCTTGGCCCTCCCGGCTGCCAGGGCTCATGTTCAGCTTGTCACTGACCAGGACCCTGTCCTGGTTTGAAAGACAGGTGTCTGCTAGGGAAGGCAGGAGAATGAAAAATGTAAAACCCCTCTCTCAGAATTATTTTAATTTTGAAATTAAGGGGCTCTCGGGCAAAGATACAGGCATAGCAATAACAGTTCTTTGCTAGTACGTATAACAAGGCAAACAAAACACCAACAGCTCCGGCACCAACACCGAACAGAGCCAGAGCCCAGCGGCTGTGCCTTCCCCCCTGGTGCAGTTCCGGTCACAGCCGGCAGGGGCGCTGGTGGCTGCTGGTGCGAGCTCAGCGAGCACGCTGTAATGGCGGCTTGGCCCAGGCAGGAAGGGGTGGAAGAAAGGATTTGCTTCCCAAAACCCTGGGGCAGTCGATCCTGGTGCCCCAGCAGGACCCCAGAGATTTGGAATGGCAGGAATGCGCAAAAAGTCCCGGGTTGGTGGACGAGATGTAGCAGAGACTCCGGAGCCGTGGGATGTCTCTGCAGGCCGGGGGTGCGGGGCTAACGCGTAGTGAAAACTCGGACCAGTGCCCAACAAGCAGCGGGGCCGGGGCAGCGGCAACCTGGCTCCCATCAGGGCAGAGAAGGGTAAGCCCAAGATCCCAGGCAACCGAGCAGATGGGGATAGGTCCCTTTTTTAGTGAGCTGGGTGTTAATAAAGTCCCACTTCTGTGGCTGCTCTTACCAAAAAAGGCTTACCTCACAGTAGAAGAAACGGCTCTGGGCTGGGCTCTGGAGGCAGCAAGGAATTCCCTTCCGAAGCAGCGGCTCCAGCCATCCTCCTCCAAAAGCCTAGAGCCTGAGGGAGCTAGCAGCTGCCCCAGTCCCCAACTCTTGCGGCATCTCTGCCATTCTGAAAGAAACTTCCAAAAACTTCTAGAAAACCACACTCTCCTGAGGCTTGGCCACCTTCCTGTTGCCTTAAGTACCCATCTCTCAGTGCTTCTTAGCAACTCAATGGGAAAATTACAAAAAATTACAAAAGTAAAAGGGAACCAAAGGAAAGAAACCCAACTCCCAACAGACCTCCAAGTCCCTTTTATGGTGCTACTTTCCAGCATTTCATTCCCCAGACTGTCCCAATGTCCAGAGTTGCCCCATCCCAGGAGCAGAATCTGGCGCTTTCCCTTGTTGAACTTCATATGGTTGGTTGGCCCAGTCCTCTCATCTGTTGAGGCCTCCCTGCAAGGCCTCCTTGCTTTTGTGAGTCAAAAACTCCTCCCAGTTTAGTGTCATCTGCAAAATTTGAATTTTTTCAAGTCCTACCGCCAAGTCGTCTATGAAGATGTGATGAAAAGCACAGGGCCTAAGAAGGAGCCCCACTAGTGACCAGTCACCAGTCTGATGCAACCCTATATATCATGAACTTTTGCTCCCAGCCTGTGAGCAAGTGGCTCATCAACTTCCGACCGGTTACCAGTAAAAAAACCCGAATAAATGGCTTGGGACACATGCTATCTGCAATATGATGTCTCTGAAATCATGAAAGCTTACTTCTGTAGGACGTATGTATTGTGCTATATAAAGATTGTTGCTTACCACAGAGTGGTAAGTCCAATTCTGTGTAAATGAATGTAATTTATGAATTGCTTTCTTGTTTATTTGAACCTGCATAGTTTTCAAAGCAGTTTTTCTTCAACTCTCTGAAATACCAGGAGCAAAGTAAATAAACCAGTAAATACAAAAAGAGAATTAATGTAAAAAGGAACGCATCAGAATATGGTACTTGTTTAAACAACAGAGCATTTAATTAAATTTATGGAGTTGCATCAGGACAAATTAAAATCAGCCCCAGTGAGAAAGGAGTATCATTTTGATATCATTAATGTACTGAGATAATTGATTTTCTTCCTCTGAGCTGTACATTTTCTTTGAGTTTCAGCACTGGTGTGTTTTAGAAAAACATACTTGCTTGTATAACCCCACATACATAATGCACAAATGTAAGTAATATTTTATGGAAGAAGATGTGTTCCTCCATCTTGTACAAAATATATGGGGAAATACTCAAAAGCTTTATATTGTACCTTTGTAGCTCCTGTCAACTGCATGCATCAAAAGAAGATTAAAGTACAGTATTTGTCGTTTAGCTTACTTATAAATCTAGACAGAATCATCCCTGATGTTTTTCTCAATACACCTCTGACCTGAAAGAGCTATTGAACTATCATATACTATCTTTGTTGTTGAGTATAAGATGCAAAAGTATTGTTTTTCCTCTTTTGAACTATTTTTTTTAAATTAAAACATTGCAAAGGCTTTCATGGTTTCATTCTGAAGTGTCAGTACCCATTCCTTGGATATAAAAGTAACCAGTTGAAATATGAAGGCACCTTTAAGGTGTTCTCTGATCAAAGCTCTGCACATTTGATCAAGTACATTAGGAGAAAAGATCCTTTTTTAGGAACGTTAATGTATTTAGCTTGAACTAACTCTGAAGGCTTGTGAATTGCAAACTAGGTAAACTGTTTTCATAGAACTCTTACTTTTGGTCCTTCTGTGGTGGTGAAAAATACTAGTAATAACATATTCACCCCACCCCCCACCTCAACCCCAACTGATTACCCAGAATTTAGACTGTACAAAGGTGGTGCCTCCAGAAGAGCAACTCCAGGACCACCATGACTGAGAAGACCAGGAGAAGAAGAATTAAAGGGGCACAGGAGGTGATATCTTTCAACTTAATCTATCTCTCTCTTCCGATTTCTTTCTCTTCTTCTCTTTCCCATCCATCTCTTGACCTCATATTTGCTACTGAGTAGAATCTGTACTACTGATTTGATATGTGGTCTCGTTTGTACCTTAATTTAGGCGGAGGCATCTCTCAGTAAATGCAGTAATAACCAAAGGGTGTAATTGTTTTAATTGTTTAATCCCTTTTTTTTTTTTTTTTGCAATACATAATTTCAGACCTCTTAATCTCATAATCATAATTGGTTTGTGTTTTCATTTCTCTGCGGTTCATATCTTTGAAATAGAGACATTAACATACTGACATCTCTTCCTATCTTGACACATAGAAGACTCTTCACGAGATGCAGCTGTATAACTGTAGACATCAAGAGGGGCAATGTTCTCCAAATGCTATGCCTGGCTTTATGAATTATTTCTTTGATTGTATTATTGCCTGTTGAAAAAGAGTGATTTTGTCTCACTTCTTATTTTAACTAAATATTAATTTTCTCCAGCAAGACAAAATAGGAATTGGGTAGGCTAGCACCATTCTGTGCACCATCTTTTCTCCAGAAGATTACCCAATTGCTTAAAACACAAGGTAGTGTTTTTTAATGGTCAAGTTTAAATATTAGTGATATGCAGTGTGGGAGCGTGTGTGCCAAACATTACAAAGGCTAGAGTAGATCCTTCACTTCTCCTATAATGTCCTTCTCATGGTATGACTGCCTTCTTCCTGTAGCTTTTGTTTAGGAAGAGGATTAGGTAGTCACATTCAATTTTGCAAAAAGAAGGAATTTTCATACTGAGAACAGCCTTTCAGCAGAAAATATTCATTCAGTTAACAAGTCCACCTGAAGGTTTGGGGTATCTGGCCACAAATAAAGCTCTGTATTTACGGCTCAGGAGCCAGTGTGGCTACTTCCACTGCAACGCATTCTAATGCTGTGCGATGGTTGTGGAGGGAAAAGACCTGATCTCTTTGGAGAGGAGTTGAAATGCCTGTTGCAACAAAAAAACAGCCCAGATGTGTTGGATGTACTTAGATTTGAACCTAGTTGTAATATTTTCACCTGACTCCTTGAAGTATTGGATCATCTTGATGAAATTAATCCCAGTCATATTTACAGACTATTTTCTGCATTTTCATTTATTAACCACAGCTATTTTCCTCAGCTTGGCAGAGTATATGTTAATTCAACCCACTCGTAATGAGACATGCGTAAGAACTTGTCACTCAAAGTGTAGGTCTGCAGAGGATTCTCCCTTCAGAGGACTTTGGTTGCAAGAGAGAATTCCCTTTGTGGCTGATAATAGTGATTCTTTTCAGCAAAAATGGATTGAAAAGGGGCAAAACCATGGTATTCAGAATATCTCAATACACTATAGTACAAATTAAATATATCAAAAAGTGTATGAGTTTGGGATGTATTTAGACAGACAGTACCAAGGACATGAACACAGCAGCATGTCTTAAAGCTGAAAGCAGCATAAGAGTGGAAGAGTCCTAAATAATGAGATTTCAGATAAAATTTTTCTCTTGCCTGCACCACATCATGGCTTTCATTTCCCAGTTATACATCCACACATTTGGTTAAGTAACTAAAAATGTATTCTGAATATTTTTATAACAATATTTTTCTGTTTAAAAGAAAAGACACTGCCAGACACCACCATCTGTTGTGTAGACCTACAGAATATGCATCTCATGTCTGTGAGTTGCTGTCTTTTATATCCTCTTATATAATTAGAGATTTCCGCCCTTAGTGATGCCTCCTTCTCTACCTAAATAAGACTAAGTGTAAGTTTACCCAGAGTGTATTAATCATTTTCCTGCTACTCACTGATAAGAGCAGTGCTCTGTACGGTTAAAAGCTATTAAATGTGTCTATTCAGAGGATGTTTAAAATCCTCTGCTGAGCACTTGGCTAAAATCCAAAATTATTACCATAATACCTTCTGAAATGAGACAGAAAACATAATATATTACAATTGATAAGTGCATCGTTTGTACTGCAGATTTGCTTTAGTTTAGAAATATATTTAAGTGTTTTGTCTTTTACACACTTTAGATAAAATTTTGGCATATTTTAGCTAAAAATAGTATACGTATCAAAAGAAATATCTATACTATAAAAAAAATTTAGATTGAGGTCAACAGAGAATTACATCTGAAAAGAAATTTAGAGGTGCTCTATGAATACAGTCTAATTATGGCTCTGCAACCATACTACAATAATTGCCCACAACCTAATGGAAAAGTATTTCTACATTTTCAGAAATTGGAATGTATTTTAGCCATTCCAAATTCCCCCTTCTGGGATGTTCTTCTCTGCTTGCCCTGTTGGTTCTTTGAGTTGGAATGAAAATTGAAGGTTACGGGCAAAATTTTTGCATCCAAATAGGCAAATCCAAGAATTGTGTTATCTTTAAAAATTCCTTGAAATTGTTCTGTCAGTATATTGACCAAAAAAAGAAAATATATTTTTTTTAAGAAAAGCTGCTAACAAACCAACCAACCAACCAACCAACCAACCAACCAACTCAACAGAGCAGAACCCTGAGATGTGAACAAAGTGTCAGACAAATGGTTCGCACCTAGGCTTTTGTTCCACTGGAAGCCACACTCCTCTTTCTCAGAGGTAGGACTCTACCTCAGCCCCTCAGATTTTTACAATAACAAGCTACACACACCCATGTGACTCCAGTGTCTGCCCTTCATGGCTACTTTGAAAAATTAACCCTGTTGTTGGCCTAAAGTAGGACATTATCCACACCTTATTTTATACCAGCAGCCTCTTGCCCAGATCTTACACCTTCCCAATATACCTTTACACACAAGCACAGGTGTCTTCTCCATTGTCAGTAGCCATCCCTCCAAAATACCCATCAAGTTAATTTGTGACTATGATTTCTATCCATTCTAGATCCCTTCCAGGGCAGGAGGGCTGCTGTGCTGTCGGGTGGTTGCAAGCTGCATCACGAGCTCATGACCAGTGTATCTGGAGCAGTCCATACTCACTGTCCATGGCAGTTATGGCACACAGTGCCAGTGTCATCCAGCAACCAAAAATACATACTCAGTTTGGCATTACAGACTCTTCTCACTCAAAAATAAAATTCTCTTCAGGTATACATTGTTTTTCCCCATCCATCTGCATTACCCACCAAGTGCACTCAGCTATTGAGCAAAAACAATCCCATGGATGGGTTTGCCTTTGCTTGAGGCAGGACTAATCCAAACTGATTTCCTAACATATTCTTAATATACATCGACTTTATCCCCTTCTGCACTGTGTGGGGGTTTTGATTGGTCAGGACCGGCTCAGCTGGGAGAGTTAATTTTAAGTAACAAGGCAGCCTTTGCTAAATGTAGTTCCCAGTGTTTGAAGGTCCTCCCACCCCTGCTTTCAATGTGGTTTTAGCAGTCTATTGTATTGTTCAAATTTCCCAGAGGCTGGTGCATGGCGGGGAAGATGATACCTGCTTAATACCATGCTCTCTGGTCCTGGTGTCAATTAGGCTATTTTTGAAACGAGGCCTGCTGACATTGTCAATTATTCTGGGGTGCCATGTCACCACAACACTTACTTCTTGAGGCTCAAGATGGTTTTCCAGGCAGTGGTGTGAGGTGTAGAGTGTATCTCCAGCCATCCAGCGACTCTTTATAGCACTGTCAGCATATACTTACCTTCATGGATTTGCAGGTGTGTGATGTAATCAGTCTGCTAGGCCTCCTCATATTTATATTTTGACCATCATCTACCATACCACAGAGTCTTTACTCATTTGGCCTGCTTGATTGCAGCAAATGTTTCACTTATACATCTCCTGGGAAATAGTGTCCCGTCATTAACTTCACCCCTTTATCATGAGCCCATCTTTATGTTGCATCTCTTCCCTGTTAACCTGAGGAATCATGGACCCACCGAGCAGCAATAATTCACTCTTATGCTGTCAGTTAAGATCCACCTGAGACAGTTTAATCTTGGCAGCCCAGTCCACCTGTCCATTCTTCAAATGCTCTTCAGTAGCCCAACCCCTGAGTGGATGTATTATTAAATACTTTTACTACCTGAGTAGTGATGTCTTGCCACAATTCTTCAGCCCAGATGAGTTTACCTCTGTCCTGCCAGTGGTCTTTTTCCATTGTTCCAGCCACCCCTGCAGCGCATTTCCTGCCATCCACAAGTCAGTGCAGAGGTGCAGCACTGGCCATTTCTCTCATTCAGCGATATCTAAAGCCAGCTGGATGGCTTTCAGCTCTGTGACCTGACCTGATGCACCTTGTCCCTCTGTAGCTTCTGTGACTCACCATGTACAGCTGCTTTCAGTTTTCAGTGTAGCCCGGCCATACAGCAGGAGCCATCAGTGAAGAGATCATATTCCTTTTGATTTTCTGGTTGCGGATTATAAGGTGTAGCATCAGTAGCACATGTGATCTTTTCCTTCTCCTGTGGTGATGACAGTCCAAAGTTTTTGGCTTTGGGCCAGGTCAAGACCCAATGGTGACTGGGATTTCCTGTTGGAGCTTGCTGTGTGATCACTTATTCTATGTGGCAGCAGTGGCATGATGTGTGGAAGGATCTTTTGCTTTGAAGATCTTGCCCAGTCCTGGCAGACATGTGTCAGGAAGAGCTGTGCGAGGATTGTAAGACACAAACTCCGCTTATGCCCACAAAGCAAAGCCATTTTATTACAGTTTACCAGTATTTATAGGTCACTGTGTTCGTACAAAATTTTCCACTCTGACCCTTTTGTTCCAGTCTCCTTTAGAAACACAATCTTCTAATTATTCTTCTTACACTAGAAATGTCTTTTGTGATCTTTTTTTCCAGTAAAGTCCTTGCTGCATCTTCCTTCATCAGAGGTCAGTATTAGGGGATCAGAGGGACCAGACATTATGTCTTCAGTTCTTGCCTTGAGTTTATCTCTCCCTTGGCTTTCACTGTACTAAGGCCAAAGATCTGCAGTGCTAATCAGTTCAGCTTCAGATCTCTGACATAGCTGTGCTTTGGTGCCCATCACTTCTGAGGCAGCTTAAATCTCTTCATAAATTGCCAGGATCTCTTTTTTAGTTGCGGTGTAATAGTTATCAGATCCTTTGTATCCCTGACTCCAGGATGCCAGAGGTTGTCCTCAAGTCTCCCCAAGTACTTTTTGCCAGAGACTCCACAAAGGACAATTCTCTTGGAGAATGCAGCAGTGTAGATCTTGTCCTGTCCTGGTTGGCCCAAGTTTACTGTATGAGCAATATCATGTTTAATTTGGTCAAATCTTGTTGCTATTCAGGACCCCACTTGACCCCATTCTTCTTCTCTGACACATGATAGAGTGGGCTGATGATCTGACTGCAAACTAAAATACACTTTCTCATAAACCCCTTACTTCTGCCCCTTGGTGATGATGGTGGTATAGAGTAACCTAGACACACTCACCAGGCTGTAGGGTCAGCCACCTCCCAGTTACTGCAAAAAATTTAACCCTGTCCTTGGCCAGAACCAGAACCACTGCCAAGAGCATGGCAGCAAATATAATCCAGGGCTACACCATATGGGAGTCATTAGCAGTCATGACCATCCTGGTATAGGGTTTAGATCTCTTCACCTTGGAAAAGTAACAGAATTCTAATATTTAAAGGGTGACTAAAAAGATGCTGGAGATTCTCATTTCATAAAGAGGCATATGTAGAAGGGAATGGGCTGTGGATAGTTCTACTGGGGAGGTACCATCTCAATATAAGAAAGAAATTTCATATAGTGAGAATAACTATTCCTGGAACAACTTTCCCAGGGGCATGGTAGAGTCCCTGTCACTAGAGGTTTTAAGATGCAATTGGACAGAGTACTTAATGATCTCATCCAAGCTCCTTTCCCATTAAAGTTTGAACCAAATTATCACCCAAGCTGTTTTCCAGCCTGGATTGTTCCATGATTTTAGCTTCACTGAAGCAGGACTTTCTCATGTCAAAAAACCTGAAACAGGTCAAAGGATCAAGCATATGCGATCAAACATATCAATCCTGCCCTGTGTAGCTGAAGACCTTGATTGCTGTGCTAGATTTATGGGTTCTTCTCAGTGGAACTCATGACTGCTGCTCTCTGCATATATATTAGCACAGATTGGGTAGGATGTATCTACAAAAATTTTACTCAAATTATCTCAAGGTAAGATAGTAACTACTTGATGACACATGATAAAATTTCAAGGTGCATCATGCTACAAACTCTGTTGGATGTTGGTTTTCTGCTTTTGAGGAGGTGCCCTCATATTTAGATTCAATAAATTATTAGTAAATCCTGACTAGAAATGTAGTGCTTCTGTTCACACACCCATTGTGACTTCCATGCCTACTGCTGGATGATAACAAGAATCTGGATGTTTACTGTTGGAGTGGAAAACTTATAATGCTGGTTGCAACCTAAGTACCTGCAGCTCCAATCAAGTTTCGTCTGTCTTCACGTATAGTGACTTTATTTTTTTTCTTAAATGGAAGCACAAATTTTTTGCAGACAACTCTTAGTCTCTTTTTTTGGAGACACTATGGCTGAAATTGAGAAATGTATTTCTTATTTCTGGGAAAATAAAACTATCTGTTTAAGTGATCTGAATCAAGCCAAGACTTGTTCTTAAATGGCTTGCTCTCCCAGAAGAAAATGACAATTTATATACATGTATATATAAAAGTCAGTTCTTTTTTCTGCTTATATAGCATTATAATAGCTACTGCTGTTGGCACCCCTGTTTTGGATTACAGGGAATATGGAAGAGTACATACTTGTTCAGAGAATTGATCTGTTAATGAAAAATCATAGTGAATATGTTGGTGATTTTAGGATTTTTGAAGCTCATTTCTGTTAAAATAATATTTTTGGGACAAATATGATCAGACAGTATCCTTTAGAATAATCTTATGTCTGTCATGGAAATTTCTGGAATCAACGTGAAATAATCTACTTGAATATCTGTTCAGTGTTTAATTGCCCTTGAGATTATACTTTCTGAGCTTTAAAGGTTTGAACTAATGATATTCCTTTACTTAAAGTGTTCTTTCTTTTGCCCAAGTCTAAAATTCTACTGAAGTTAGGATCGCAAGGCCTAGATGTAGTTGGCAAAAGAAGATATTTGTAAAATACAAGATCAGCATTGACTCTACATAAAAAGACATACTTCTTTTCCCTACTGGCTATATTTTGACCTTTGTTAAGCTCTCATATAAATTACATTTGTCTTTATAATACCACTGCTAACCACAAAGCAGATTTTTGTGTCTGGGTAATTGCGTTATATGTTTTTCTATGTCAGAATTAACTCTCACCTTGGGAAAGATAAAAATGTGCAACATCCAAGTTTGGTTAAATTCTGATTGTTCATTTCAAAATTTTGACTGTACGAAAGCAAATAAACTGTTTCTGATTGAACACGGAGTATCCATACTTTAAGCAGTTTTCTTTGGTCTGTCATCAGACCTGTGTTTAGTAGATCTTTTGATTAAGATTGACATCTATAGTAAAAACTACATGAGTTGAAAGCTTGAATGGCGATTATTGCTAACTTTAGGAAGATATTCTGCTCAAGGGTTACAGAAATAAGAAATTGCACAATGGCCAGATGTCACATTAGCATATGCAAATCCATCCCACTCATGCAAAGCTATTTACCATGACTAGCTGCAGACTTGTAGCACACTTGTTAAGACTGTCAAAAACAACCGCTGTTGACGGTGTTGGAGCAGGAGTAAATGGTTACAATGAGAACAGAGCTGCATGAAATCCAAGGACTGTAATGATAAAGTGCACCACTTGAGAAAAAAAAATCTATATTTAGCTTCAGGGCATTGATCCCATGATTTAGGTGATGTTTATATGGACAAATATACCAGATAACACAAAATAGGGAAGGCAGTTGGTTGGTTTGGCTCTATTACCTGGATTTAGCTTCTGACTACTACTTTGAGTCATCACCCTGAATAATCAGAAATGTCTTTATGATGTTGATATTAATATGAGCTTTGCACCACTGCTCTATATCTCTGATTTTTCACAGTATTGTGAAAGGAAGATGTGATTCAGTCCTATCCCCTGCCAGGCTTTCTGCTTGATCTCTCCACCCAAGCTGGTCAAGTTCCATGAGTTCTCACTGATCTCTTCTGCAACTTTTTTCTTTAAAAAGAAAAACACTTTCCTTTTGTTGCCTGTTCAATTCTTTTTCCAGTCTCTCTTATGAGAAGAGTGGCAGGCAGTCACAGCAATCTGTATTTTGAGTGTTTACAATTAGATGGGGAAACTAAGATTTCACAGCCAAATAATTAAATACAATGATAATGAATTCTGTTAGTCATATTACACTGAATCATATTAAAGGGCTTAACCATGTGCTTGAAGGAAAGAAACATTTAAAGTGAGTACTGCAGATATTCTGAATACTAATTAATTTGTTCAGAAGTCCTACTTCAGTGTTAATTTGATGATATTAAGAAGCAATGCTAATGTTAAATCTTATCCTATTTGTCAATCATGAGGAAGTTTCCAAACTGAGAGCTCTGAAGTGTTGTATCCACAAGTTTTTGCTGAAGTTAGGGCATAATGGTGGTGAACCCATGTGCGTCTGTGGATCTCCAAGGAAGTTAGTGTCCTGTTCATCTATTCAAATATCCAAAGGAATCTAATCTTCACATTTCACTGCCAGAGTTATCCCGGTTTCTGCAAGTGCTCTCTCATTGACATGAGAAGGCTCTTTTAATTGGGGAAGCCCTATCATTAATGGCAGCATCTGTGTAGAACAACAAACCAGTTATTTTCAGGCTCTGTAGATAAAGTTTAAGAAATAAGAAAATTCATGTGCAATGCTTTAGGTACTTTTAACATGGGAATTTCTTGTGGTTTTCATTTTCTAATTAAAAAAATAATATTTCTGTCAGAGTTGTAGAGCTGAATTGACTAGAGAATCATATCTTCCTTTTCTAGAGAGCCTAGTTTCCTTTCAATGGGAAACTAAACTTTTATCTCCTCTTCTCTCCATGCCAGTGGTGCAATAAGAGTGGATGCAATAACATACATTATGGTTAAGTAACAGGTTCTTGATTATACTTTTGTATTCCCTGTCTCTTTTCATCAATCATTATGGAAACAGTAGAAAGATCTTATGTACAGCAGTTATGATCTGTAAAAATATGCACATGGCAAATGCATAAGAAAAGAGGCCTACAGACAGGAGGTAATGAAATTCTGTATTGCAACACATGAATCAAGATGTTCCATGTAAGAAATAAATTTTATACTGGCTTAAAGGAGGTATAATTAAATTATAGGTGTAATTAAAATGGATCCTGAAACAAAGGTTTTTACTTACTACTGTCAGACTATTATACCTGATCTTTTTAAAATGTCAGTAATGGTGTTTTCTTATGAAAAAATGCTCTACTGACCCAAAGAGCCTTTGGATCCTTGCCTCTTATACCTTAGGGTAACTTTTCTCACATCAGAGGTTTCCAAGATAAATTTAAAAAAAAAGTGTAGAAAAATGACTGAAAGAATCTATTTTATTTATCCAACAGAAAAGGAACTCTTTAACAGCCACAACTGTACTCTGTTGTGTTTATCCAAAGTTTGTCCAAAATACTTGTGTTTATATTTTTTCATTTTGTAACAAGGTGAATAGACAGTTAACAGCTCTTTTTCAAGGATCCGAGACAGATGAAAGTATAAAGTTTATCACAACTACTCCTACATATGAAAAAGGGAATGTCTAAGGGAAAGGCAGAAGTGCATCTGTCTATTCAGGCTTAGTATTCACAAGTCTTTTCAGCTTCACCAAGCCACTTTTCAGTATTCACTAAAGTACTGCAGCTTTATATCAGGGGTACGCTTTCAATCTTAGCAACTGGTTATTTTTATTTGATAGTATTTTGAAAAAGTATATCAACCCTTCTTGAAAATTAAGACATATTAGTCATGAAATTTGCTCTGATGGCTGATCAGGCATCAAGATGAGAGTTTTTAGGGTATGGTGAGTGATTATATAGCTGTGAAATAGAAATCCAGTATTTTGTATTATGTAGGTGCTATTCAAGAAGAATAGTCTTTCACAACAGCTAATGGTCTATGTGAATATATGGCTTTCATAGTCCACATATTTTACATTTGGTTGGAATTAAGATAGTGGGAAGATCAGACATTTTTCAGCCAATTATGACTTTTTAGTTATTTGGAGTTTTTTCAATATAATACAGTATCATTTTTTTTTCTTACAACAGTATTTGAAACTTCTCTGACATTAACACAGAGAAAATAAAAAAAAATTGCCTTTTTTTTTGTAAGTGGTTGCTCGAGCACATAGCAGTGGATAAATTGGTGTTTTTTTGTCTTAAAGAAATTTTAAAAATCCTCAATAGAGCATCTGTGAATTTTTTTGGCTAATAAGCCTTCTGTAGAACTTCTGCTTTACAAAAATACAAATGGTAGTTTGAAGAATTCATTATTAATATACTGTTAAAGTCAATGAAATCACTCATGCTGATGAAACTTGCATGAATTAGAGAGCCTTTGTGGGCTAGTAGCTGGAGGAAGTTACAGGGTTGTGCTTGGTATAAACTTTTTGGCTTTTTGCCAAATCAGCATGGGACTGTCAGAGACATTTTAGTGATTGAAGGCAAGGGCTGAAGAAGGCAAGGGTTGAAGTATAATTGTATCTCTTTTTTGCTTAGGATAAATCCTCTGAGCTGAAATAGTGGTCCTCCCCCTGCCTTCCTCTTCCTCCCTTGTGTGTGGATGCAATTAAAAATATGTTTGGACCATGTAAAACTGTGGTCCACCTGTTCCAATTCTGTGGTGTAACTGAAAAAATAAGCATTTGCCATTCTGAGTCTAATGTGGGATTATTTTATTTTAGTGATTTATACCAAGATGGATACTCAGGAATTCCAAATTATAAAGACAAAGGAAAAATTGTAATCCATTAGATGATGAATTAGAATAGCTTATACCAGAAATGTGAATTTAATAACAAAATTAAAAGTTCTGCTTGGCACTAGCCACTTTTTGTCCTCAAAGTCCTTCTACTCAAGCGAATTTGTAATCTCTGTCCAAATCATGCATGTATTGCATTTATTATATTTTGCCTTGGATAGAGATTCCTCATCAGCACCTCAGTTACCCTATCAATTGTCCCCTTAACAGAGTGTATTCTTGGCCTGTCTTTAAGTATCTCCATTTGGCCCCTTATATATATGTAAGTTTTTGTTTCCATAAAAGACCTAAAATAAAAAAATACTTGAAAAAGTGACAATCTATTTCAAATACTTGTGGTCAAAAAAATTATGTTAGTTGCAGCATACTTGCTATTTTTCAAAACTAGTCATAATGTTGTCTCAAATCAAGGTAAGAAAATATGAAATTAAAACTTGAATGGTTAATTTTTCTTCAAGAATTCTATCTTGTCTTTTGATACTGTATATTAATTAATACAGATTTAGTAATAGAGAAATTGTAAATAATTTAATATATAATACTACATACTAAGCATTGAGGATGAAAAATTATTTCTATTCACTGTGGGAATTTGAAATATAATTTAAATCTCAGGTTTTGTGAACTAGCCTCTGATTTAAAAGATTTTAATTTTCAAAAATGTGCTTTTGGTTTTGTTCAAAATTTATGTTTAAGGTTTTTGAAAATTGGTCTTCTCTGTCTTGATATTTATTAGAATTGATACATAATTGTGATTTTTAGGCTCTGTCACTATAATTCCAGAACCTAGTTTTGAAATTCTCTATATTTCTGAATATTCACCATTGATGAAATGTACCATTTTGACAGTTCTAGAACAAACACACAATATTTTTTTAAATTATTTCCTAGTACAAATAAGTTCTTAAAATGTGTTGATTATAGTATATACACTCAAGATTGTAGCAAAACTATGAACAAATTTTTGAAAATTATCAATACCATTATTTTTGTTTGGCAGCATTAATGTTTAATCTTTTTTAAAAATTCAAACGTTAATTTTTTTAATAGTTTCCTGCCCAGCTGGATATTCGGGCTTGCCTTATATATAATGCTTCTGATTTTGTACAATTGTCGTATGAAGTTACTAACAAGATCATATCCCCGAAAATATCTCCAAAGATGGATAAAAACTTGGATATTTATTTTTAAAAATATACATCATATGATTTCAAAATGTGATTGATTTGGGGTACCAGCACATTGTGATAACTCTCATTTTACGCACAACTAGAAAGCTGCTCTTTCTTTATTCTTGTACTGCAGTAAAGGGTGCTTAGTGGTAAATAATAAATGCTTGTTTTGCTTTCTTTTTTTTTATTCTGAGTTCTGGGGTTTTGTTATTTTTAGCACTATCTTTAAAATAAGAAAGACGCATTTTGCCATATTATAAACGTAATGCATATACATCAAATTTATCTTGCATGACATTTTTCTATCAACCAGCTGAAATTCTAAGTTCATGTAAGTTTTCTAAAGACTGTCTTAAGGTATAGGAAAAAACATTTGAAGCACATTTACATGAAGATTTTTCCAACTGTCATTTTTATATCCTTTATAAATTATTAAATTATTTCCTTTTATGGTTTGACTGAAATTGAAAACTTTAATTTAAAATTTCTTCTGGCATTCCTTAAAAAAATAAGGGGCTTAATCCACAGGAAGGAACATCTACTGAAATGGTCTATAAACATGTCTTCAGACTGCCATGACTTAAGCTATATTTACTTTTCCTCAGCAATCACAGTACTGTGAAAGGAATGGAATTTTATTCCAGTAAATTCCAAGGAATCCTAAATGTACCCATATACAGGTCTAGATGGGTACTGAGGTCTTTCCTTACATTAATAGGGATGAAGTTCTTTAATTATATATAATCTTTCATTTCATTGAGAGGTGTTGAAAGAATGCTCCTTCTCATCTTAATTCTTAAACTCTAGGTTAAAGATTCCACTATGTCAGGGAATTTGAGTCACGACATAGAAGTTTGGAAAATAAAAATTCCTGTTGGTAGAGCTTTTCTCTATGCCCTATAGCCAGTGGGTCAAGGAGCCTTCTGAGAGGATTGAGGGAGAAAAAGTGCATTTACAAAAGAGTTTGGGTGCAGGTCTCCTGTGCACCAGGTACTTAGATCATTAAGGAACAGATAACAGATGATGCAGGGCAGAGATACAGTTTGTGAGGAAGAGTTGTCCCCAGTGCAGAGATGTAGATAAGTTGTTATGTAATGGAAAATCTACGAGATTTCAAGAATCCTCATATATCAAGTTTCTTTTTCTAGATGAGGCTAATGAACACTACTCAGCATTTCTGCCCCTTTCTGCTTGAGAGTGGAAGTCTGTGTATGTGATCCCTGGAATTACTTTTAACTCCATTTCATTTCTACTTGTATGCCATTGTTTTAGCGCCCATTCAGTTTCACCCATACAGCAGGTTTCATGTTAAACTCTAAGTTGTAGCTAGTCACTTGTTTACAACATCTTTGCACAGTTTCACTGTCCTCCTAGACCCCGGAGTCGTGGTCCTGTGCAAGTGAGTTCGATGACCACTGAAGTAGAAGCTGGTAGGCTCATACTAGAAAACTCTTGCAGAGCTGAGAACCTTAAATAGAAGCTCCCTATGTGGCAGGTATTTTTGTAGTAATAGTAGTAGTGGTTAAGAAATTTATATGTCTTAACTTCTAAAAAATCTCAAAGGTGAAAAATATTTTCTGGCTTTCCTGAAGTAAAACCTTAAAATTTCTGAATCATTCAAACATGAAGGTGACAATGGCAACTTTATTTATTTTTTTTTTTAGAAAAAAGCACCATTGTAGATACCTGAAAAAGGTTTCAACTCCTGCCAGTAAGTGTCAAGAATAATTTCTGCAGTACCCTACAGTAACTTCTAATTTAAAGCAGGTTAGGTGTTCTTACAGGACTGGTTACACTAAGGATAATGCTTCACTTGGAGATTTTTGGCCAAAACACACATGTAACAATTATAGCAAATCCTTTTCAGGCATATTTGACCTTTTTTTCCTCTTTCTTTTTCTCCACAGAGTTTGTCACATGCCCGCTACTTTCCCACATTTATTCCAAGCTGTTCTGCATACCAATAAAACAGCTTCCCATAGGAGGTATGGCTGTTCTATCCAGATAGGTTTTGCTTTTTCCCATGTACCTGAATGTGTTCTTGGGGTGAGTCGGTTCCTCATATGATGAACCTCATAGCTCCATGACAGGAGAAAATCTTCTCTTTTTCATTAAATAAATAAAACCCTGCAGACTCATAAAATGTAATTGTTCTTCAGCAACCTTTAAATTCCTGAGAATAATTTGGGCAGCAGTGTCCTATCCCTTTCACTATAGTCCCTTTTGGTTTTTTTGATTGTCAGGCAGGTCTGACAATTTTTCTCCAGCACTACTGAAAGCTCTTGGGTTTAAGTTTTATAGTCATATGGTAGGGCTGTGAACTCTTACTGTTACAATATTGAAGAATACAGGATGAGCTTGTTTCAAGATTGATAGATTTTTAGTCAGTTTCAAAGGCATGTTATCTTTGAAGTTACTGTCAATAGCAAAGACAACAGTAGCTCCATTTAAATTAAGAGATATCCTTGATTTATGCTTTATGTTCATTTTAAAAATGATGCCTGAAAAATTCAAAGGGAGGGTACTACATGATGATTGTTCTTGAAATTTTACAGAAAATGCAAGGGTTCAGTAAACATATGCAGCAAAGCTTGCACAACAATGGTGGTCTCCATTGAAAGACTACTTCTCAATGCTGGTTGTCTTGTTATTCTTACTCCTCTAGAGCTTCAGAAAAATGTGTGAAAATACAATCAATACAGCAAAAAATATTATTGCAATATTAATTCTGATATCATAAGCTCTCACAGATATATCTCTTGGGTTTTGTGTGTTGATTTAGTTTTCCATTAGAGGAGACTATACTGTTACCAAAGGTACAAAGGATTAAGGAACATACTTTAATCAATTGAAATGCACAAAAGAAATGACAATTATCAATAACAAGTGTGTTCCCTTAGCTACGTTTGTGACTTGTTCTCTGATGTCCAATTGTAAACATACCTTAGATCTGTGCTGCTGTTATGAGGGTATTTAGTGGATTATACTTTTTTGTGAAGTAAGCAAGTTTGAATTCACTGCATATGCCATTTAAGGGTACATTTCCTACAAGCAATAAAGTGCTTAAAATGACAGAAATTGGTAGAATCTGCTTAGGTTCAGCAACATTTTTAGGCAAATATATAAATGCAATCAGTTATATGGATATAAAACAAGCAAATGACTTTTTGTTCCTAGACTATTCAAATCAGGCAGCAAGAAGGGAGTAACACAAATCATTCATGTGCAATTTCTATTTGCCTGCATTGCTACCTGTTAGTAGCAATTCCTTTTGACTTAAGAAGCTTTCAAAAATTATATGCTAAAAGAGACTCTCTGTGAAACTTAGTGAATGCTCAGTGAAAAATGCCTTATAAGCATATGTATCTCTTCAAAATGGTGTGTAGAGTTGCCAGAAAACATGACGGCACGCTTGTACTCCAAAATAAAATGGGTCTGGACATGCAGCCAAATTCCTTTGCGAGCATATTATCTCCAACGTGTATGGAGCTTGACTTTTTATGAATTGTTTACAAAGATTAACTGAGTAACTGCACACACAAGCTTGAAGGTACTTGTATGATTGCTATTAATAGTTATAAGATGCGGTTTTGTTGGCATTACATGCACATATGTGCTCTTTATATTTGCTACCTAAGAGGCCAGACTCTGACACCTTTTGCAAGTTGAAAGACGAGCACTATTTGCAGTGTGAGGTGCTAATTGCTTATTTTGTTAACTTTGCTAGAAATATGAGTGACAGAATCTGAAAGAATGTTCTGATTCAGGAAAAAATTTGCATATATTTAATTTCAAGCATGTGTTGAATCCTATTTGCTTTAATTAGAATATCTATACACTAAAAATAAAGTGTATGTATAAGTCGCTTGTTGAATTGAGTTCTGCATAACTGTTTCTCCATCTATTTTGCAAGTCACATCAATTCTTATTCTTCAGTTTTTGATACTCTATAATTGAAAAACTTATATTGCTTGGAATACAATGTAACACTTTTAAAAATATTTTGTTTATAAAGCTACTGTACATTGTGACTGAAATAGTAGAAGAATTAAATTTCTTTTATCTCAAATCTACCGGAGGAATCTCTAAGTGATATAATATCTGCATTGTAAAAAATTGCTTATTTTTATTTTATTTATTTTTGTAAGACATTTTATTCAAAATAGTTTGTTCACTATTGTGCTCATGCATGTGCCTAATTTTTTTTTTTGCCTCAGCTTCTTATGAGCTGCTCTGCCCACAACAGACCATTAAGTGAGAGCAATGGTATGATACTGTCTGCATTTTCCATGCACTTCCAGGCAAAGGCTTTTCCATTTTGTACGTTATTGTCTGTGCTGTGAGATAGCACAACAGAGCCCTTTGTTGGGTTCTCAGCTGAGCTGTTTGTACGTACTGACTCAACAAAGTACTGCTTCTTCTTCTGCCGTTCCTCCCCTAAGTACTCTGTCCCAAAATTGAGGGTGATATGGCTGTTATTCAGCCCTAAAACCTTCTTAAATCAAAATGAAGCTGCCAAAGATACAGAATTCAGTTTTCAAAATAGTTGAGGCATAATTTTATTTGATGGAAAGTATCACCTGAGTGGGAAGTATAACCTCCCAGGGAATTCCGGTGGAAATTAGACAGATTTTCAGTTCCCACTGAAAGAAAAGGGATCAAGTGTGCCCTTGGATCCCATGTTGCAACATCCTGTTGTTAAACCGTCCTCCAGCCATCCAATCAGGACTTTCTGAAACTGCTTGTGTTTTCTGTGTCACAAAGCAGTGTGGAGTTTGTGTACAGTTTGTCATTTGTGTTATGTAAATCTCTGCTTCAGCCCATCCTGCTGCACACATGAGGAATCCTTTTCTGCCTTCAGGTGTTCCCATATGCTTTATGGTACTGATATATTTTAGCATATATTTTAGCAGCTTACTGTGAATATGTCTGATACCAAATCAATACCAAAAAAAGCAGGGGAAAAAAAAAAGAGGAAATGAGAAAATTAACAGTGGCAGCAAATTTTCTACTTTCACTCATTTAAGGGCACATCATAATTTTCTTTTACATTTATTGCTAATCTACACTAGACACACATCTTTCAATACACAATCACATAACTATGTGTCTGGGAACAGGCCTTAATTTTTTTAATAGTTTTAGATAACTACAATATTCAGGTCACACTGAGTGCAGAAGTTCGTTAAAACAGTGTATCAAATGGCTGCCTGATCTCCCGTATCCTTGAACTCCTCCTTATAATGAGTGTTGCTTCTTCAACAGAAGAGTTCAACAGAATGTCCCAAAGCTAGGCACAGAGAGTTTGAATGGAGTTTATGGAAGAGTTAGGACAGCACAATGATACATTTGGAACCATGCGGATGTAATGCATGTGATATGCAGACATCTAAGAGCTGGCCATGTGAATCTCTTTAAATACACCTATCTGGATAGCCTATCTGAATCACTGAACTGAATGCTTCCTGGGTGTTTGCGTAAGTTATTTTCAAAAAAAAGTCACAATATTCTGTTCTTGGTATAGAAGAAGGGCATTTGAGGTAATTTTTAAAAAAATTAAGATAAAAAAGTTTCTTAATAAACTGAAAGTGCATTTAACTTTACATTCAACAACATGTGTTTTTCTAGTACATTCCCCTTTTAGATTGACCTTTCCCCTTCTGTTGATTCCTTGCTGCCAGGCATGTACATTTTAATAACATATTTCCATTGGTTAACTATCAAGCAGTAAATGTGTACAAAAGAGTTAATACATTTGTAGACTAATTAAGCTTTCCCTAGCTCTGCACACTTTGATGACAATTTTTCTTAAAATAGTGTGCTTCCCTATCCTTGGCATTTGGAAATTAAACATACTGTCATAAAAATCAGCATAAAAATTTTTTGCAGCTGAAGGTGTGATAACTATGTGCATCCTAGGTAGCAGAAAAGACAAGAGTAGATATTTTTCACAGAGACAGTTTGCAACAGGTGACCATATTCATTCATCAAAAGTTTACTGTAAGCATTAACTAGTGGAACACAAGGACCTGTGGAGCAGACAAAGATTAATTATACCTGTGCTCACACAGTAATGTTTGTGTTCCAAACAAATTATATTTGCTTCAGTTTAAATGATGCATAAGTCTGATAAGTGCAGATGAACGTGTGTTCAGGATGAGTGAGCACACTTGTTTGAATGTCATATTTATCCCTGTATTTTGTCAGAAAATTAACTTCTTTGGAGTTTGTGCTTGAGCTGAGCATATGGTTGTTGATCTCTGGAGATGACAGCCTATCTGAGCAATAGCTCCTTATGGCTTGAGCTCTCCTCTGCTGGCAGATGCTTTGGGCTTTTCTACAATTAAGTGGAGATCATCACTGTTTTCTTTGAGCACTGCTGTGCCTTGTACTCTGAAGTGTTTTGTTAATCACTGTCTGCCTTCAACAGAAGCTGCCAAAGCTCTCATTAAGTTTGAATTTTGAGATGTCATGCTCGAATGATGGAATTTCATCCCTGTTCTGGATGAATGGAATTGGCTATGGAAAGATGCCAATGAAAAATCATGACACTGAAGTATATCTGCTTTGCGTTTCACTGCTGAAACAAAAATGAGAGAGAAGGGGGAAAAGAAAGCTTTCTTGCTGTTTGTCTCAGATCCAGAGCAGACTGGCTTGTGTGGTTTCCTGGAAGATAATAATCATAGGGTCTTCACCTTATCATCTGTAGGGTTTATGTTGCTACTTTTCATGAACAATCTGTCACTGTCTTGTTCTCAACTGTGAATCTTAAAACACATTCTCAAAAATCTTTTGATGAATGCCACTTTCTCTGTCACTGGAAAATATAGTTTAAAATGCTCAATGACAATATATTTTTTTAAAAAAAATTAAAAATCAGCATTTAGTTTGAGGCAGGAGCTCCACTGATGGCATTATGATGAACTAGAGGAGTACAAACGAATGCAACATTTGCGCTTCAAGAAGAATTTCTTGCACATGTGCAAGGAAAAACAAAATGCATCTGTTGGCTGGTTAGTGACTTGCATCATGAAGCTAAGTGTGTGAATTATGGTATGAAAAGATATTATCCGTTTCTCTTGGTGGATTCAAATGTTTCAGCCATAATAATAAAAATTAACTTAGAAGAAAAAACTGTACTAATTAGCTGCACCATGTAATAATTTCAGTCGCATTCTGTATAGCAGCTCATGAAGGCAAAATGCATGGACTTCCTACATAGAGCAGTTCTCTGCTATTGAACTAATGGTTTTTGTCTTAATGACAATAACATTTATAAGTGTGTTGTTCAACCCATGGGTAAAATGCCATTTACATCTTCTTGATTACTTCCACTTTGGCCTTCTGTGAAATTCTGAATGCATGAATACCTCTCAGTTGAGGATATTCCTATGGTACAAAGGAATGATCTTGTAGAGAAAGACATAGCAACATCTTACATCTTAAACTTGGCATTTTTTAGGTTTTCATGATTTTGTAGAATATGCTGGAACTCCACACATATATATGATTTTTATTTTGTAATGTCTTGTCTGGATAAATACCTTTGTGTTATTTATGTCCTTTCCTTGGACACTTCCCAATCTAGCAAATGTATCTTGAACCTAACAGATATGAATCATAGAATGGTTAGAGCTGGTAGAGCCCTGAAGGCTTTTAATATGAACTCTCTTGTTGAAAATAGGATCACCTACAGCAGGTTGCTGAGGACTGAGTCCAGTTTGTTTTGCCTAGATGATGGAGACTATTAAACCTCTCTGGGCAGCTTGGCTTAATGTTGAATTACTTCTAGAGTAGAAAAATATTATCCTACCTTTGAGTGGAATTTTCTGTCATTCAGTTCATGCCCATTGACCCTTGTCCTGTTAGTGGGAATTGCTGGCTTTTTCATTTTCTTCTTTATTCCAGCCGGTGTTTGTGAGTAGTGATATCGCTGCACCCTCTCTTGTCTGTCTCTAAATAGTTCCTGTTCTCACTGTCTCTCCTTGTATGAGAGATATTCTGATGCTTTAGTTATTGTTGTGTCCCTTTTCTGGATTTACTCCAATATGTCCATTTCTATCCAGTACTGGAAAGCCAACACCTGGACAAAAGCCAAAGAAAGCCAAAAAGCACCCTGTTTGTGTTTCACCACTGCTGACCAGACAGAAAGATTCAACTCCTTCAACCTATTGTTGACTCTGCCCAGCGTGGCACAGGAACGCTGTTGGCATTTGCTCTGAGGGCTCATTGCCCCTCATGGTAATTTTGAGTTTATCAGGTTAGTCAAGCATGATTTCTTTTTTGTAAATCCTTGCCAACCACTCCTACAATGCGTCACATCCTTAGTATGTTTGGAAATTACTCTACATGAGAGTATTGTGCCTTATCATCCAAGGAGTCAAGATGAGACTGATAAAAATGTACCTCCTTTAGTTTTTCTTTTGCCTTATTTGAAGGTTGACTTTTACCTCCTTTCTTATGGAGAAAATCTTCCCCAAGTACATTGACCCTTCAGAGACATTTTAGCATGGCCTGACAATGACATCATCTGACTTCCTCTGTGCTAGTGGTGGCAAAGGATGAAAGTAAAACTTTCTGAAATATATAAGTAAGGAGAAAATTTTTTTAAATATTTGAGACTTCACAAGACTGCCCATATTGACTTGCAAAATATAGTTAAGAAGTTGGATGTAAGTGTATTTCCTTTGGGGAAAGTAAGCTTTCTAAAATGGCAAAATTTTTAATGAAGACTTCCTTTCATTGAATTAATGAAATTGAAATTTTGACCCTGTCGCAGTTTATAAGAAGGAAAATGCTGTGGAATGAGTATTCCTCTAAAAAAGGGTTCCATCAATCGCTGTCAATAAGAGATTAACACTAGAGGATGAGAGTGAAAAAATCCCAACCATTTAGTGACAGAGTGTCCCCATGTCACAGGAAAAAAACCCGAATAAATGAATTGTCTGATGTTACAGCCCCCCCTCTCCCCACAAGCATATAAACCAGAACATAAAAAAAAAAAAAACTAACCAAAACAAAAAAACCCCGAATGCCAGAGAAAGGGAAAAAATGTGGTGGGGAGGAAAAAATAAAATGGTGCCATCTCCTGTCTCAGGGAAAGAAGAAGAACAAAGGACTCATGCAGCAGCTTGGGCAAAACAGATGAGAACCAGGTGGAATTGTGGCATGGGTCTCCTCTTCACAGCAGATGAACCTGGTGGATTTAGTGCCCTTTCTCTTATTTATTTGGCTTTTCCAAGTCCTGGGACTGGGACAGAGCAGCCTCCCATTGTCCTGGCACTCCCTGGACAATTCATGTGCTATCAATTGCTTTCCCTGACCTCAGACAAAACCAAACCAAGAAATTCACTTCACAAAAAGGCCGCCGAAGGATTGCTGCCACAGTCTCCAAGGTCAGGGAAAGGGAAAAAATAAACTTCTTGCCTAAACTAACAAAACCCAAGCTAGCTAAGTAAAAAAAAAAAAAAAAAAAAAAAAAAAAAAAGTGGAGAAAGTGGAGGAAGGAATCTACCCAGCACCATAGATGCATTTCTGGGCATAGAGCAGATGATCAGGGAATAGAAATACTACCCCAAGACAGACCCTAGGCATTTCACGCTCCAGAAATCTAGAAAAAATAGCTTTGTTGAGATAACATGAGTTGTAATACGTTGAGATATGTAAAGGTCATATTTGATGTTCTATTCAGATATATTTTGTGGTTATGAAGAAAACAGATTTGTACAACCAAAATCTGTTCTCTTTAAATGGTTCTATTTAATTGTATAAGCTTATTAATGAATCCTTGCAATTTCAAGAATGTCTTGGGTAGTAAGTTTACAATTATTCTTTGTAGTGTTTGTTTGTATGTTTGGGTTTTTTTTATTTTAATAAAGTATATTTAGTTCATTTCCTAATATTTGGCAGATATGGACTTTGAGGTTCTTAGCCTTTTGTTTTTTTATGGAAATATGAGAGGTACCTGATGCTCAGTCAGCACTGTCATGCTTAAATGTGGAGACATCAGCTTTTTCCTTATTGTTTCTTGTTCGTGCCCCAGAAGGTCTTAGAAGAAAATGTTTAAGATTTAAGCTTTTTTCCTGAAGAATGCTGGTCAGGTTTCTGCCTCACAAAAATGATAAGCTAATTACATCTAAAAATTCTTCTAGGATATATTTTATATAAATACGTTGTGCCTGATTTTTTTTCTTCATATGAATAATGGTTGACTGAGATTACTTTTGGGTTTTGTGTGATCCTATTTTCCTAACTTTGTGCTTTTTTCTCTCCTGAGACTTGATGGCTTGATTACTTGCCTTTATGTTTCTGTGTTTGTATAAATAATTTCTACATCAATTCTATAAGTATACAGTAAGAATTCTTCAGCTGAACAGTGGTTTTGACACATATGTTGTGCTAGTGATAAAGGGAAGTTACCACATTTTGCTCTTAGGTTAAAACTACTATGGCTTAAGTGTGCATATTTTGAAAATTTGAATAATCTTGATTCTTATAATAACAGTATAAAATTTGTTTTAATGCTATTACTGAGACAATATTTTCATTATGTAAGACCAGAATTAGAAATTTAAAACTATGAAATTTTTTAGGTCTTTTGAGACCCAGTATCATGTTAGATACAGGGCTGGATCTTAGCTCAGCTGTATTTGAAAACATGAATAAATCTCTTCAAGAAAGTGTGGTGTTAGGCATAGAGATATGATAAAACCCTTGTGACTGCAACAACAGAAGTTTCGGATATTACAGGAAACTTGAGAGAACTATGGCTGAATTAGAGCTAGTAGAAGGAATATGACTTAATGAGAGATCTGGAGCAATAGGAAGGAAGTTGTTCAGTTAATTGATGTTATTAAAGCTATATAAGTAAAAAAAAAACCCCACTGAAGCCACTGAACTTGCCAGCTTATAGATACTAAATTTCCTAAATATCAAAAGCATGATGAATTTTGTTGAGTTCAGTGAAAATCTATTTATGGACATCTGTAATGGTTTGATTTTTCCCATGCAAAATAAAACAAATCCTCAAAATATTTAGGTAGCTGCACCTTTCATGAGGACTAAGATTTGTTTCTTTTTTCGTATTAAAAATCATAGAATCCTAGCAGAGTTTGGGGCAGAGAAGACCTTAGAGAATATGTAGTTTCAACCCTCCTGCCATGGGCAGGGAACCTGACCAACCTGGCCTTGAATACTCCAGGGATGGGGCATCCACAGCTTCACTGGGCTACCTGTGCCAGTGCCTAACAGCCCTCACAGTGAAGAATTTCTTCCTAATGTCTGACCTAAACCTGTCCTCTGTTAATTTGATGTTATCATCCCTTCTCTATGTCTTTCTCAAGATTCCCTCTCCAGCTTTCTTGTAGTCTCTTTAGGTACAGGCATATTCTTTAAGGTTTCCCCGGGCTCTTCTCTTCTACAAATTGATAGTCCTAGACTCCCTCAGTCTGTCTCCATACCAGAGATGATCCTTCATGGCCCTTTTCTGGATTCAGTCCCAAAGCTAAATGCATGGATGCAAAAATATGGACACCAGTATGTATAGTTCCCACTTAGAGATGCAAGGTCCGTAATGGCACACACAGACAGAAAGTATATCATGCATCACTTCGAAGTGTTCTGGATTTTCATTTGGTTGGCATCTCGTCCATATGAAATCAAGAACTTGGTAAATGCATAAAGTAGTACGACAGCTCTCTGGGTAGCAGCTCTTCACCCTTGACAGAGTTTTCACCCACCTAATAGAATGGTTCTGATACCATGTAGAAGTGAAGTTGCTTGATTTTTTTCACTGTTAGATGAGGATTAATGTATGATGTTAGCACAGTTGCAAGTGCTGCCCAATTTACATGCCATGGGAATCACAGAATCCCTGTTCATGAAGGGTCATCCTAGAGCACATGGCACAGGAGTATATCCAGAGAGTTCTTGAATATTTATAGTGAGGGTCATCTGCACAGAAAAGTTCTTCCTCATATTCAGGTGGATCTTCCAGAGCATTGGTTTATGCCCAAAAAAGTAATTTTGGAATATAATATTTTGAAACACATTATTAGAAATCTTTAGAAATTCTATTATTAAAAAAGGGTAACATTTTAGAAAACTGAAGGATAAAGACAAAACTGTGTTGATTTGAGAAGCTGTCTTATTAATAACAGGAGTAAGTTTTGAAGAATAGGGAGCATATTAGTACTGCAGTGCACTAGAACCTTATCTGATCATTGGCCTAAGAAAGAATGTAAAAGAAATTGTAGTTTTGGGAGGGTAAAAAAACCTTGCATACAGGAAATTGTCTTGGTATAATTCCATCCTGAAAGTACCCTACAGAAAGTTGTTGGTGTGACCATTTGTATCACCTAGTTTCTCTGCACAACCTTGTCACTCGCTTCCAAGGCAGTGTAATTTGAAATTTGGAAACCTTTGCTTCTCAGGGAGTTCCCGTTGTAAAAGCCATTCCTCAAGATGCATATGGTCCAGAAAAGCTTTCAGACTTGCCATTGAAGTGCTCTGTGACTGACTGTCTTTATACGGTGGGTAGAAAGTGTCTCAAAAGGGCATCACATTAGGAAACGCATACTTTCTCAATTCAAAGGGAATTCTAGTATTGATGGTAAACTAAGATTTTCTTAGGCAATATTCGATTGATAGTTCAGAAGTTTGACTGATGAAGGGGATAATAAGAAATGGTGACAGTTACAAATGTGTATAATGTCCTTTAGAATAGAAAATGTTGCATTTTCTGGGGGTTTTTTATGTATCTCAGAAAGAAACATTTAATCTGTTTGCTAAAATATTCTGCCAAAGTGCTTGATTATGCTCCATGATGAAAACATTGTATACAAAAGAAAATATTTTCATCTCAGTAGTAAAGATATCAATGAGGAAGCTTATTTTTCAGACATAAGATACTTTAGACTTAAATGTCTGGACCATTCTGTAATCAAAGGCTGATTAAAAATTTTATTAAATGCACTATGCAAAGGAACATGTGAATTGTTCTAGTCATGTAAATCAATTTTGTTTTATCGCCTTTAGGGCAACATCACTAATTTGACTGGTAGAATGCTTATACCATTGCCTCATATATTTTGGATAAACCCCACAATGTATTTCCACTAAATAAAATCTGTGTATCCTCCCATGATGCATAATCCCGCATGTGTATATTCAATATTACTTAAAAAAACTGTTCTTAAAAGTGCCTGCTTAGCACGGTGGGATGCAAAAGCCAGACTCAGTGCGAATAGTCAAAAATGCATATACATGCAAGGTGACAGGTCTGACACTAGCTTTTGAAATCTGATGCTTGCAGGTGTGTAAAATGGAAACGATTTTCCTCCATTTATTAGCACCATGTGGGAGAAGGAATAAAAATCCCAAGTATAAAATGCTGATCCAAAACATGAGAAGGGGCTTGCAGCAGCTTTTGCCACGTGGCATATGTGTCTTTGAAGTGTGAGGCAGACATGTCACACACCTTTCTTTGAACTGAGATTTTGCAGAAGGTAGTGGTGACATGGCACAGCTTGGTGGCTTTCCACTGCTGAAGCTGCAGGTATGTGACATGCCTCTTCCTGCACGGATGTGTCACACAGCTCTGCACATTTCCCACTGTCTTTGTTTTTGGAGCACAGCCTCTGACAACAAACACAATTGATGAGCAGAGACAGCACAGAGATAATATATGTAATACGTGACATTAGGGTGTCCAAATCCATGTTGCAGGCTTTCATATTATGAGAAAGGATGTTTTACCTTGAGCAGAGGAATGCATTTTATTTATTAGTTCCAGGTGTGTTTGTGCCATCTGTCGTTATCATACATGTCAAGAGATATGTCCTTTGCAAAATACAGTTCCTGCTTGAGGCAAGGGACACAACTTCAGGTAACAAAATAACCAGTAAGCTTATTTTTGTAAATTGTGTGAATCAAACATTTTCCGGTTGAATACATCCATATATAGAAACCAATATATTCACTGTTATTTATTAAAGCTCTAGTTCTTCTCACAGATTTTTATTAGTTGCATATATTTAATAGGAGAAGAAAATAAATTATAAAGGTTGCTTAGCTGTCAGCAAAAGGAGAAGAATCCTTTGGCTTTGGAAGTGGTTAAAGGTTTCTAAGTAGGAAAGGTTTGTAATTGTTTTTGTAGTACTATTTTGAATATGCTTGAAACATTTACCTTAGAGTAATTTCCATTGTTTGATCTAATTTACAGTGATTAATGCAGAGATAATTATCAGCTTAGTAGAATGTATCGTTTGCAGAGAAACATTGCATTTATAATGGTTAGAGACAGCTATTTCAATATTCACATACTAATCTCTGTAATTTTTTCTGCTAAAATTTAAACTAAAATAAGTAGTTGAGTATGTGGTTTACTGTAAAATGAAGATACACTTCTTTTTATTCATAGGTTCCTAAAATATATATACAAAAAATCATATCCTAAATAAACAATTCGTGTTCAAGTAAAAGTGTTACTTTCATTTAAATTACTTATCTGAGAAGAATTTTTACCTTCTTTTTTGCTTAGTTTGTATTGCAAATCCTAAATACTATCTTCTAATAATTTATCTGTCACCTCTCCAATTATTTCTGTTTACTTTAACTGAAGTCACAAAGGATATTAATATGCTTTTGAAACTGGTAAAATATGCACATTGATGAAAAGCAGATTTTTTTTTAAAGCACCTGTAAGTCTTTGAACTCTATTTTGGGAGTTGAAAAGGGTGAAAATAAAAGACACAATATTCTTTTTTTTTTTCCTGTGGGGGGGAAGATAGCACAGGGCATTGCTGATTGTTTGCATTATGAAGATTATATTCCACTCATATTATGTATGGTAGCACAAAGCAGATCCTGTGGGTCAATAGTGACCTTTGTCTTCTGTTGGAAAGAAAATAGCCTTGCCTGTCTGAGAACTGAAGCCATGTCTTCTTCCTCCAACCAACAATCTCCAAACTCAGAAGAGGTATGAAGAAAATTACATATAGGCAGTGCGCAGCTGCTGCGCTTTCCCATTTTCTGATCAACACAGCTTGCTGTATATATAGGCTGTTTTTAGGAACTGTCTGGTCCACATAAGCATAAATTTCTTTTGCTGTATTTGTGTTGGTGCTGATTGTATGGTCAACTGGACCAGGGATCATGCATCTTTATAGTTTTATTTTTATTCACTCATTTCTTGGATTAATCTTCTTCTTCTTCTTCTTCATGAGGTTGTCAAGACATGACAGAAGCATGAATGACATGATACAAAGAAATTTATCAACCAATTTTTTTATAAGTGTACAAAGTGTGAGTAAGTGAATGAAATTAGCAGCTAACATCTAAAAAACAAAAACAAAGGTGGAATACATTGTTGGTACAGCATTTGATGAGACTTTTTTGCCAGGTTAAAAAGAAATAACACAAATTAATGAAAGAAATTTTCATTAAGGGCTGAGTTTGCTGAAGGCAATATTATGTGCTTTCCCTTCTTCCTCAGACACCTGTTTTTGGTCACTGCGTAATGGTCTGGATGGAACTCTTAAGTGTGACCCATTTTTATGTACTTAAATGTAGAGACTTTTCACACTTCTTTACCAACATATTTCAAGTTTTGAGCTAGAAACTCCAGAAGGGCATTTTGCCCCACTCACAACTGAGTTCTCGTCTTCTGTAGTGGGATTCTGTATTAATTTCCTTCAGTTTTCTTGCTCAGAGAGTTAAATTGAGACTATAAGCTTAGCATCTTTGAAAGACTGTGTGAGACAATTTAAAAAAATGAAATACAACACTATATTCAGACTCCTAAGTTAAAAAATAATAAAGAGGGTAAAATGAGAAAAAAATTTCCTATATACATATATACATAATCTTTTTTTCATAATTTTTCCAAATTTTTTGCTGACACATATTATTTTTATATTATTACCTGCAATAGAATATTTATGCAGATTATTAATAAAGGCATTTTAATGTATCAGAAATTTAGGGCGGACTTTGAATTTTGGGTGAAACATCTTGTTTTCAGCTATTTTTGTTTTGAGCAGATTTACAATCAGCTAAAATTTTGAGGAGTACTATTTCCTAAACTAAGAGCAATTTCTCTTCTCCCTCCACTGCATAAGCTGCATATTAAGTGGTTGTCTAAACTGATGGACTAAAAGTATTTTTCTTCATATTAAAATCTTTGTAAATATTGCAGCATTCATTTGATTGACAAAACTTGACTCAAATATTTGCTTGTATCCTTGAGAACAAAATGTTGTCAAGAAATTTAGAAATTTTAAAACTCTACTGGACTCTTTTGGATCTGAAATCAGACTCTATATATTTCTCCTTGCAAAAAAAAATACTCTGTAATTTGAGCCAATTTTTTAACCTGGAAGTGTTTTACTACTTGGGTTCAAAACCTCAATTAGGTTCCTACATGAAGTCACTTTTATTCTCATTCTTAGTTTATCATGGAGTAGAGTACACAACAGAGTGTAAAATCTGTGGTAATCATGTAGAAAAATAATTTCTATATAAACTGTGGAAAGTTAATAAACAATTAATGTCCCATTACTTTGCTATGTTGAGTATATACAAAGGATTTTAAATGGATTAGCTAAGGACTCAGTGACATTATAAATCTTTTTTACCTAAGTGGTTCTATGTACTTATGTTACAATATTGCTGGAAGAATCACTTCTGTATGTGCAGCTTCTCAGTGTCAGTGGTAGCTTTGGAAAACACATTAACTGAGTTTTCCTTTGTCTCCACATAATTAAGTTCATAGTCTGAAAGGGATACTTATGAAATCCAGCTTCTTGAACCACACTTTCTGTTTATGGATTTGTTCTTTTAAATACATAAATTATTTATTTGTCCACTCTATAGAAACAAACAGAAAGAAAAATCCCAGGGTTTATTCAGTGGCACATGTGATGATGAGTGTTTTTTCAGTAATACTGACGGGCTGTTTTAAGTACAGATATCAAAGTTAGGAAGTATTATTGTGATAATATATTGTGATAAAATGGGCATGTTGCCATACATGTGAGTTATCTGCTACATTAAGTGCTTAAAGATTGAATAGCCATTTACTGAACTAAAGTAGAACACTGTATAATTTCATTTACCTCCTTCTTAGCTAGGTAAGGTAAGTACTTGTGATGTCTATGTCCTCATTGCATATAAGTTCCCACAGACTTTTACTTCCTCTCTCTCCTCTGCCTCCACTTCTCCTTCCCTCCCTATCACTTCCCACTCCTGGCTTTCACTTGACTCTGTGCTTTACTTGTAGTTTTCTTGTTTGGTTGGTTGGTTCATTTGTTTTTTAAGATGAATGCTTACTGCAGTGGGTCTTGTAGAGGATTTTGAAGCTGAGTATATGATAAAGATCCTTCCTATACAAAATTCTTTTCTAGTTCATCACACTATTATCTGATGATATTTAAGCATATTGCTACTATTTATGTTGGGTGAACCACTAAAATCCTTAATCCTAGTAAATTCTGAGATTTTCTAAATTTCTTCTGAGTTCTTAGGATTGATATTATTATACATGCATTACTCTGTGTAATCCTAATTTTCTAGAACAGGGTTATTCTGCACACTGGACAATTGCTTAGGTTTGAACACATATCAAAAAAAGGGCAGTTTTAGGGTAATCTTCACTCAAAGAATATACAATAGTATAAAAAATATAGCTGAGAAGAATTCTAATATAGTAGGCCTACATGTGTGATCCATATTATGTGAACAAGTTAAGTTATACTGGAAGTTAAATCAATGCAATATTCAGGATTTAAATTGCTACTGCCAGTATTGTTTCAAATGTTTTCTCCTCATGTAAAAGATTTCTATTAATAATTAGTTATTTTTGATTTTTAATTTCCTAATATGTTCAGGTTCCATAGTTTTATTGTCTCTATCTTCAATGGTATATATATGGCGCTGATTACACATATCAGCACAGGAATTTTTAAATGTGCTGTGTTTTAAAATTTTTGGGGAGATTACATATGTATACATGGCTAGTGTAGCATCAAGCAACTAAATTCTGCAATAGAAGTACATATTATTATTAGAAGCGCATATTATTAGGCCAATTGCAAGAAGATTTGAAGCAGAAGAGTGTTAGCTCAGCATAATGAACGTCTGCCAGCCATTTTTTTAAAATGACTAGCTGCAGTTCTTATTGTAAGTCAAACTTTATGCTGTGCTGTACTGTTAGCTTTCTTGTTTGGCACAACCAAATGATGTAATGTATCCCTAGAAATCTAGCTGGATCAAAGACATATAAAACAGGATGGGTTTTTTTCTGCCAGTAGTATTGTTGCATATTTTGCTAAAATTATCGTGCAAGTGATAACAAATACATGATCACTTATGATTTAAAATTATATTCCTGCTATGCAGTAAAGACATTACAAGGATGGACAGCTTTGCTTGCCACAAAAAGAATGTTTAGATATTAAGTAGACCAGCGGGTGTTCAAAAATCCCTTCATAATTGTAATATTTACCTATGCTCATTGACAGAAAGAATCAGTTAAAAAGAAAGTGCTTTTCTTTCTGTGTATTAATGTCATGAAATGTGCTTCCTCTTTTTTTTTCTTCCCCCCCCACCCTCCCGGAAAGGTAAGCTAAATCAAAAACAGGAGTTGAAATGCAGTTCATTTAAATGCAGCTAAGAACTCACCAGTCTTGCCTGTTTCAGGCATTGTGTAAGGCATGGGAAGCTTGCTTATGCTTACTCCTGATGTAAAATCCACAGAAGTGTGAAAGGACAATACAGTTATGTGGTATGTGTATTAACTTTGATGATAAATGCCTTATTCCCTTTTCAGAGGATTATTAAAAGAGTTCTCTGGAGGAATAAAATTGTGGAAGTCACACATTTAATAGCTCAGGTACAAAGAGTCAGATTGTGCCAGTTGGCAAAAGTTAGCAGGAAGCTGTCACAATAAATGGCAGCAGCTGCTCATAGTTCTAAAGAGTATGTCCCAGTCAGAACTGAAAACTGATGGCATCTACATTAATACTACCTTAATGGTCCATCTGCTGCTCCATAGGGTCCCTAGCTGCTGTATGGAGTCATAGGCATTTGACAAGCAGTCTCTGTGTGCCAGACACACATTGTGCCAAATGTTTTAGGCTGCTTCGTATCGTTCTGATCTGTCAAACTTTCCTATCATTTATCAGGCAAGGAGTTAGGAGGGATTGTTTTTTTTAATTATTATTAGTATTTTTTTATTGTTCTTACACATCACTGTCTTTTAGTATTTGGGGCAGTTAGAAATTTGGGAAGGAAATTACTTGTGGTTACTTTTTCTAGAAGGATAACCTCAGCTGCTTGATAATCTGTATGCTATGTTAATAAAGCAGAGTGATAAACTCTGTAGAGAAATCACTAGCTGTTTGCCGTATTGTTTAAATCTTATAGTTTAAATTTTATAGTTTAAATCTATTAATAGATTAGATTATATTAGGTAGAAAAGTAAATACAAATAACCATAAAAGAACTAACAGTGTTTTGACAGGCTCACTAACACTCATTTGCTAAAGAGCAGTTCATTTCTAAATACACAGTTGCATAAATATTTTAAAAAGAGCATTCATACATATATCCATATGTGCTTAGGAATTATAGCAGTAATGTTAGCAAAAGGTTTATTTAACTGATTATGAAGTTATTCCATAAACATGTAAAAGACATTTCTTGTAAATTAACTTATAAGAGAATGCAACCTCTTCCATCTCTGGAATGTTTAAGTCCTGCTTTTTCCTAGCATCCTTTGCACCACAATATAGCTATGATTTTAATTTATAGGTGATGCATATTATAACATTTAATGTATCAATTGAGTTAAAATTGTTTGTAAAAAAATCTTCAACAGTATCATCTACACAAGAAAAAAAAAGCACAGCTGTGCAATTTTTGTTACATTAAAATATCCACAGCCTTTGGTCATTCTATATCTTGCAAAACAAAAAGCAAGTATCATTCTTTATTCTTTGACTGCATCTTGTTTCTGAAAGGCAGCTTATTTCCAGTAAAATTGGAAACTTCTGCCGTTTGTTTTTTGTGCTTGTATAGCTCCAATGGAAATGCACTGTTTATTTAAATTTGCTATTTGTGTGAAAATGTTGAAGTTAGCACAGAAAATAATTCAGAGTATCAGCAGTGATCAAGGGTATAAATGCTTAAAGAGAGAGATCAAGATGTCAGCAAAAATGTCACCACTACTTTTCGCAGTACATGTTTTGATTTTTTTAGCTGGATTCGTTCAAATCAGCCAGGTGCTTGAAATTCCATGATACTGCTTTTTTTGATTGTTTCTTTCTGGGACTGACAGAGCCATTAACTATGGAAAATCAATGAAAGACCCTGATTTGGTTTCTGAGAAGAGCCTTTAGGCTTCTCCCCTTTTTACTTTCCTTCTAGCTAGTCATGGGAAAACTGGTCAACCAGAAAAAACACTAAACACTCATTATATTGTACATGCTATCCTAAATATTTTGCATTTTTCCATACTTCAGAATATGATTGCCTAAGGATATTTTCTAAATCAAAAGCTGGCTTGTTCTGCCCTGCCCTGCCTCCATCAATGTATTTTCTTCCTGTATCTTCACTCTATATCTTCTTTTCATGCCCCAGTATAAATCATAGGTTAAGTAGCCTCTTTAAGTCATGGTTATAAATGAGGGTTTAATTGTTGTTAAGACATTATGCAAAGGAAAGTGTGTGCCTTGGCATTCAGAGTTGTGTTGTAGGTCCTCAGAAGGTAAAAAGGCACAAATACATAGATGCAGGCACAAAAGCATAAGTTGCAAAGCAAATGAAATAATATCTATAAATAACCCACAGCTTTATTATAATGCATTTATATCTCTAGAAAGCTGCCATCAAAAGGCATCACTTCTGATTTTCAAAAAATTATAAAGCTGGTTTTATTCAGTGGCAGGTGATTTACATACAGGTTATAAATTTTAAGTGTAAGATTCATTAGGTAGGATTCATTAGCTGCTTTTAATTAATCAAAACAAGCACCGCAGGTGGTGAATAAAATCCCAGGGTATTCCTGAGGGCCTTGGTAGCTCTTTGTCTAGCAAAGTGGCTAGTGGCTGGCAAGAATCAGAAAGCCAACAGAAAGTCCATCTCATCCCAATCCCAGGACGTCAGCCTGGTGCCTGCGCTCTCTGGTACCTTGCACAGGACAGCTTGGGCAGAAAGGCTGGTGCTTGACACTGTGCGAACTGAAGAAAATCAGTGTAATTTTAACATCAGTGTAGTGTGGCTTCAAGAAAGAAGCTCTCTTATGCCCCCATTAAATTAAGCATTAGAAATTTCTGTGATTTGAGGCACAGCTGGGAACGTAAATGACCATTCAATAGCTGGTAGGGGACCATCTCTGGAAAACCAGTTTGTTGCTGCTCTCTAGGGTGCACAAATAAAGGTGGCTCCCTGCCTTAAGATCTCATTGTGTCATGGCTGAGAGTTTGTCTGCTAATAGATCATAACTTCACAAAATCTCAGTCTCAATCTCTATTTAATCCTCTACATCTAAAAATGTACTTTAAGATTAATCAAGGTGGTGGTGTTTACACCTACACTTTGCAAGGACTTTAAGAGCACAGTTGCCTTTGTCAAATATTGCTAAGGCTGCAGAAGGCCTTTGCCATGGGGTAAACACAGAACAGAGTGACAGGATGACATTATCTTCAGGGTTGGTGTAGGTCAGTTCTGGTTAGCTTGTCCTGGGTAATGCAGACATAAATTCCCACTGTGAAAAACCATGTAAAGAAGCTCCTACACATATCTCCAGTCAAAGTTCATACCAAATTATGGGCAGATGGCATCTGTGACCACCAATAGGTGTTTAACACCTCCCTTGAAATATGACTCCATGAATACCTGCAACTTGGACTGTATGTTATGCCACCACTGTGGGAACTTGACATAAGATAAAGGTGTACTATTATCTGAGAACAAGGGAAAATTTAAAAAAACTTGGGGAGAAGAGTGTAACCCTGGTAATGGACATAAGAATGCAGAATTTATGGGCCATGAGGAAAGCCAACTCAGAAATTGTGCTGAAATCTGTTCTGACAGCGTAAAAGGTTATTGTGGTGGGGGGACATTACAATCCACTGATCCAAGAAAGCCAACCAACATATAAGAGGTGAAAGACTAAGCAATAGACTAATTAGCATTAGAAGCAAGGGAATAATTAAACCAGCAGCATAAAGAAGTCTGTAGGCAATAAACATTAATTCTGTTATTTGCTAAAACATGTAAATAAGAAAAAGTTTTGAATGGCCTTGGGATGCACACCACTGAGAAGACCAGGGTGAAGAAGAAGGACCAAGGGGACACTGCTGGATCCATGGGTAGTGATTGTCCTCTGCTTGATCTCTCTCTCTCTCTCTCCCTCCCCCACACACACAAACCCACACACACAAACACTTTTTTTGTCTTCCTATCTCTTTACTTAATATTAATTGTTAAATAAAATCTGTTTTATTGACTTTGGCATATGGTCTCATTTGCACTTCAGGTTGGGCAGAGGAATCTCTCACTAATGGGATCATTACTCACACATATGTAAGCACCTTTTGGGGATACTATTCCTGCTTTCCTATTGTACCTATCACTCACCCCATTTTTGAGAATTATTTTGACTTCTTTTACAGGTGCTTTGCACACAGTTAACATAAGAAGGTCCCTTGTTACCTCTGCCAGCTGTAACACAATAAGATGTTTTACGCTGCTAAAAAAACCCCTGCAGCCTTGGAAGAATTATTTAAAGGAGATGTGTGGTGAAAACTGTCCTGAAGAAGATCCAGGGAGGTTAAATGCAAGGAGTAAAATGAGGAGAGGGATGAAACAAGAAAAGGAAAACTACAAGGTAGAAATGTGGTTACAAACATAGAAAACATTGGTGATGGCCAGTAAAATAGAAGTTGAGAGACTGAAATTACCATCCTATGTTGGTAATCTTTGAGATTTATGTTCAAGCTTTGCATGCTAAGAAGAAATTCCTCCACAGCCCAATGCCAAGAAATCCAACCTCAAATCTGTCTGGCTGTGTCACCCATTAGTTTTTCAGCATAAAGATTTCTGTAAACATCATCCAAGAGCAGGCTGCAAGGCATATCTACAATACCATCACAGAACAGTAAATTCTGGACTACATGTGAAGAGGCCATAGGGTAACAGGGCTCATTCACATGCAGAGTAGCAGAAAGCATAATAAGTCGTGTGTATTTGCTGTGGCAGGTATCATGACAAACAGCTGTCCCATATCAGCTAAGCAAACACCTTCAAAGATATCCTGTGTGTTAGAGAATTTAGTGGTCTGCTGCTAGGCTTTGCTGTTAAAAGAATAAATTCTTGCTATTTACATGAGTATTTTATTCCATAGTGGAATAGTTATTTCTTTTAACACTTGTAGTTTTCCACCTAATTTTTTACTGTTGTCTTTTTCCATTGCCTTTTTTATTTTTTTTCGCCCACCTATTTTTCCAAACTTAGGGCCTTTTGCCTAAATATATAGCTATCCTGCTAAGTTTGCAGACTTGCTTGTGCATGTGGCAAAAATCACAGCAAATTGATGTTCTACGCTTGACATGAGTCCCTGCACCGAGATAGATTGTGTTATTAAATAAGAGACTAATTAAATCTTTAAACAATAATCTGTTCTTCTGCTGTTATTATTATTATTATTATTGCTACTATTACTATTACTATTACTATTATTATTACTATTATTTGCCAGTTCCGCATTTAACGGAATAAGATGAAGAAATTGGAAAGCATTTATCCTTACTTGTCTGGTCAAAAGATTTAGTGATGGGATCAGATGTCCTATCTACTGACAGGACAGGTAAAGTTCATCTTTCCCATAAAACTTTAGGTAGCAGTCAGAGGGTTTTTCCAGCATGATAAGGAACCGAGCTGCTGTGGGTGGGAATTGCATATTCAACATGCCTCAAGAAATGTGCTTCATATTTTGATGTTGAAGGGACAGAATATGCATTGTTTCAGAAAGCAAAACTTTGACAGCATTGTCTTTTGTGTCCAGTTGTTGATGAAATAGCTTTCTGCTTCAAAAATAACATGAAATTCTCACATTTTCTATGTGTTACAGTGATTTGATGAATTACATATTTAACTTGTAAGCTTTTTGATAATTGCACTTGTAACCTAAGCATCATGTTAAGTGCAATATTAAGTTTAGGGAACTATGTCCAAGTCAAAGCTATCAACAGGCTTTGATTAATAAGTATATAATCCCTATCAGCATTGAAGGGTGTTATATTCACAGCAGGGTATCCTACTGTTGAGCTATGGCATCAGTATTGGCTTTGTATTCCAGAGGAGTTTTGGTATGACTCTTTGAACTAAACACTAAGAAGTTCCCAAAAGAGATGCTAGAAATATAAAATCTGAAAATTGTAACAATCCAATACATCAAATCTGTAGAGGCAGATCAATAAAAGGAGGAAGAACATATACAGTAGAAAAAAGCTATTAAAAAGCACATGAGAAAAAAGTTTTAATGGTGAAATTTTGACTTAGACTGGTATGTCTGTAATTTGCATAATTCTACATGCATAGTGTGTAATCTAGTGAGTGAGATGTCTTCATTATATCTGAACTGCATCAGTTAAGAAATTGTCAAAATGGATTTCAAATTACTACATACTTTCAGTGATGATCACAAAGTAGTATCTTTTCCATTTTTAGCTGGAGACTGGAAAAAAACCTCAAAACAAACAAACAACAAAACACCAAGTTTCAAGTATAAAACGATCCAATCTTACTACAATAATTTTTATGTGTGCTCTGTCCACGATCCTCAGCCTTCTTTCCTGGTTGCTTAGCTGATGTTAACTGCATAAGGAGGGACAGCAGAGAAATTTGAAACATAGCCTGGTTGCCTGGTCATAGCTCTATGACTCCATTTTCTCTTGCATTTCAAGTAAAAAATAAGCAGTCATATTATTTTGAGTGTTTTCTGTCCATTAATCAGTACTAGAATTGGGAGCTGTCTTTTACTGATATATGTATATTCATGCCAAAAATAGCATTTCTATTCATTTGCATATGTTCATCTGGGGTCATCATACTTTTTTCTAGACAAAATACAGATTCTGGTGGGGAATTTTTATTTCATGTTTTGGACCTGACAGCTAATGGTTGTGACTGTTGAAATTATAACCCTAAGCACAGGGTGTAAGTGATAAATACATGCATAAGGGACGTTTCTTTGTATCTTTAGCTCTGGTCATGTCCTTCATCAGGGACTGGATAAATGTGCTTATAAACTGGTTGATGAGGTCTAGTCTTTGAAGGAGCTTTTGCATCAAGTTTCTTTAAAGGTTTGTATTCTTGCTGTTATAACTTAAAATTGTTCCTAAATGTGCTGCTGTGATGGCTAGGAAATTTGCTTTCATCCTGAATTTATGTATGATCAGTTAATTTCATTTTTATTATTCCTGTACAGGATAAATAATTTTTCCTTATGTTTTCTCTCCATCTACTTTTGATTTCTGATGTATGCAGAACTTTTCCCCACTCTTTCCCCTTACTCAAAAATTTGGGGGTTTTTTAAATTAAGCTTAAAACCCACATAACCTCTTTAAAGAGGTTATCTCTTTTTCTGATCATCCTACTAGCTGTTCTCTGCATATGTTCTTTTTGGACTAATCTGTCTTGAAACAGATAACCAGAATGATAAAAAATAGCCCAGTTGAAAGCCACCAGTATTTTGAGAAGTTATATTAATATTCCCAAGGGTCTAACAAGACTACATTTTCAGATTATATTTGACTTTTTGGTGGTGGCTTTAAATGGGTGCCTTAGATACTCTGTGATCAAGTAGTGCAAAAGAAGAACAGAAGGAGATCTGGTTGCTTCCAGCTGATGAGTTGGTGTATACTTGGTTTATGCAACTACATAGCCAGCTGCTTGGGATATGTCATTTGCAGGAAAATTTGAGAGGAAGAAAAGTATATGCACAGAAGACTGAAATTTGGGCTCCAGTGCAAAATGTGACTATGGGTCCCTAAACCATCTAACAGCCAGGCCTGTTGCATGACTGTGACATTGAGAGGGAATAGCTGTAAAGTGTGTAGGTGAATGTATGTCTGGATTTCAAACCCTCAGTGAATTTTAAAGTATTTAACTTAGATTTGTGCATGTTTTTCCCGTTTAAAAAGAAGAAAAAAAAAAAAGTTTGTGAAAATGAGATTTATCCCCAGACTGAATAGTATAAAATTCAAAGTCTGGGAGATGTTTTGCATTTGTGTACATCACCCCATGATATCTATTTTGATCCACTCTTGTGGAGTTTCTCTATGGTGCCTATTGAATGATGCTCATCCTCACAGCTGAAATGTAGCCAGCAAGTTGCAAGTACACTTAGTGAAGAAGTATCTCTTGTGTGCACCGCTTTCTTGCCATTCCCAGATGGAGTACTGGTGGACAATGTTAGAAATTATCTTCCAGTCTATGGGTTTACAGAAGTCAGGGAAAAATTTGGTAGATTAAATTGCTTTAATTTATGAGGATTAGGGCTGTGGAAGGTAAATTCATTTATTTAATTATATATAAATCTCCTAATTTCCTTTATTATGATTGTGTATTATTTTGAGGCAGAAAGGGAAACAGTCCTTAAAGCTAAATCTAAGTTACCTAAATCTTCTGGAAGGTTGACCAGACAGCGGCCAACAGCTATGATGGAAAGATGCCCAAATTGCACGGCCCCATGCACAGTATGTTTTGGTCCTCTGCATCAACATCATCTGTGGGAGATGTAGCTGGCAGGCACCAAAGCAGTTCTGAACAAAATTTAATAGTACAGGTGGTCAAGCTGAAATGCTCAGCTGGGCACAGGAAGGGAGTGAGAGCAGTGACAAGAGAATGCTGGTCCAGACAGGCCAGACTGCAGAAATTAAGCAGAAGTCATTTTTCATTAGACAGCATGGATCTTAAAAAAAAAGAAAAAAAGGACTGATTTGATTGCATATAGCTTAATTTTTTGGACTTCTGGAGAGAATTATCTTGCCTTTCCAGGCACGTGCATGCCAAATGAATGAGTGTGGGGGGAATAGTCTGGAGCTTGTCTCTCAAAATTATTGAAAATCCTGATGAACTGGGCAGGGCATGTACATCATGTCAATATTTTTTTCTGGGAAAGCAGTACTCAGCAGGCTGCTGGAATAATTTGGATAGATTGGTTTTCTGAAAATAAAAACTGAAATAAAATAAACAACTTTTTTTTTTTTTTAAATAAGAGGAAACACATTAAAAACCTTTTCTACCCATCTTTAATTTAATTTTAAGGGTCTCATCTTTAAAAAAAATATGAACATCTCTTTCACACTCTTGAGGAGTGAACCTTCATTCTTCACCCTCAATCCTGCCAGAAAGGGAGAACATGCTGCCAATATCTTCAAGCAACACTTAAGAAAATATGAGAAGAAATTTGCCTTGATTTTTGCTTAGAAAAACAATTTTTCTGTGAAACTAAGCTTATTTTAGAATGGACATACCTATAAAGATAACTAATGTTTTAATGTTTACATATACCCATACCCATATATATATCTACCCATACCCCATACCTATATATATATATATATATATATATATATATATATACAACGTTGATATTATACCCATACCCATCAATTCCAGGTCTCTTTTCTTAAACTGCATCATCTCTTCACAAAGAGGGAGTAACTATCGAGACCCAGCATGGAAGGTCTTACTCAATTTGCTTTTCTCTCTACATAGTTAACATGCTATTTGTGCTGATATTATGAAGATTACATTAGTTTCCATACAGTATATATTTTTTAAAATTACTCATTGCCTACTGGTTAACATTTTCACACTGTATAATATTATAGGCATTTTTCTCTGAAACTGTCAGCATTTTGTCAGCCAAAGTGAGCTTTAATAAAAGTCAGGCTCTGACAATTTTCTGGAATAACCTAGAGCTCAGCTCTATGCATCTATGTGAACAGGATGTGAAGCTTGGATCTCCTGATGAAAAGTAGCGTGAGCCACTGCTGCACTTGGCTGACACGGTGCGCTGGTGCACAATATCAGGTCTAGGCACTTAGAAGGAAGCTGTCACTCACTTTAGCTAATCAATCAAAGTTTGTCACATTCTTGTATGTTTTCACTAAAAGCCCAAACTGGGACACCAGATGTGGTGAATACATGGACAGTCTATGTTTTTGTATAAAAACATCTGATGTGACAAAAGAGCAATGAAAAGCAAGTTTGGCTTAAAGCACATGGTTTTTTTGTCACATGCACACTCATGAATGTTTTCATTACCTATATCTTTCTGAGATTGCCGTCACTAAATTAGTTTGAGAAAACATTCCCCAGCTATTTTACTGCAAATTGTGTCTAGCAAATCAGTTTTGCTAGTCTCTCATAGCAGTTAGGTGAAGAAAGCTTGGTTGAGGGAATAAGTGAAGCAATTGTTACACTAAATCTCCTTTTTAGATCTTTAAATTACAAATTTTTAGATACAATTGATAAATAAAAGTAAGACACTTCTCTGAAGGAAAAGAAAATATTTTGATTTTCTGCTGCCTCTCCTTGTCATCTCTTTCTCCATTCCTCTTGTATTTCATGGCTATTTCCATAGTGCCTTTTGGACTTTTTGCTGAGCTTTTAGATGAAACCCAAAAATGTGCTGCTGAAGACTCTAACAGTCATTTATAATAATGCAAAGTGTCATGAGATCTGTGCATAAAATGCATGGAATGGTGTCCAGGAAGGGGAGGTGATGACCTTTACCTTCAGAGGGTAAATCCAGCGTGGTTTTACTTCTCCTTGAAATGAACATTTGTGTCATCTGTCCACCCACAAGTGTGTTGAGTTTTCAACAGTACTTTGTGGTCATTACAGCTTGAAAATAATGAATTATTTAACTTCTTAATTGGAAACCTTATCAGGCAGTTCTACTTTGTGTTTGAAAATGAGATTGAAGACCTGTGACAGGTAGACATTGAAGTGAAGAAAAATCACTATATTGATCTACAAGGCAAAGGTATTAATGGCAAAGATGGCACTCAACTTTTATTGGGATCCCATTTCCTAGATCCTGAAGAATGACTCATACTGTTTGGGGCTGTTCACACCTGCTGGGAGATGGGCAGTTCATACTTAGTTTTTCGTTGTAACAACTTCCCTCACATATGTTTTATAGTAGGATTAAGCATAGGCATAAAGACTCCTACTAAAAGCATAACATTTTTTGAGGAGCTAGGAGAAGTGTTCTGGATCTGTTAGATTTTAAATTATTCTCCCAATGTTCTCTCAAAATCTTCAAGTGTGTTGAGCCTCAAAATACCTCTTTAGTAGGACATCAACAGAAGGGGACAGTAAGTGCAGAAATGGCCCAGGGCTTGAGTGAAGAGAACAAGAAGCATCATGGCTTCAAGAACAAAAAAAGGAATAGATTAAAAATCTCTTATCAAGAAAGCGAAAATTCTGCTTCGAAAGTATCAGTCCAGCACACTGTCTGGTTTTCCAATTTGCTGTAACTCCATTTTGTGTTTGCAAATATTTGCAATATGTCTCTGCACTCTCTCAATTCTGTTCATTGATACAGAGTGATGGGCAGTTCCCCAGATGCCTGAGAGCAAGATTGGTTTTTCTTTGAGTGAGGGAAGGCTGATCCTGATGAAATATCAATATAATGAAAACATTATGAATAAAAATAGATATCAAAATAGATGTTCTAGGAGGACCATGCTTGAGCAGGAAGGTTGGATCAGATGATCCCACTGTGGTCCCCTTCCAACTTTACCCATCCTGTGATTCTGTGATTCAGCGAAATCCCTGTCCTCATGTTCTAGAGAGAGCACGGAAGAATCCTGGCATTGCAGTACTTCACACTGCTGTAACCCCTGAAGTTAGAAGGCAGTAGAATTTAGAATCATGCTTATCCATCTTGCCTAGCATGGAGAAATGTTGGTAAAGCAAAGGACAGGATTTCTGAAGGACCCTGGTACTGCTTCCGACAATGCTGGCAATAGGCAAGTTGCTTGGTCATTTTTCTTCTCACACTTCTTGAAGACATGATAATTGCCAATGTTTTACATGGAGCTGTGAGGCTGAATTGTTCAATTCAATAAATATTTACTAATAATGAGATTTTGTGAATAAACAGCCAAACTGTTGTTTCCTCACTCCCTACCCACCCCAGTCATTCTGGTCCATCTTTTCAAATTAACTCCTAAAGAGAAGCATACCATGAAGTTTTGTCCATCTACAAGCTGCATGTGTCTGGCAGCCTGATCTGAATGCACAGCTATGTGATTATGAGTATAAACAGCAAATACATGCAGTTTTGGAGCTCGTTCTGAAAATTTGACCTGTGAAGCAGTAGGTCAATTTGGTACATACACAACAGTTTTATCTTTTGTATTTATTTCTGCACAGATTCTCTTTCACAGGCTACATAGTAGTGCTTTGGTGTAGTTTTCTTGTCTGTTATTTTTGGCTTTGGGGTTTCCTTAAATTTATTTTAATTACTGAGTTTTTTATATAAACAGGATTGTACTAATATTGTCATTCATATTGAATAGAAATTAAGAAATAAAAAGTTTTAATTGATCATTTCATTCAAGCCCAAATAAAATAAACATGGGTAATGATGAGTTATAGTCAGATCTCCTGGCAGAAAAACTGACCTAGAATTTTTATGAGAATGGATCTTTTCTTGACAGCTTTCCAGAGCTTCATGTTTTTTTCATACAGGTCGAAAATAATTTGTCTTCCTATTTTATCATTGTTTCTTCTGGTCCTAGCCTTAGCAATAAGGAGAAAACAGTGCATAATAAAAACTACCACATGTAGGCAACAATTTGAATATTTATCTATTACCAACTTTTGAAGGTGAGACAAGTAATTCTTTTGTTTTATTGCCGTTCATACAGACAATTCATTAGGGCTTGTGAGGTTTTTGTTTATGAGGTTTTTTTAATGTGTGACCCATCTGTAGTTTTTTCCACTTGGATTGCAGATATTTTTTAAAAAGTAAATTACATATTCCAATAAAGTAGTTGTTCAAGTTAGAATATTTATGAATACATCAAGTTAGATGTATTCATATACATTCATAATGCCTTTTTACAAAGTTTTGACATTTAAGGTCGTCTCCTTGCAAGTAAATTTTTATGGTATTAAATTCTTGGTCAGCCTGGACCCAACAGGCAGATGGAGAAACATTAAGTCTTCTAGTAGCAATATACTCGTTTGGACCTTTTTTTTTCAGTTGTTGGGTTTGGGTTTTGGGGCTTTGGTTTGATTTGGTTTTATTTTGTTTTGGCTTGGCTTGGCTTGGTTTTATTTTGTTTTGTTGTAAAGATTTTTCAGTCAGAAACACAACCTTGAAGACATCTTGTCCCCTGTGGGTTGACAAAGATTGTCCAGATTATGGGGACAAAGGAATAAAACCAAATTGATACCTATTCCTTTCCTGGCAATACCCACCTTCCTTGCAATCTCACCTTTTTTTCCTCTTGACCTTGATAGGAAATTAAACAGTTAGACTTCCAGACAATTATATTCAAAATGGAAATATAGTTTTACAAACTGCTCTTCAAACTGCCGATAAAAAAAATAAAATTTATTCATTCAATATTACTTCTTTAGATTGTTTGATTGAAAATGCTTTTTTCTTAAAAATAACACCACTTTTTTCTAAGTCCCATTTTAGGCTTCAAGATCTGTTTGCTGTTTGTTTGGGTTCTTTTAACTGAAAGGTTATATCTGAATGTATGTATAAATTAGGCAGAGTTGATTTTCAACATATTAAACTTAAATGAATAGTTTTAATATCCTCTATAATAAGACTTAGTATTCCAAAAAGATATATCTCCTCTAGAGGGCAGTGCTAAATTGAGATGACCATTTTGGATTTTATCATGTAAACTACTGGATATCTGACTCATTACCATTTTCTGAAATTTTTTACTGGTGATTTTGAAGTTATATTAAAGTATAGTGATTTCATAATTCATAAAAATTGACATTGCTTAAAATCTTTAAAATATAATATTTGTGTTACTATGACATTCCTATGTGAACATGTAACTTCCATGGTTACATGGAGGCAGTGAGAAAACTTGAATAATTTTGAAGGTGTGGTAAATATTCAGATTGACATAGATTGACTGAACAAAGAAAATAAAGAGAATAATATTTTCCATAAAAAGCAACTCTTCACCATATCCAGGACCTTTCTACCTGGCCAACTTATGAATTCTATGTGACTGCAGAAATGGAAAATTCATACTTTGTAGAGGTCATTTAGAAGTGAGAAGATTGAGTGTTTCTTATAATTCTGTTTGTTGGAGCTAAATGTTCTTTTTCATAAGCAATGACTGTCTCTTTTCTGTTGTCCTTTGCAATGACTGCAATCCTTAGTTCCTCTATTTCTGTTTTGCTGCATTAGCTTTAGTTCTTGCACCCATTCACTTCATACCTGTGTGTATCAGATTTGGCGTTTAATTCCTATATTCATTTGACACATACAAACTTACAGGTGTTTCAGGTACTGAAATCTTTACGAGTTAAGATCTGCAAATGCCTAGATATCATTAATAATTATGGCATCCCTTTTTTCCCCAAAATAAGATACATTAGAAAAACCTTGTGCATATTGAGGTAAAATGGATATTGAAACAATGATATAAGATATATAATAATCTTCGTGGGCTTTATACTATGGAAGTCTTTACTAGAATGTTTTGAGAATGGGAATGCTAAGAGCATGCATCAACAGGTTGTCAAACATTTTGCTCTGAAAGACAGTTCTTTCTTAATACACTTATTATACCCTGTTCAAGCTAGAAAATGTCTTGACACTTTGTCCAGGTTTAAAAGACAAGTGGTTGGCCAAGGAAGGTGGGAAGCTTCCTGGAATGGGAAAGATTACCCCCTCCCTCCTGATTATTATAACTTCAAAATTACAGGGCTTTCAGGCAAAGATAAAGGAAAAGAAATAATTCCTTACCAGAGCAGATATATATATATACATATATGTATGTGTGTGTGTGTGTGTGTGTGTGTGTGTGTGACTCAATGTCAGCCCTTTCCCACTTGTCAGGCTGTTTTCCTTTTTGGTGAAGGAACCACCATAAGAGGCAAAGGATGCTGATGGCTCCTGGTAAGGTCACAGCTGCAGTGACTCCCCCGAGTCTTCAGGATGTGTTCCAATGAAAGCCCTGAGCCCTCCCAGGCAGCCCTGGGAAGAGAGAAAACGTTGAGGGAAAAGGGAAATACTCGACTTCCCTGTGCTCTCACACGTGTGGTACCCTGATGGTGGCAGCACCATCAATGTTCCAGTCCACCAGCAGCTGGGATGTGCTCTCTCCAGAGTCAGAGAGAGAGACAGGAGGTGTGGGCCCAGTCTTTTCCCTTGGAAACACCCATGCAGATGGCAGGGATGTCCCCTGACCAGGGCAGGTGTTGCAGAGGGAGTCCCAGTCCACAGACAGTTCACGGTAGGAAGTGGCCTCACCAACAGGTAGCTAGGGGAACCTTCACAGCAGCACCAAACCGCTGCACAGGAGAAGCCCAGCGCCAAAAACTTCAACCATGGCCTCTCCAAGCTCGGCAAAGAATGAATCACCTCCAACTAAGAAAATTCCAAAACTACACCACCTCCCCCCTCATCCCGGAGCCATTCCAACAGTATGCCCAGGAATTTTCTCTTAATCCATGTCCATTTACCGTTTCCATGATAACAAATGGGAAGAAAATTTCTTGAAGAAACCTAACCCCCAACAAAAACAACCCTAACCCCCAGCTTCTTTCTGTAGCGGTATATATTAGCCATACATATAATGTATGAATGAGAGAAGGATTTTAAAATCAGCCCTAGTCCTATGGGCACATCTTACAGGCATGCAGAGAAATGGTACCCAGTTGAACAAACCAGGATGGAAACAGGCAGGCTGTTTGGATATACAAACAAACAAACCCCCAAAACATCTGTACTTTTTTGTTTTCAGTGTTGGTAGTTTCCCTGCAGTCCAAGTCACATACTACTGAGAAGAAATTCTTGAGATTCCATTGACATCCAAGGGAACTTGGCGAAATCTTTCTGGTGCCTTCTTTTTGTCAGACAGGATGTAGAGTAGGTCATATATTTATTTTGGAATGCAAGTGGTTATCTACAGCCTATAGACCTACCCTGTCACCTGACACATTTTCTGAATTTTTTTGTGCCGTAATGGTAAGCCCAAGGAGATGCTACCCCAGAACAATTTCATTTCAAATGTCAGGTAACCCAGACTGAGTTATGTGAGAAATAGGCTTTAAGTGAGATATCTTTTCTACTTTTTTCCTAGAAGTTTCATGAAGAATCTTACAGAATATATATAAATATTTATATTTATACCCAGGCAGGTTTTTTCTGGAGAATTTTCTTGGAGAGAAAAATATTCTTGAAAAATCATCATCTTTTCTATTAACATTTTTGGCTTATAAGTCTTTTAAGAAATTGTGAATGGCCATTGCAGGAATTTCTCAAATGCTTTGCACTGACATGGGTGAAAAAAAACAAATCTCATCATTTAGACTAGTATTTTAATATGACTAGTAGTCCACAGTTATTGTTGATAGAAATTGTATTTACTAGCTACACTTAGCACTGCATCTATGTGAATGTGTGCACACATAAGTGCAAGTTTTTCCATTCTAGATAAATAATCAGTCTTGTGAGAGTATTAAAACTTTAGCTACAGTGAGTCATGATGTCCCAAGACAGAGATTTGGGCAAGATTAATAAAAACATGGCTTACAGAAACCAGGTTGTACTAAGACACTACAAACATAAAAACTGATTTTGAACTGCATGAAAGTTCATCATGGGATACAATTAAATTCTTATTTCTAATCACATGCTTTTGCAGCTTGTTAAGTTATAGCAAGAACATTATGATTCCTGAAGCAGTTATTTTTTTGACTTGGCTTGTTTTATGGTGACATTCATATTAAATTTTTGTCTCAAATGAACTCATAAAATGAGAGGGAAAATCACTTCTCTAAATTTATTTTTTTGTTTGTGTTTTACTGGCAATATATTCTGTCTCACTAGAAATCAATGTATTTTAAAGAACATTAAGGCATCTAGAACTGGATGGATTTTGTATTATGTTGGGGTGACTCACAAATTTGAATTTAATTTGGATAACCCATAATCATTTAGAAACAAAACATGGTATGGACAGAAGTGTCTGTAAGGCACTCTGACAGCTCAAACCACTATTGCATTTATTTCCTTCTGTCCCCAGTTTACCTATATATATGTACACAGACATACATCTATAAAATGTATAAATGCACATGAATACATATCTGTATGTATATATATATATATATATATATATATATATATATATATATATATATATATATATACACACACATATATATGGCAAAGAAACATTATGAATAACTTCAGCTTGCCAGTTGTTTACTGGGAACACCATACAGCTGACACAAACAAGCACAGAAGGTTCCTAAAACATCTGTATATTAACTTTGTGGTATTCTCACTTAGTAGGCCAACTAGGAAAGACGCCTTCCTTGTTTTTCTGCATGTTAACTGAGAGAGTCTTGTAGTTAGTGGTTTTCAGGCATTGTGTCCACAGCCACCATGAATCAATTGAGTTTAAAATCTGTGTTGACAGTAGGAAAAGTGCCAGCAAAACTTCAGCTCTGGACGCGAAGAGACTAGACTGCTTAGGGAACTAGTGAGTAAAATGCCCTGGCAAAATCCTATTGAAGATGCTGGGGTCCACCAATGCTGGTCACTTTTTAAACACCACTTCTTAGGGTCAATTCCAAAAGATCAGAAGGCAGGCAGAGAAGGCAGAAGGCCAGACTGGGCTGAGCAGGGGTCTTCTGCTGCTGCTACAGCCGAAAAGGATAGTGTGTGCCCAGTAGAATCAAGGTCAGGTTACATGGGAGGAATACAGAGATTATACTGTCACTGTAGGGAAAAAAATGTGTGGGATCAAAGCTCAGCTGGGAGTGAGCAATTACTATGGGTGACAATAAAAAGCACTTTTTAAAAATACATTAGTAGCAAAAAATAGTGCAGAAATAGCATCAGCCCATTACAGGATGAGGATGGTCACCTCAGACACAGGGACATGGATGAGGCAGAGGTGTTTAAGGCTTTCTTTGCCTCTGTCTTCAGCACAGATGCTGCAGCAACAGTGTCCCAGCACTGTGAGCTGGAGGACCATGGCTGTGAGAATGATCAACTCCCAGTTAACCCTGAGCTTATGTGGGATCTACTGCTTTGGTTGGATCCCTATAAGTTTGTGGATCCCTATAAGTTTTGTGGTGAAGCTCAGCTGAGAATACTCAACAAGTTGGCTGATGTCAATGTGACTCCTCACTCAATGACTTTTGAAGTCTTCAGAATCTGGAAATGTCCCAGCTGACTGAAAACTGGTGGATGTTCTCCCAGTTTTCAAGAAGGGCAAGAAAGAGAATCCTGGAAACTACAGGCCTGTCAGACCCACTTCAATGGCTGGTAAAGTTATTCAGAGGGTAATCCAGAAGGTATTAAAAACATCTGGAGGACAATGCACTCATCAGTCACAGCTGGCATTGACTCATGAGAGCAAAGTCTTGCTTATCAAACCTGGTTTCTTTTTATGAAAACATAACCCACCTAGCTGATCAAGGGAAGCCAGTGGAGGTAATCCTTTTGGTTTGCAGTAAAGCATTTGATGCTGTCTCTCATGGTATCCTTATGGATAAAATGTGGAGCACACAACTGGATAAACACATCATGGGTGGGTGACTGGCTCAGGGGTTGGGCATAAAGGGTGAATGGGGTGACATCAGACTGGTGACCAGTCACCAGAGGGATTCCACAGGGCTCCTTCTTAGTGCTGTGCTCTCCAACATCTTCAAAAATGACCCAGGTTTATACTCAAAGCTATGTTTGCCTGAGATAATAAACTATGAGGAACTGTTGATTTTCTTCAAAGGCAGAAAGACTCCATAGAGAAACCTCAACAAATTAGAGGAATGGTAAACATGAATAGCATGAGTTCAACGAGAGAAAGTGCTGGGTGGGGAAACTGGATGTACAGAGAGATTGGGAAACAAGATATGGGGAGGAGTGCTGTGGGAAAGGGACCTGAGGGTCCCGGTCAGTGACAAGTTGAACATGAGCCAGCAGTGCCCTGGCAGCCGGGAGGGCCAAGCGTGTCCTGGGGGGCATCAGGCCCAGCATTGCCAGCCAGGCAAGGGAGGGGATTGCCCTGCTCTGCTCTGCTCTGCTCTGGGGCAGCCTCACCTCGAGTGCTGGGGGCAGTTCTGGGCACTGCAATATCAAGCTATTAGAGACTGTCCAAAGGAGGGCTATCAGGATGGTGAAAGCTTTGGAGGGGAAGCCTTATGAGGAGCAGCTGAGGCCACTTGGTCTGTTCAGCCTGGAGAAAAGGAGACTGAGGGGACATCTCATCATAGGCTACAGCTTCCTTGTGAGCGGAAGAGAAGAGGCAGATCTCTTCTCTGGTGGTGTCCAGTGACAGCACTCAAGGGAATGAAATTGTGTCAGGGCAGGTTTAGGTTAGTCACAGCACCAAGCCTGACAGAGTTCAAGAAGCAAGAGATTACTCTCAGGCACATGGTGGGACATTTGGGGCTGTCCTGTGCCCCAATTCCAAAAGGCAAGCAGAAGGCAAGCAGAGAAGGCAGAAGGCCAGACTGGCTGAGCAGGGCCCTTCTTCTGCTGCTAAGGCCGAAAAGGATAGTGTGTGCCCAGTAGAACATGATCCTTTTGGGTCCATGATCCTTTTTGGGTCCTTTTGGGTCCCTTCCAACTCAGGATATTCTATGATTCTATTTAAAGTTATGTCTGTAACTAAAATTTCATGGAGGCTCTCTCTCTTTTTAATTTGTGTGGATCACTTCATTGACTGCCATTATATAGATAAGGTGCAAAATAGTAAACTTGTACTTCTATAAGGAATGTCTGTTGTACCACAGTTTCACAGAGCTGAAATAACATTGGTAAAAGCTTTGGTTTTAACAGCATTGGATACCTTGATAGCTGCCAAGGCCTTCCATTTTTACTACTTTTTCACAAGTCTGTAAAATTTAGTTTATTTGACATTCCATACTACAACAAAATAAGGAGCTCATACATGTCCTATTCTGTACCAAATGTGAAATCAATACATGGTCTTAAATATAGGTAAGACATCTTGGCAAACTAGTTATTGACAGGCTAAAGTCATTTACACCTGACAGAGAAGATAGATTATGACATCATTAATTTTACTGACAGTGGGTATAGGAAAATAACCTGCTATGTAAGCCTACAGACTTGCAGTTATCTGCAAAGTTTTTACTCTTATTTTGTTCAGCAAACTATACAATTCTGACAGCTATGAATCCCTTTTAATCTGTCCGTTTCAAAGACTGTCATCAGAAAGTTCAGCTGAAGGAGAATGTCTGTTTGACTCATCTGAAATGTAAGATGATTACTGTTTGTCACATTTACAAATTATGCTATTCTTAAAATTTTTTTTTAAGCTAAACTCTTTAACATGGTTATTGTGTAATTTGGAAGGCAGGATGCAGTAACACATCAAAAATAGATAAATATGGTTATGCAGTGAATTTTGTTTCCTAATGGATGACATGTAGCCATAGCAATAAAAGCAAAGATGGCTTTCATTGTAATAACTACATATACATAAAAATATAGAAAGAAAGGAAAAATAGAAAAACTGCTGAAATTTCACTATTCTTTTAGATATGCATTAGAGATATAAATACTGCAACAGATGACACAGTACCAAAAGATGAGTGTGATTCTCCAAATAGAAATTAATTATTTTTTTTACTCTTAAAATACTTGTGTGTAACATTGTCTTACATAGATATTAACAAGAACTGTCATAATTCTATGGCACTTTGTCTTATTTTTAAGCATTTGACATGCTAAAGCATTTTTAAGGCTTCATGCATGAAGCATTTTTAAGATAGACTTTATTTGGATTGACTTTATAAGAAGTGTTGAAGTTTTAGATTTTCTTTAGCTGAAGTATCTTGCTTTTTTGGGGTATCATGATCAAGTTTTGCCTAATGAACTTCTTTCTATTACAGCAGTTTTTTCCATGCTTTTAGCCTGTTCTTCAGTTCTCTAGGTTTCCAGAGCTTGTTCTTGCTCCCCTGGAAGTTCTGCCAGACACAGAAAAATATAAAAATTCTGTTTCTTTTATTATTACTTCACCCTAGCATGAATAGGCTCCTGGGACTACCCTTCCATGTAGGAGGCACCTGTTCTTGAGAAATTGCTCTCCATTGTTTATAGAAATCACAAAACTGACTAGGCTTCTTGAAGTGCTGCAGTGTAGGGAGGCCAGGAGAAATTGAATTTCAGTGAATTTGTGTGTGATAACTTTTGGTTTGTAAAAGTCTCAATAATTCCACAGAGCCTTGAAAATGGCACTGTGTATTATTCTTCTTCATCTAGATGTGTACGCTATATAAAATAACAATAAACAAAATAGTAAACGAATATGCTAATTCAATATGATCAGTAAGAAGAAAAATAACTCAAATCTGAATAAAAAATCTTTGCTGCTAGTTATAAAAAGAACTGTGTTGAGTCAACAGTGAATTTCACCATGAACAAGTAGTTCAACTGTAGTTTGTTGTAGTTTGCAACCCTATTTTCTTAATTCAGAAAAACTTCCCTTTGTATTGGAAAATAACTTTTGCCTGAATAAAGGTGAAAATGTCCCAACCTGGAGGACTCAAAAACCCAAGCAAAGCTTGTGGAATAATTAAAACTAATTATGGCCCTTTCTACACATTATAGAACTAACAAAAATAATAATAATACTCATGCAAAAAAATAGATGGAGAGGTAAAGAGTCCTTTTTCAAATAAATAGGCAGGTTTGCATTGCTATTGCTGAGGTTTCTGCTGTCACTTAGATGCCAATGAAGTCCATTGGCCATGGTTTCTCCTCAGCAGTTCCTTATGAACTCCTTTTACACTGAGAATAGCAGTGAAAAGGAAAACCTCCTCACTGCTAGTGCAAGTTGTCCATATGCACCTCAGATATCCAATTTTTCTTGTTTCACATGCTTGGAATCACTTCAAGGGGGATATGAGAATGTGGGCTGCTTTGAGTGCTGAACAGACTATATGATTCATTTTACCATATCAAAGCATTTCTTTTGAGGCTTAAGCAGGAAAAGCAAGCATAAATGTAAGTTTAAATGTGTAAACATTTATCTTGCATGTGAGAACTATATTATTGTTTTTCTTCTCTCCAAGCTGTATTGCAGTAAGTCACCATTCCTCTATTAGGGCAGTTCTATGGTGTTGGGCATTGGCTAGGTCCCTCTTCCTGCAAGAAGCTAAAAGCTTTTAAGTTTTTCATTGTATAAGACAGGATGACATTTGGGTCTCCTTTGCAAAATGTAGTTGTTTGATGATGCCTGGATTCAGGCATCCACCAAAGCCACTTTATCACTCCCCTCCACAACTGGGCAAGGGAAAGAAAATATAATTAAGGATTCATGAGTTAATTCATGAGATGATGACCAGAAGAGATCACTCAGCAAATACTGTCTTGGGCACAACAGCTTAGAATTAGAGATATTAATTGAATTCATTACTAGCGAAATTGCAGCAGGATAATGAGAGGTGAAAAAAACCTTCAAAACACCTTCCCTCCACCCCTCCATCTGTCCCAGCTCTACGTTTCCCCAACAGCACAGGGAATTGGGAGAGGGGGTTATGATCAGTTCACAGCACATTGTTTCTCCTGCAGTGGTTTCCCCTGCTCCACTATGGAGTCCCTCTCATGGGAGATAGTTCTCCATTACCTTCCATGTGAGTGCATCCCATGGGCAGCAGTGCTCCCCAGACTGCAGCAGCAGGGATCACTTGCCCACAGGGTGCAGTCCTTCAGTGTCTCAAGGACCCTCTCTCTACATGGCTTTCACTGGGTCACAGCCTCCTCTCAAGCATCCACCCGCTCCAGGATGGGGCTCCTCCACGGGTGGCAGATGGATCTCTGCATCCCCATGGACCTCCAAGGGCTGCAGGGGCTTAGCTGTTTCCCCATGGTCTGCATTGCAGGCTGCAGGGGAATCTCAGCTCTGGCACCTGGAGCACCTTCTCCCCTCCTTCTCCACTGACCTTGGTGTCTGCAGACACCTCTCACAAATTCTCACTCCATTCTTTTCTGGCTTCAATTAATTCTGTGCTAAAAGTTGGGTTTTTTTCCCTGTTTCTTCTTAAATCTGTTACAACAGTGGGATTACCATAGTTGCTACTTGGCCCAGCCTTGGGGAGCAGCACGTCCACCTTTGCAGCCACCACAGACTGGATCTACCAGGCATGGAGGAAGCTTCTATCAGCTTCTCACAGAAACCACCCCTGTAGAACTCCTGCTACCAAAGCTTGGCCACGCAAAACCAATACAGAAGAAAACAACAGGAAAAAAAAATCCTTTTTCTGTTTTTTAATTTCTCCGCCCATTTATTTCCTCTGTCCTGGTGTTTGATAGCTGCAAACCTAGCTTTTACCGCCTGGAAAGTGGGCAGGCAAGCATCTCCTACTGGAACTAATGTAAAAGTTATCTCCTTGGATTAATTGGCAAGTAAATGGTGCAGTTTATATGTTGCCTCCTTAGGAGAGAGTTCCTACATCAGCAACTTTGTGATATTTTGCTGTGAAATTGAGTTCTGTGTTTAACCCCTTCCTAAAAACTCACAGAAATGAAGTCAGTCTTTCTCAGTCTTTCTCCAGTTGCATGCAATGCATGACTGCATAGCTGCAGTTTCCTAAAGAAATGTAATTTTTACTTAATATAAACTGACTAAATGTTTTAAGAAGGTTTGCTTTTTTTTTTTTTTCTTTTGGCTAGTAATATCTCCAGATAAATCTTGCTGTGGCATATGGAAATACTGTTAGGTAATTTATTAACTTGAGCTCTTTTGTAGATACACAGATATTCAAGAGAATAATATCACAATTAAAACTGAATACATTCTAACTTGGATTTTAGGGCACAACAGGGTTTTTCATGGCTTAACAATATTTTCAAAACCTTATAGAAAATTATCTTATTACTCATGAGAAATTCTTACTGTATATTTGTTACTGGAAACTCTTCTCTGTGCAAAACACAGTCCTACACAATCCTGTTCCCAGGAACTATTTATGGTCCTCTCTGGATAGGAATTTCATCATTTTCAGTTCATAATTTTTAAAATTGCTTCCCCTTAGCAAATTATCAAACTATCTACTAAAGTAAAGTGTTTATATCTGCAGCCAATATATTTTTATGAGAGTATGATCAGTTGCTTCCCTAGCTAACAACTAAATTTTCTGCTTGTTTGTGGGGGTGCTTCATCCAAACACAGAGAGAAACCTTTGCTTTCACCTTTACAATTCAGTGAGTCATATTTGTAAAATTGAACTTATTATTATATTTAACTGAAAAAAATTAGTTTTCTGGTTATGATGTTTTACATGATAAAAAGTACTTTGAAACAAAACATATTTATTTTCTGATGTGTTAGATAGATGAAGAACATTTTTAATAAGCTAGTGCCCTCCCACTGAGTTTCTACCATCAGAACATGTCTATGCTAGGCAAAGTTTCATTTCTATTAAGTTTCAATTAAATGCTTGAAATGTAATTACATAGCACAGGAAGGATCTATTCATGTTGTGAATTTGATTTGTACTAAGATTACAAAAACCCCTATACTATGTCTCCATAACTTTGGAATTTTTTTTCTGTCCTTCTAGCTTCTTATGTGTAACAATAATATCTAACAAATATCAAATCCTTGAATATTTTTCCCGCTTTGAAAAATACTTGGTCATTGATTTTAAACAGAGTGCTCAGAATAAAACATCCCCACTTAAGGAACAGGGAACAAAAACGTGGATGGAAACAATATGATGGCTATTCTGGAAAAACAGCTAATTACACAAATTTTATACAAATTTGCCAGAGATTATATAACTGTGTAAGTCAGTTTTTTTGCTTGTGCAACCAAAGTTAAACAAGGAAGAACAACAGCTGTTTTACATTTTGTAAAAATACCTAATAATATTTTTTGTTTCATCTCATATTTTAGTATTTTTCACTGCTAAGAGAAATTGCCTTTCCATGTGCATGACAGCAAAATTTCACTGTTTCATCAATAAATTCCCCTTGAATATATTCATGGAAGCTTTGTCACTTAAGGTATATAAATCTACTTTAAATGAAGGACTCTAACAAAAATCTTATTCAGTGCATAAAATGGAGGATTCATTATGATTATAGTAGTAATCTGTAGTTTGCATCATGCTATTCTTCATGTACAAACCATCTTTTTAGTGTTTCCTGTATCCATCAATGAATTGGTTTCTTCTGTTCCCACAAGCAAAAGCCAGTTTCATTGCAAGTATATGTGACTGATAAATTGAAATTACTTGAAAGCTAAAGTGAAAAACTTGGAGATGGTTCAGAAGTATAAGTTGCAACTTAGTTTTAGACTTGAGTTCCTATGTCATCATAACTGACCAAAATATTTTTATTCAAACTGAAATTAAATTGGTAGAATGTAGCCCTAACTGTTGTTTTTTCTGTATGAAGAAGGTTGATTTTCCTTTACTGTTCTACCTTGATGTGAGACCTCAGATCGATTGCAGGTCACTTGGACCTGAACTGACCAAAATGGAAAAAAGAAACAACTAATGCTTTTATTTTGCTGTTGGTATGTAACTCGAGGAAGGAATCAAAATTCAAAGTAGGGAGAGATTAGTCACTGTAGGAGGGTAACAGGGAAGGGTGGCTTACCTTTCCCTGAAAATACAGTTAATGCAACTCTAATGTATATGAATGCAAATTGCATATATAAGCACATTGTCCTCTGCAGATGAATCCTGTACCTATTTGCGGAACAACTGAACTCATGCTCCTCTTCTATAGTGTTTCTTCATAGGACACTTCCATTTCTGAATCAAGTCTAGGTGCACATGTAGGTTGGACAAACTTGCCCTGAAAATATTGCTTTGTTATCTGGTTGTCTGGAAATATAAGTGAATAGGGATTTTTTTTTTTTTTGCCTAACATTTTAGGCTTTTTAATATATACAAGCCAATTAACTTTTGATAGAGAAAAAATTACATCTGTTGACACAGAAATACCACGGAAGCCTGCTAGATAAAGTGTTTCAGGAGGAGAAGGTTACTTTTACTTAAGGTACTTATTCCTTATTCCATAAGGAATTCCATAATTCCATTCCATCTGAGTAGATGCTATGAACTTTTAATCTAAATAGACAATAAAAAAGAGGAAGAGGCAGAAAAAGAAAATATTTTGTCTGAGTAAATACATACAATTCCTTCCAGGGCAACAGTACGTCATGTAACAAGCTTCGGAAGGGGAGCTGGGATCTCTTGAGAGCATTCCTCACCTTAGGCACTCACTGTGATTGCACAGCTATTCTGCTGAATGGGGTTTCTTCCTCTTTATAAGGCTGTGCTTTAACTCCTGGATGTATCTGGTCAGCTGTGTTCTCATCATATATAATGATATGTGTAGTCAACATTTATCTTTTGTGCTGAGCATGACACTAGCTATTAAGTTTTGCCGTGTTATTTAAATAGGATTCAGTAACAGGCAGTGTGTGTTCTCTGCAGAGATCTTGAAAGACAAATGAATTACACATTCTGTGTCTTCCTTTATTCTGTCAGTTTTATTTACATACAGAAGAGCACCGTGGAGTACAGCTGTCTATAATGAGGATTTGCTTCTCAGTACAGTACAAGATGCACTGTGTTCAAGGTGGGACATTAATGGTGATTAAAAGCAACTGTTAAATGATTTTCAAACTGACAAGGTTAAAATACAAAAACAGTGTCAGAGCATTTGTATTGTTATTTCATTTTCAATTAAAGCTGAAAGTAAATACGTCATGTATGCTTTAACTTTTATCTGTTATTATATATGAAGGATAAACAGCAAGTTCATCAAAACATGCATTTAATATACATTAGCCTGTGTAGAATCAAAGACCTAAAGCAATTTGCAACTTTGTCAGTGTTTCAAAGTTTATCAAGTACAGCATACAAAACCTCGTTATTCTGAGATTGCACTTGGTGAAATTAGTTGGTTGTTTTTGCTATGATGCTATGTACATGGTATATGGATTTGCATTATTGGTGCCTGCAATTTTACAGGCTGCACATTATTGTTTGTGGAGCAGCTGCAAAGCAAGGTTCTCTAGAGACCCAGAACTATACTCTCTCTGCAAAGGAAGCTAATAAAACATTGCTGAAGAGAGATATGCTGAAGAGGGCAGTCAGTCCAGAACCAGTTAGTCAAGAACAGGGGTTTTCTCCCTTCACCCTAGACCTATAAGGTCATGATGGGATACTGTGACCAGTTTGGGATCTGCCATATGAGCAAGACATTGATCAGAGAGGCGCTAGGATGATCAGGTACTGGATCACTTGCTGTGGGAGGAGAAGCTGAGGGAATGGAATTTTTTGAACCTGGAAAAGAAACAGCTTTGGGTCCACCTTGCTGCAGCATGTCAATAACTACAAGAAAGTGTAATAAAAAAGAAAACCAGTGAAGCTCTTTACAGTGGTGCATAGAAGGAGGACAATAGGAGGGCAGTCAGGCACTGGAAGACATTCTCCAGAGAGGCTGTGAGGTCACTGTCCTTGGAAGATCTCAGGTCCTGAGTGGATAAAGCTCTGAATGACCTGTCTTCATCTCATAAGTGGTCCTGCTTTGAGCAAGAGATTGGACTAGAGAGCTGCTCAAGTTCCCTCAAACCTGACTTGTTCTGAACTACACCCTCCTGTCCGTACCTCCTTAGGATGAAAATAGTTTAAATCCAATTAATTTGAGACAAAATCTGTAAGTAAAGGACATGACACTTTTTTGGTTATGTGTAAATTAATGGACAAAATTTCCTGTTCTTCATATTAAAATCTTTTTAATTATTACAGCATTTAATTTGAATTGTAAATTATTTTATGCCTTATGTGTGTTTTGAAATTTTAGGGTATTTTGCGTATACATACTTGGCTTTTTAGTGTAATTTTTTCTAAATGAATGTAAACTAAAAAAATGTATTATTAGCAGGATAATTGCTTCATATTTCCAATCACTGTTTTAAAAGATTTACTAACAAGTAGAAAAAGTTTGCATGTCTGGGTAGAAATGGGGTTACATACCAGTTTAGTAGGTTGTTCATGTATTCTTTCAAATTAGGTGACTTTTAGAAAGCTGTGGAGAAGTGTCTTTTTTCTTAAATATAGTGTGTTAATATAGACCTGATTACAGCATGCAAATCAAAGGATACGTTCTTTATCTCCCTCCATATTTTTAACTTCTGTTAACTTAGCACAGAAGATACATTTCCCCCCCCTACATTTTTTTCTTTATTTCTTTTCACACATCTTTTTATTTTCTTCTACTGTCTTTCTCATATGTTTTTTTCTGTGGTGATTTCTTTAGAAATCAATTTTCAACTCAAATGGAATTCTGTTTGAAGGGAGCTTTAATTTTATTAAGGGACAACCACTTTTCCCTTGATTTTTGTCACTTAAAATTTGCTACATTTTCTCACTAAGACTTTTCAATTGTGCCCATAATCTGAAATTCTGTGTTGTATCCTACTGCTTTGGTAAAACTTGTCTGTTAGTCAATAACTTAACTCAATCCTGGGCTAATTCTAAACCCTGAATATTCTGACTCATGTAGACGGCAAGTGAAACTCTAAATGCACCAATCCAATGGCTGTTAAGTTTTCATAAACGTAGAAGGAAGAATGTGTGAGATGAAAATGTCTTGTTGATTGCTTAAGACTCTTACTGTGAAATCAGATAGCTTAAAATGCTCATTTTTTAATATCAGCATATTGTAACTGTTCCTTATTCTGTGTTTGATATCTAGTTGTTTGGTTTTTTTTTAAATCAGAATGAATCTTCTGAAGATATTTTAATACTAAAATAACATGGGAGAAATAAGAGGAAAAAGTCTTTTTTTTTTTTTGCAGCAGTTTGTCCATTAGAACAGCCACAATATTGCATCTTATGATTTGTATCTTGAAAAAAAAAATTCCTATGACTTTTGCAATTGAGATAAGGGATTGATAGTTATTTTAATCTTCTGGATTCTATGTGACTAATATCACATGGAATCCAAAAAAAGACTGTGCAGAGCATGATCACACTGAAGCAATAGTTAAATGTAAGACCTAACATCAGTTAAAAAAAAAATCAGATGTAGGAAGGAAGTAGTGTCCTGTCCTCTTAATAATTTTGGAAGATATGTGAATGATATTGTAAGGGATTTTCCTGGGGATTTATTCTCTGCTTATTCCATGTCTGAAAGAATCAAATTGGTGCTCAAATGGAGAAGTCAATAAGCAGACTAAATATGTGACAGATGCACAGACAACTTCAAAGATGTTGTTACAAGTGCCCGTGGAGATATTTAAGGAGCCAGATGCTGCTGCCTTATATTTTCCACAGCTTGGCCTGTGTCCTGTGATCACCTTCCAAAGGGAGTGTGGGGTTCAATATGCTGCAATAAACAATATTTCATCTAGTCGGTTTTTGTCTCTTTAGTTCCTTTAGCATTCATCTAGCACAAGTGCATAGGAAGCATATTGTGTGTGCAGTATATGTATGTAGTATATCTATGTGTTTATACATATACCCCCAGCTATCTCCGCTCTTATGTGCTTTTATACTTTTTAGGCAAGTTGAAAGACACATTTAGGAGTTATTTTGAGCATATATTACTATACAGTGCTCTAAAATAAAGAAAGAAACAACCATAAAACCACTTCCCACAGCATAGTTTGAGAGTTTTCATTAGATTATATTTCCATGGTTTATTTCTGTTTAAAGTATTTCACAGTAAATATAAACATTTTTTTTTCCTAGCTCTGTCCTTGTCAAGAAAGTGATCAGAAGACTGAGATCTCTGCCTGTCCCTGGCTTGCTTGGTCACTGGAGATGTTTTGTCTTTTCTAAAGATTTATATGGCCTTTCCCAGTTTAAATCACTGAATCAGCTACGCTGGGAAGCACTTTGAGATCATCAAATCGGCTTGTGAGTCAACACCACCTTTGTCAACTAGACCATGGCACTGATTGCCACATCCAGGGCACATCCAGGTGTTTTCTTACACACCTCCAGGGACAGTGACTCCACCACCTCCCTGGGCAGCGCATTCCAATGCCCCATCACTCCTTCTGTGAAGAGTCTTTTTCTGAAATCCAGCCCCTGGTGGTGCAGCTGAGGACTGTGTCCTCTTGTTTCTGTTGTTTGTTGTCTGAGAGAAGAGACCGACCCGCACCTGGGCATCACCACCTTATTTATTAGCCAGTATGGAAGAACATCTGAACTCTGCATCAGGAAAAGGAGTCAGGTATTGTTAGGAAAAAGTCCCCAGGAGTGATAATTATGAAAAGTTTTCTAAGCTTCTGATGAACACAATCAATAAGAACTTCCTGTACTAATTGTCGTTCAAAGAAAACAATCAAAACAACCAACCCACCAACTAACCAAACAACCAGCCAACCAACCCCCTAAAAACTCGAAACAAAATAACCAGCAAAGAAAAAAGGAAAAATAAACTGAAAATGTTATTTTTAAATAGGAAATTTTTAATTTTTTTTTTAATTCTGGGGAAAGTTTATGATCCATTTTTGAGATAAGTTCATATAATACTGATTTCTGCTCATTGATCCATTTTAAAACTTTATCTTTAGTGTAAATAACCCTTGATGACAAACAGTCAATTTGTCCTTGAATCTGTTTACTGAATGTGGCAATCAATGTTTCAATGACTCTAATTGAAAACTAGGAAGAAAAACACAATTTGATAATTTTCGTGAATAAAATTTCAGTTTTGTTCCATTAATGTTAAATAAATTTTGGGTAAGAACTGATTCCAGCAGTTTTTCAGCAGAAAATAATCTAATTTTCAATTTACAATTACAGAGAGACCTATCAGTGCTTGAATCAGTATTTTCACCTTCCTTGATGTTATCATAGTTACTTCATATTTCAGTATTTAAAAACAGGATGCAGTTTTATGTCTGAGATGGCATAAATCCACCTCACCTATGGAATTCTAAAGGTTTGCTAAGTTGTCACAGTACTTCTCTGAAATATCTTAATTAAAATACTGCTCTTTGCTGCCATATTTACCTCACTGCTGTTATAAAAACTGCTTATAATATTTGGCTATATGCTATTTCAAATCTGTGTGTTTTATATCATGAACAGTAGTAGTACTAGTAGTACTAGTAGTAATAGTGTCATTGTTGTTGTGGACATTATGGGTTATGATATTATACTATGTGGGACTGTGAATATTATGAAGTAATACTCAAGAGCTAGATGGAAGAATTTAATATTTTTTCAGAATAGTGGCTACCTTTATGCTCAGTGTTTTGGGGGAATTTCATTTTGAGACAACCTTTTATGAGCTTATGGACTACTTCTCTATCTCATCCTTGTTATGTACATTTATGTACTAAATAATTTAGTCTAACTCTGATAGTGGTAAATGGGTGTGAATTTTTGTGGCTTTTTAAACAGGTGAGTCACTTGTCTATTTTATCTACTAGTTTCAAATTTTTTTAATATGATAACTGTGTGTTATTATTTAAATGCATTTTTATGGTTACTATAGTAGGCACATGACTAAGAAGGAAGATAATAAACTTTCCTGTTTTTTTAATTTAATTTCTAAATTAATTAATTTATTTATATTTATAAAGGTTTTCTTATTTATAAAATTATTGACAGATGAGGCCCAGATGAGTGACAAAGTTGATACTCTTGGGGGAAGGGATGACAGCTAGAGGGACCTTGACGGGCCTGAAGAGTGAGCAAGTGCGAAACCAGGTATCTTACACCTGGGCTGCAGCAATCCCCTGTATCAATACAGACTGGGTAATGAACAGGTTGAGAGCAGCCTTGAGGAGAAGGACTTGGGAGTACGATGGATGAAAAACTTCACATGACATGTGTGAGGTCAGTGCGAAAAGCCAGCTGTGTTCTGGGCAGCATCAAAAGAACTGTGGGCAGCAGGTGGAGGGAGGGATTCCTTTACTTAAGTCTCATGAAATTCCAGCTGGAGTGCTACATGCAGCTCTGGTAACTGCAACTCAAGAACGATATGAATCTGTTGAAGGAGGTCAAAAGGAGGGCCATGCAGAAGCTCCATGGGGTGGAGCAATTCTGCTAGGAAGATAGTCAGAGAGAGCTTGGGTTGTTCAGCCTGGAAAAAACAGGGGAATAAGCAGAGCAATCTTTTAAATATATAAAGAGAGGTTATGATAAAAAACATTTTACTGCTGCCTGTACTGATATGAAAAGGGATGATCATTTTAAACTAGAAGAAGAAAGATTTAGATTAGATATGGAAGAAATTCTTGACTGGGAGTGTTGCGAGGCATGGGCACAGGCTGCCCAGAGAAGCTGTGGTGCCCCACGCTTGGAAGTGTTCAAGTCCAGGTTGGATGGAGGTCTGAGCAATCAGGTCTTGGGGAAGTTGTCTCTGCCTATGGCAGGAAGGTCAGATTAGATTATCTTCAAGGTTCATTCCAACCCAAACCATTTAATATGCTTCTCCATATATGACTTACACTAGATATAAGTAAAAAATCTTTATGGTGAGGGTGATAAGAGAGAGGAACAGGTTTCCTAGAGAGATTGTGAATGGCCCATCGTTGTTCTTCAGGAACAGGCTGGACACAGCCCTGAACAGTATGAGCTAGGTGTCCCTGTCCATAGCAGGAGAGTTAAGCAAGATGGACTTTAAAGATGCCTTCCAACACAAAGTATTTTAGGGCTCTGTGATTCTTGTTAACGCTGGTTAATAAAATTATGTGTTTGGGATTGTGGCCATGTTTTCTCATGCTTTCATTGTGGGACCATGGTCCCACACCATGGCAGCATAATGGCAGCCTTTGTTCAAAGCTCCTTTAATAATTCAGATGGTAAGGGCAAATTTTACAAGTCATTACTGACAGAAATTTCCATCAGAAATTTCTTCCATAATTTCTGGGATTGTACAGAGTCTATGTCTTGTTAAGGGCTGGTGGGGAGATGTATTTTGTCATTCCTTGAAAGTCCTATTTTTCACTAGAAGTAAATTAATTGTTTTGGAAACTTTAAATCTAACAATAAGTACAGAGAATAAATCTAATAGAAAACTCTATATAGTATCACTCATATATATATATATATATATACAGATACGAATATATCAGTTTTAAATAAAATATTCTGGTTTATTTATGTGTGCTAATAATATTTATTAGTATACTTCTACACATATTCCAAGGTCTCACCACCAAAGAAGACTGCATTTAATTTATTCCTCAAATTTGTGGGATATTCAAGAAATGAACATTTTCATGTTATTATCCACATGAAAGGGGAGGGTTATAAGTCAAAAATTAAGAGCAAAGGGTATTTTTCTTTCTAACATAAACATCTGGTAGCATTCCTTGCTTACACAATTAATGGGCATTTAATTGGCAATGATCAGTTTATTGCAGCAATATGAAGCGAATATTTCCCCAGTAACAAACAGATGTTGCAACAATTTCACAGCAATTTAGCAAACACCAGGTGAAAGCAGTATCTAGAATAAAGTCTTCTGTCTCCAAGCAAACAGAGTAGCAGTGAATAAAAGAAAGACATAAAAGGTGGACTGCTAGATTTATCTGATTTTCTTTTTATTTTTTCTTCTGTAACATTTTTTCTAAATCAACCTCATTAAAGGTAATCTAATGGATTTCTACAGCAGCACTAGAAGAAGAATCTACATTTAAGCCTAGGAGGTGCTCGAAACTAGACTAACTTAGTTTTAAAATGGTGTTGTCTTATTAGAAATTCAACCACTTAAAGCCCCTCTGAATTTAGAATGCTTGTGTTGTGTTATAGGCCACTATTTGAATCCATTGGACAGAGATTGGTGCCACAAACTTGTATCATTCACTGTAAGGCAGACTACACAAAAATAATTTTTCATTACTTTCTTCATTTTTACCATTTGTATGATGGTTCTAACACAGCAGTTTGATTCATCTTGAGTTACAAAAAAACCCACACAGAAAATTTGGCATCATTCACAAATTACTGACAATTAAGTAAAAATATAATTATTTCTACCAGCTGTCTAAGATTAAATGTATTACTTTTTAATGTGTGCTGCTTGTGAGCAGATTTTCTATTATGGCTTAAATAAAGTTTTTCATCTTTCATTATGTTCTCTCATTACAAATGTAATATAATGATAATAGCTTTGCAAACTTTGGATTACGCTGCTTTTGGCATAGATTAAAACACACATTTTATATGTAAAAGGCAGGACAGTACTCGGACTTTTTGAAAGACAGGTTTCATTAGTGACGAAACTTATATTACTTCAGCAGAATGCCTTATTTACTATGCTATTTTGTATTAGCCTGTGCCACAGTCTACAAACAATACACCAAAATGAGCAAAGACTCAAGGGACAGCTTATATAACAATGCTTTCATTTTCTTACGTTCACATTCCACAATAATTGATCTCCATGACAAAAGGAGACAATCAATCATCTTCTATTGTGTTTCTCTCCATTAAAATTACTATTCTTGATATAACATAAGGAAGCTGCCTAAGTAACAGGAACATTCCTGTATGTTTAAATCAATATGTTGATCAGACTTGACAAACAGCTCTCTAAATCATTAATATGACAATGCAGCTTTTTCATTAATTCATACGTGTTATTACTATATTATGCCACTGTTATTTATAATTAACTATATATAAATGTCCAACAATACATATTAAAGGCATGTTTAATTATATTGCATTAGCCAAATATTGTATCTGGATATTTGGCTTCATCAGTAACTTGCAAATTTCAAAGTGAAAAGTGAATATTATCTAAGGCACTAAACCAAACATTCTCATTGTTTACAGTTATTTAAAATTGTTTTCCTTAACTGCTGGCCAGTTTTTGTGCACAGGCAAATGATCCAGAGAAGTCATTAAGAATGTCTCACAGAAATTTGTTGACAAGAAATAAGACATTACAAAGCATTAGTTTGTTATCAAGTTACTAAATTCAAATGATAAAGATATATTTAATATTTTAGGTGGTTGGCAAAAGTAATAAATGTACTAGTTATAAATCAGTAACAGTGAAATTTTCTGCGTTTTATTTGTATGCAGATACAAAGTTGATATTTATAACTGTCAGTTGCAGACTTCACTTTTATTGTACAATGTCTACATGCAAGTAAAATGTCAATCTCTACAAACTTGCAAACCCATCAATGAAAGAAATTATATAAGCTGCCAAGCATATTAGATATGAAGGAAATGGTGTCAGGACACTAGGGATCTGTTAAGAGTAACTTAGGTTTAGATAGTATTGCATGTGAAAATTTTAAGAAAATACTTAAGTAAAAGAAGTCAAGTGTGTAGACAATTATAATCCATATATATTGCCTTTATGTAGCAATTAATAATCTATGACATAAGTAAATGCTTTGCTTCTTCTGTCTTCTTTGGATAGGAAGTAGGTTGGAGTTATTGTCTATTGACTGATAAGCTCTCTTATATATAAAATATATAGAAGGTATAAAATAGGTATAAAATAGAAGACATGCTAGATACTTAGAGAAAATAAAGTAAAATAAAGAAGTAAAATTGTTTTGCAGTTAGTCTTAATGACTGCACAGATTTGACAAGAAGGTGGTGCTAATTTTTCATGATGTAACCATCTAAAAAGGAATGTCCTTTTGATTCTCCATCTCAATTTCTCACTGTGAGTGTAGTAAAATACTTCAACTAAAATGTGAGTATTTTATAAAAAACATAGTTAAATAACAGAATTAAGTTAATATTATTGTATGTCATTAACTAGCACAAAATTCAGATCACCTTAAAACCCCTGAAGATTTTCTTAACCACGTTTCCTTTTTTCTGAATTTATGAGGTCATGTTTCAAGAAAATGAAATCTTTGGTTTGGGGAATGTAAATTTAGTGACACAGCATTTAAAATGTGAGACAATATGGATGATTGTAAAAATATTTTCATCACATTCTAAATGAACATCAGAAGAAGTTAGGCAATCATTATCTAATTGCATTTTCTTAATATATTCTTGTTAAAGACTTCCTAGACATTAATTGACTATGAAGATTAAATACCTATTTTTATTCATAGCCACCATGTCAATAAAAAGTGGCTTCAGAGTCTTGCAAATGTAGTTCTATGTAGTTCATAAGTCCTTTTTCATTCCTTAAGTGTTGACTAAGTAAATTAGTAGTAAATTAATGTAAGCAAATTAATTGGGTTTAGGAAATAACAAAGTATAAATAGAAGTTTTCATAGGAGTGATTTCCAAGGTGTTCATATAAACAGCAAAGAAAAAGCATTTGTGTCTTATATGGTATTTTGATTGACATAATTATACTAGAAGATGTCTGAGAAAAACTCTGGGTTGTTTAACTAAAGTCTAGTTTCAAGTTTTTCACACCAAGTGAAAGGCAAAGCTCTGTTATTCCATGATTGGTTTAGCATCTGCCATTGCCGGCCAGTTAATGCCCACTTTTCCAGAGTCTACTCTCCTCTCACCTGAGAGGAGAGTTTCAACTATTTTCAGTGGTTTGTACTTTCCATTGGAAAATAATTTTTCTATTCTATTTTCTTTTCTATTTTTCTACCTTGTTTTCAACTTCATAAATAGGCCCAGCCTCTCCCTGAGAAATCTTTCTTTCAGGTGATAAAATGAGCTCTATATGAATCTGTTGTCTACTAGTTTGTTCCCTCTCACAGTCTTGGAAAGACAATTTGTGAATTGTAGTTGTCCCAAATTAAAAGACAAACTGAAAATTAAGGGTATTATGTTGAAAAGTCTGCTACTAACTTTCTTTTAGCTTACTTGTGAAGCTGTTACCTGAAAAGCAGTTCTGACTATTCAGTTTCATTGTATTATCTGCTATTTAGGATCATACCATGGTGATAATTCACAGATAACACGGATTCAAGTCATGACTTGCACTTGAGAGTCAGGACTCAAGTCTAGGAAACAGCCTGCAGACTTAATTAGCTTTCTGGTTTTTGTGTCAAAACGGAAGTGCAAACTTAGATAGTTCAGAACAAAAAAACCCCACCAAAACCAAAACACTCACAAAACCCAATCAACCAAGCAACCCTCCCAAAAGCCCCAAAGGGTTCCTTCCTGTTGTAGTGTGTGGTTAAGTTATTTGTATTTCTCCCCCATTATATGTGCTGTTTCCCCCTGTTCAATGTAAAATGGTTCTGCCCTCCCCAGTTTTCCCGCCATAGTTCTACTGACAGTTATGTTACCATGGTTACCCCTGCCCTTGGTTTGTGTCAATTACTTAAGTTATATAATTTCTCCTCCCCTTACCTCCTTATAAGTAAACTTTTCCTCCTCCCTGGGCCCAGTCAATCACCCCCCACTCCTCCTAGCTTTCGAGAACCTTCTTCTCTCTGGGGGTTGTGGTTGGCTGTGGTCCCGGGGCCCCTCCTTTACTTTGTACTTATTGGCTTCCCCGTTATGTCAGTTATGTTGAGTTCCTCCCTTCACCCTTCCCCACTGGCTCCCTGCAAAACCCTCCTCTGTACACCCTCCCCCTTTATAATCTTGTTTCATCCTCCATTCCTGGTCCCTCCCCCGGTTGGTTTCTCCTCTGTTGGGTTGTCTGGAACACCAATAAACCGACATTAACCCCCGGTGAAGTATCCTGTTCCTTCCTTGTCTATTCACCAGCGAGACCCTGTCCGCAGCCAGCACTGCCCAAGGCCATACGACGCCGAGGGGTGCTGGTAGAGAATTGCAGCTGGGCGTTGGCCCCTGCCCATAGCTAGCCGGACCTTGACCCTTTGGGCCACGTACGCCTCGCCGCACCTTCCATCATATTTCTTGACTGTTTAGTGAAGAAATATTTGAGAGAATTCAAAAAGATTCCTATTCTAAAGTTTTCATAGCTGGCAAGCAAATCCACAGGATGAAGGAGAAAAGGCTTTCAGTCTTTTCTCTTGCAGCTGACATTTTAACTCTGGGTGTTAGCTGAATTTAATACTGTCCTATGCTGGTAATGGCATACTATTTACTAGTCACTGGTAAGCTTATTTATTTAAGAATGGTAATTTTAGTCTGTATATTCTTACTAGTCATCTGAGCCATCAAAATTTATTTTCTTTACCTATTAAGACAAAAAGGAATATATTTGAAGTTATATTTATAAAATTTCTTAATCCATTTCAGGTACTTTGAACATTATGGTCAAGTGACCCATTTTGATTTTTTTTCACTTCTTGATGTGGCAAACCAATTTTTTTTTGTGTGGAATATCTAAACTATTGGGATATTAAACTATCAAAGTATTCATAGTGCCTTTAAATTAAGTTAACCCTTATAATCTTCTAGTTACTTGTTTTCTCCCTTTTAGGACCAGATTTATTTGAAAGAAACTGTAATACTTTCTTCATAATGTATAGTTCTTTGTTGTACACTTGCAGTACCCTCTTCCATATATATATATATATATATATGTAGATGACATTCCTGAATGTTGCCTGTTGCAACTGCAAATGTTCAGCTGAGAATTAAGGAGTAATTAATTGAAATATTTCTTTTTAATGCTTTTAATGTTGGTCATTTTACTCTCTTACTTTAAGAAGGTGATACAAGATCTAATGCAGTCAAAATTCTATATATCAACATCCATGACCATAATAAAAAATTTATTCCATAAACTAACTAAGGTTATTACAGAATAAGAAAAAGAGTTCAGCACTTAAAGGACTCTTCAAAATCTATATATTGGCATAATTAAATCCTCTAACTGCTAGACGTTTGAAGTTCAGACAAGTAATTTGTTTGTTAGTACATATATTGTTTATTATTAAAGAACTGCACGAACATATAATCTGGCTTTTTTCTTAATAAAAGCGTGAAATCATTTTGATCTTTGATAAGACCACAAATACCTTACCTGGAACACTTACTTTTACAGCAAGGGAGTGGGAAAAAATTGCTACTCTAATACCTTAATGGAAAATTTTTAGAAGGCAGAGGATGTTTCCTACTTTCAAAATAAAGAAAGAAGTATCACATTTCTTTCTGTGATGAGTGTGGCTGACTTCATGCACACTATGCAATGGCTTATTTTTGTTCTCACAAACTTCTGGTTTTGAGAAAATACAAAATTTCCTACCAAGATAAGTTCTTTTCTTTTTCTAATATTTGATTTTATTTAAACAATTTCTTTTCATTTAAAAAAATAATTTTTGAAATCTTAGTAAAGGCTGTCTATTTTGAATGATCAGTAAGGAAAACAAAGGGTACTATTTTCACCTTCGTATGCAGATGGGTCACGATCATGACTTGCTCATGGTTAGACAAGGCAAATGATAGATATAACACGTTTGATGTTCAGTTGCTGCACATCACACTACTTCACAGAGTAGTCTGGCAGAATATGTGCTACAGAAGCACTCCAATGTGGCAGTGTTGCCTGTGTGAAGGAAATGTTAAATTTAGCTTTTTTATTTTAAAAGGCTGCTTATGTCACTCTGCAGATATACAAAGATGTGAAGAAAGTAGAAAAAGTGCTCAGAATGTAACATCTGTTTAGGAAGCTTCCCTAACTACAAGTACTGTAGTGTCGTTTATTAATGGCTTCAGAAAGCAAGATTTCCAGAGTATTCATAACATTGTTCCAAAATTCTTTGCTTTCTGAGTGTCCATCTAGTCTCTATAGAAAGGTCTTATTTTGGGCTTCCTTTGTCTTTTTTTTTTGGGTGTAGTGATAAAGTAACTGAGATGAGGTTATAATGTGGGAAGCGAAGGGACGTGAATTCTTTTTAAAAAATTAATTTGGACGACAAAAACATTTTCCTATAAAATGTCAGGAGTAATGTAAGCATAGTTCCAATATTATTTGGAAATTTACCCTGAGCCTTAGGGTTAATGCCGAAGAATTCATATGTCAACTCTACATCTTACCGCAAATACAGTGTTTCAGTAGGTGATTAAGCACAATGGCAAGGCATCTGTTCACGCAGCAATGCAGAGGAAAGCCTGCCACCTCATGAATTACTGGAATAAGAACAGATTTCAAAGTCTTAGTTAAGAACACATTTACCTTAATCTGATTGTTTCAGTTCACTAAGTTCTTGGCTAACTTGAGGCACTGTGAATGAAGATGGGTTGCATCTATTGAGAATTACTGATTCCAGATACCGTATTTCTTTCCATTGTATATTTAAAATGAAGTACAACTTCATAGTCTTAAATCAAGTTGCATATTTCAGTGTTCAAAAAAGCAACATTTCTTAGTTGGAGGAGCATACTTGGACTTCTACCATCATTAAGGATTTGCTGAGCCAATAGCATAAGCTAGGAGGTGAATGTTGCTATTATGCTTTTAATGGGAAAATTTAAAATTGGTTAATTATTTACCATAGAATATTGCTGTTTCTCAAAGTCTACCATTATTTAACTTCACCCTGCAGCACTGTTTATGCCATTTCCTCACCTAAGTTTCTATACTTTTCCATATCAATACTATCTATGTTCTGTAAATTTTTAGTATTTTGATCTTTGAGGAAGCTAGTGCTATATGCATGCAGAAAATATTGGGAAAAACCAGTGTTGGAAGTGAAAGGGAAAACATGGGGTACTGTACTTCACAGCAGGAGAAACTTCTGTCCCTTGCAGTGTAGAGCACTTACATCCACCCACCTTGCATCCGTTAACAACAGAATTTTTACAAGTGACCTCCTCATTCCTGTAACCAACAAAATATTTTGAAATTTATCATATACTTTTCCTGTTGTGTTGCTGAAAAATTTTGATTTTCTGACAGATGAAACTTGTCAGCAGCTTTGCATGTATGATCTTCTCCTAAACAAAGTTTTCAGAGTGACAGTTGATGATTAGGGGCTCTCTTGAGCCCCTAAAAATTTTGTGTTGCGAATTTCAAAATAAACCAGCAAGTGTTTAAGAACCCTATAGTAAAACTTGTAAGAACAAAACACAGTAGCACAGTATACCACTTATCACAATGTAATTTGTATTTAAACATATATTCTTTGCATTACTGAAGAGTCAAACAGGGTTTAGTAGGTTTTTTCATCTTCAGCTCTGAGCATCTCATACTCATTGGCTTGAAATTTACACCTGAGTTTGAACTTCCTGGTAATGTGAGCATTCTGATGACATACAGTTCCATCAGCTGCAATTTTATGATGAAGATGTTTAACAAATCTTTGATTGGAGTTTTTTGTCAGTTTAAAAGTCATACATATATACAAATTTGGGAGAATTAAGAAGATTGATTAGATGTTACTATTTTAGAATAATTTCTGCATTTCCTAATGGGAAAAATTGTCATGGTGGGCTTAATGGTAGTGCACATCTGGAAACAAGGAAATAGTCAAAGTAACAGCTTGCAGATTACTATATTTGGCTTCAGTCAACTTAAATCACTGTGTTTTTTCTGAGTTTTCCATGGAAGAGGAAGTCTTGCATGGCTGTGCAGCAGCTGAAGATTTTTCATGTTCTGTAGGTTCTGATGAACTCAAAGATTAGTGCAAATTGCATTTATGTCTTTTGGCTGATACTGAATCAAAACCTGCTGGTTAAGTTTCTGATGGTATCTGAAGCAAAAGGCAAGCTTGGGAGTCACTTGTGTTTCAGCAATCAGTCCTCCACCCTGAGCATTTTGGGAATGGTGCTGTTAATCCTCCAAGAATTACCCCTGAAATAACAGCAAAATGTGTAGACCACCATGCATAAATTTCTGCTTAAGCTCAGTCTGTTCTCTCTTTCCCTTTCTTCACATAAATCTAGACCTTATGATCAGGAATGCATAAATAAATTAGCAAAATTAATTGTGTGATTGCAGCATGCACGTCTAATTTAGCTTCTGTCCTGAAATGGTGCATTCCCTTCACCACCTCAAACCCTCCAAGGTTTTCAGGAAGAAACCTAAATTTGAGGCCAGTACATGAACTTGTTTGCTGACACAGACCTCAGAAAATGAGTCTTTAGGCACCAGAAAAGAAACATTGAATGCTAGGTTATGTTTCAAATCCAGTCGTCTTTCTTGACATCCTTATCAGTTTACTATAAATCGCCTGAAATCGTTACTAGAAAATAGGTGCCTAAAGATATTGTTTTCAGGACTCAGCAAAAATTTTTCAATAAAAGACAGTCATAGATGATAGTTTAAATCTTTAATCTTATTTAATCTTTTTTGTTCCTTATGTTTCCTGGGAGTGTCACTTCCACCAGTCATTTAGCAATTTTGAAGGGATGTGCCTAATTCTCTAGTCATGCTGTGATACAAAGGAAATATTTTCTGCTAGTAGGCTGTGAAAAAGAAACATTAAGGATGTTTTATTCAGGCTAGGAATTAGACTATGAAAAGTTTTAGACTCTTTATGAGCCTAAAGTTTTCATAACCATGTTACGAATTCAGAGATCTTCAGTGTCACAAATTCTAGTTCCTAAAATATAACTGTTATTCTGACTTAATGGGTTTGTTTGTATAGACACATATGAATGGGATAGAGACTTAAGTGTGGTGGTTTAACTGACCAGTGCTCAGGATGAATTCAACAGAGAGGTGAGATAAGTGTGGCTTTGGGGAAAATTAGTAAAAACAATTATGGCTGTCCCATAACATTTAAAGTTTTAAGAAAAGCTGAAGCAGTCATCAGTCCTGTTTGAGATCTCGTTGTGGTAGAAGTCAAATGATAAGGTTAAACTTTTCAAGTAAGTGTCAACTGATAGCATGCAGAGTCAGGTGAAACTTTGTGCCCTTGTAAGGAAAACTGAGCCTCCTATTTAAAAGATTTCTGTTACAGCAGAACAGTATTAATAAGCCTCTAGTCAAATTAGCTAACAAGAAATAATTAACATTGGAGTGTTTCCACTCTCTGACAACAATTCTTGAAACTTTTTTATCAATAATAGAGGAATAGAGTAATTCAAATTTTCAGGGTAAGCAGCATTAAATTACTGGAATGAGATGGAGTTCCACCTATATTTTTTTCTTAAAATAGATAATTCCCAAGGGATTGCCTCTTCTATCTAAGTGTGTTAACACTTGGGGATAATAACCAGAATGCAATTTAAGATGCTCAAGTATGTGAAACACAACTTTAATTTGTATTCTAAGGCCTCGTAACCTCAAATACTGGAGGAAGTATAAATATATGTGCATATATATATTCTAGATATCTGTATATGTACCTATATATAACAAAAGGAGGAAAATCAGATTCCTGTGGAGAAATCACAGCTGTGATGATCTGATGAAGTTGCTCTCATACATATCTCTAAGGACTTGTACCAAGGGTTCGAGAACTGCAATTGCTCTTGTGCAAATCTCATCTGTAGCAGCATGTGGCTACAACGACGAGATCGTGTCTCGTCCTTGAGACAAGGTACGATCTCCGATCTCCTCATGGTAGACGAGCCATTTGTGGGAGGCCAGAGCCAATGTCAGGGAAAACAGATGAGACAGGTCTCTTCGTGGTTGGCACGGGAGTGGATTTCACTTCCTCCACGCCATAACGGGGCGGGCAGGAGGCGCAGGCCCAGAGCCCGAGCAGAGCCCAGAGACCGAGAGCAGAAAGCAAAGAGAGCAAAGCAGACCCACGGCGGGGGTTTTATCAGGTGCCCCATGGGAGGAGTCTTAATACCAGATTACAGCCTCCTCAGAACTGGAAAGCTCCACACTCATCCAGAGAGATCTCTAAGCGTGATAAACCACACTTCTAGCTATCCTGTAAACTTACCACTTGTTGTAGTTTGTTGGTATCCTTACTTCAGCTTGGTAAAAGCAAGATCAATTTATAATGGCTGTGAGGGTTTTCATAATTTTCAGATTATAATTTATGATTCTGTTGAAACTGTCAAAACAGATTTTAGACATGTAATTTAAAGCTTGTGACCCTATGCTGAAGAGTTTCTGCTGTAGTAAAACATCTCTAGGCAGGTTCATAATAGCACAGCAGCAGGTTTTAATTTTTAGTAGTTCACATTGTTATAGCAATTACACCACTTCTTTATTCTTTATTCTTTATTCTTTATTCTTTATTCTTTATTCTTTATTCTTTATTCTTTATTCTTTATTCTTTATTCTTTATTCTTTATTCTTTATTCTTTATTTATGCTTCCTGAATCTGCATTAAAAAAAAAAATTGAGAGGTTCTTCCTAAGAATGAAATCTTACTTCATGACTGGCTCAGGTGTTCTTTCTTCAACCAGTGATTTTATCATTACAGGTTGATTTTCAGTTTAAGAGTGGGTTTTTTGGTTCTGTCAGTAGGATTGCTGAGCCAATAGCATAAGCTAGGAGGTGAATGTTGCTATTATGCTTTTAATGGGAAAATTTAAAATTGGTTAATTATTTACCATAGAATATTGCTGTTTCTCAAAGTCTACCATTATTTAACTTCACCCTGCAGCACTGTTTATGCCATTTCCTCACCTAAGTTTCTATACTTTTCCATATCAATACTATCTATGTTCTGTAATTTTTTAGTATTTTGCTTAAAATACTTAAAAATGTTTTATGGAGTCTTTTTTGAAAACAACACATCCAAAAATGAAAAAGAGTACTCCAATAGACGTACCTGTCATAGGGGTGGATGTTTCTGAACATGTCCAATGGTCTAATTCAAAGGTAGGAGTGGAGTAGGGAGGTTGAATTATGTTAGCTGCTGAGTTCTGCAACTCAGACTGAAACAGCTCATTTGGGTTATGAGGTAAATATCAGATACTAAAGACCTAAAGGCAGGAGAAAAACAGAAAATAGAGCCATCCCAGTTAGGGGGTGGTTCCTCATATGATATAAATGACAGAGTCTGTTTGGTCCATGCAGAATGTTTATGCAGGGAATGGAATACCAAGTTTCTGCAAGAATCCATTCTGTGGTAAGCTTGGTCTTTTATAGGTGGGGAAAGGAGGAGAGAAAGAAAGAAATCTACTGTTACACATCTTCATCTGTACCTTGACAAATAACCTTCTAAAGAGGGCCATGGAGGAAGATTGCTGTCTCTGAACCTGAAATATGCAGCCCACCTGAGTGTAGTACATGTTCACTGGATTTCTGGAGCTGATTTCAGCAGTTAATTTGGATTTTTTTTTAAATCTATCCACATTTTGGCAATGTAGCCTTGACTCTAACTAAGTCTGCAAGTTTGTTTTTCAGGTAAGATTATATACATTCCTTGGGGGTTATCAATATTTTACTTTAGTACCTACTTGAGTCAGCTAAATTACATGCCTGTTCCCTAGTGTTAATGGAGAGAGTAGCACTTAAGGTTATTTTCAAAATATCAGTCTATTAGACTCTATATGCATAACCTCCTGTGGAGATTTATTGTGTATCCATTGATACAGACCAAACTTGAAACACTGGTGTAGAAACCCCCTCATCCTTCATTCCTACGCTAACACTCTCAATATTTTCTTAATAAATGAAGTTTTCAACACACTTTGTTTCTATATGCACATATTAAAATGCTTGTGACTGTCCGTGGCACAAAATTCAGTATTTTTTTCCAACACCTGCTTCACTATCCATACTTTAAATAATTGTGAAATTGTTACTTCTTTAAATTCATGCTTTGATGCAATAAAATATGGTCATTAGCAGCACCCTGGCTCATGGGGAGGATGTGTTTTTGTAGGTCTAAAAGGGACACACCAGTATGGAAAACTTTGAACTCTGACCCTTGATAAGTCAATCTAAACTTAAATGTTGTATTTGCTTACAATGTACTTTATGCAAATTTATTTTTTTTGAAAAATGATTCATTATAAATTTGCCCAACCTACTTTCTAATCTTGATGGATATATTCTAATTAGGAGAACTGACTTGTATCCCAAGTGACATAAATTAAAAACTTAAGGATAAATACACACCTAATTGACTGATGGCATGCTGAGGATATTTGGTTTGCAGATGAAAGTGTTCATAGATATCATTTGGCAAAAAACTATGAAAAAATATCTTATTTTTGTGGATTGTATTTCCCCAGCACAGACAGAATTTTTAATAATATTATTATTAGCTGAGTCAAAGCATTAGGATATAGTTGCTGTTTTCTTATATGCTGTTTGTTATGAAATTATCTCTGACATATACCACATAATATTTCCTGTTGATTTATGTAATTTCATAGACATAGTTTCATCAGAGCTTTGTGAGCCTGGAGATACCAGTGTTTACTTAATATTTGACAAGCACAGTTCAAAACCCTCTAGGCTCACCAGGCCTGTTTCCATAATCCTTAATTGGGAAAAGTCTTGAGAGCTGTGAAATACCATGTTGAAATTGAGCTCAAGGATTGGCAACACTAACCACAAAAACACCCTGTGTAAGCCCACAAACAATAACCCATGCACCCTCTGTGGTACCTGTTCCCAACATGTGACAATAGTCTAGAAAATAAGCAGCTACAGCACAATTAGACTTTTAAAGGTAATTTAAAATTATAAAAGTATAAAACTCTGGGTTAATTTTATTCTCAAAAACATGAGAATAAACTCTTATGTTTTTTTGTAATATTTCTGAAGAAAAGTAACAGTTCGCTATTTTCTCTCAAATAATAGTTTATGTTATTTTTCTTTAACTATCTGATGGGAATTCATTAATGTGCAAAGGCACTTGTGTTTTTTCAGTTTATTCAGTAAGACCAGTAATTCATCATTTTCCTATTCATCCATTTCAGCTGCCTTTCTGAATTCAGCACATTACTGGAGGGTCATACAAGTGGCTTCAAGTCATAGTAATAAGTTACATTATAAGAAACACAGTTCCATACACCTTCATGCTTTTCTACATTTTTGTCTTTGGCAGATTTTTGGATGGTCTTTCTGCCCTGACAGTCCTAATTTTCACAACAGCTTTCTCAGTAGCCGTGGACTTAATAATAATTTAAAAGAAAAAAACTGAGACTGCTTGAATGGAGCACAGGCAGAGCATGAAACAGTTTACACTGGTTTTGTGCTATTTTGCATTTTCTTTAATTTAGATTTATCTCAGAACAGTGATGGCATATGTTGAATATGTGGGAGAGGAGCTTGGGAAGATATATGTTTATTAAAAAGTGCTTTCTTCAAGGCAAGGATAATTCAATTTGTTTTTAGAAAGGAAAGAAATATTGTTTATCTTCTGAACCTCAGCTGGGCAAATGTGTACTAGGCAGTGTGTGCTAAAACAGTATCAAAGTAGGCATTTGAACAGTGGGCTCCCAGGTGAGAAAACTGCTGGCAAAGCTTAATTTTGGAGGTTTCAAGGTTGTTTATTGAAGCACTCCTCAGATTATTTAATGTTCAGCCGCAAATGTTACGTAAAATGATAAAGCTGATGTTCTAAGCACCCCACAAAATATAAAGCCAAACTATTAAGGCAAGAATTCAAGGAGTTCATATTACTTTTAGGTGCATTAGGGTGACAATTTGTTAATAGCATTTTGAAAATATTAAAAAAATAAATTTTGGTGGGTCTTCTTTAAATATTTTGTAATATTCTGCTTGCAATATTTCCATACTGTGTTTTCTTTTATTTCTACGCATAGACTGGCACACATATGCTAGCTATAGTAGCATGTAATTTTTAATTGTTTTTGAAGTTGCACTGAAGTTTCTGCAGCTGGAACGTTTTTAGATGTAGAAATGTCTCTTTATGTCTATGAAGAAAAATGATGGTGAAGTAGGTAAGACACACAAAACTGCTGCCATGATGGAAGAAATGCAGATGAGAAAGATGGTTTAAGGTTTTTTTCTAGTAGATCTAAGTTACAATATTACCCATAACACCACATAATTGAATTAGTATATTGAAATCTTGGTATTAATTCCTAAGTATGAGTGAAAGGCTTACTGAAAAAAGGCTGCTAAAACTTATTTTCTCCTAAGTGGGATTTGAAAGAAAGAGCTGTTAGCTTAAACCTATGGAGAAATGAAATATGTGTTTAAAGTATGAGAATGAAAGATGAAGTTTGGTATACAGAGGATATTTACCAGTTGCTTTTTTTGTTTGTTTGTTTGTTTGTTTGTTTGTTTGTTTTCCTGATTTTTGCTGTTCTGTTGGTTTGGGGTTTTTAATTTATTTGTAATTAACATTAGGCAAACCTCTAGCCACCTTTCCATAAACATCAGTGGTTTTTGCTGGAATGGTTTTCCAAACCTGAGACTAGAAAGTAACTGAAAAAATTGGATTATATGAAAGAAATACTAAAGTGAAATGCCAATGGTCTCTGTGCTACAGTTCTCTAATATTTGGTTTTTATGTGCTTCCTCTCTGACTTATTGAGCATAAATCACTCTACCAAGAAATTGTAGCTTTACCAGCATAAATAAATTTGATTTTCCTTTCTACAGGATTCAGATTTTTGATTAACACTTATATCTGTGATTCCAAAAACTTTTCCAAACACTATAAGGACATTTCCCTCCAGAGAAGTTTGATGTTCATTACAAGAAGTTACAAATCAATGCTAAAAGAAATTAAAAATCATATCACTGCTGCATCTAAGAGATAGCAGACTTTTGTGTGCAGACTGTTTAATGCAAACCAAATAATATATGTGAATATTCCCAACTGGTTAATATGTAAGCCTTCCCTTACTGGTCTCTCTTATTAACACTGCTTAGCTTAGCTAAACAAATAGTAGTACGTGTATAGTTGGTGAGCTTGCCTTCTTACTTCTAAAAATTTTTAATGGAAGCAATGTCATACAGTATTTAAATCCGACATTAAGTGTTTGCCCTAGATGGTCTTTCTTTTATTTAAGTGCCATTATTTTTATGTAGTCCATTTTCATTGCATTTAGTCCCATTTTAGTAATAATGTTTGCATGATTTACCAGGAAAATGCAATCTTTGCCCTGAATGGCACAGTGCAAGAAAAAATGGAAGCTGTTAAGAGCCTGAATGGCAAAAAAGTATTATTGACCTACGCTGGCAGCCATGTGTTTCAATTATTTTCAAGAATCCATTTGTCAAATAAGTGAAGCAATGTGGGACGTCAAGTTCAAGCTGGGGTTAGTGCCTTTCTACAGCTGATATGATATATCTTCTGTAGCCATTTAATTGAATTACCCAATTTATTTTTCAAGCAACAATGCTCTACCAAGAGCCATGATATTAAACAATTAAATACTAGTTTAAAAGTCTGCATTTTGTATAGTTCATCATTTCTCTGCAGCAGACAGTTGGCCTAGGGCTGTGCTGCATTCTGGTACAGCAAAAGCTCAGCGTCTCAGAGAATACCCATCCTGTCCCAAATAGCCACGTTTTGAGACCGGTATGCATGGAGAATGTGCATTTCCTTTGCCTGGCCAGTACTGTAAAAGCTTTATTCTTAATTTCTGAGGAAATGACATAGAGTTATTGCTAATTTGTATGCTTCAAGAACTTCTGGATTTCTGGTTTGAGAATTGAAATCCAGAAAAGGGACAAAACTAAAAGAAATTATGAGAAAAATATTAAGGGGAGGGCTGGGCTAGATTAAAAAACTTCTTTAAATTTTCCCACTCGTATGAATTATACCATCTTTGTCACCTTGATCAAATAGTGTGGGATATGTGCTTTCCTTTTTTTGTTGGAAATTTTTTAGCTGTAGTGAATTAAGAGAAATAGTTGTTTAGCTGGATACTCATATAGTGCACTAGTCTGCATCCATATTCTTCCATAAATATTTGGAATACTTTCACCTATTTTACTAAAAAATAAATTTATTTCCAGGTGTTACTGGAAATTAATGATTTTTGTTTTCAAATCCTAGAAGTTTTCTTTTGCTGTATACATATAGATATATATTTTTATATGAGAAGAATAATTACTGAAACAGAGGGAACAGTAATGACTCTTTTTTTTTCAATTAACATTCAACAATTAAATTTTAATATGGTCAGGGAATTGTTCAGAGACTTTTGTATGGGATACTGCACCTTTAATTATCTGCCCTCTGGTGCCAAGCCTTTTCTTTGAGTGCTTCCATAAAAGCTTATTGCAGCTAGTTATTGAGCAAATTAGTACTTGAGTTTTGGTGAAAAATGTCTTTATTAGTCCTAAAACCAGAGTCCCTGTGCATTCCCAGAAGGCGTGATTTTGTTTGATGAATAAATCTAGTAATTATCCTGCTGTTAGAGCTGTACTGCAAATGTCATAAGCAGATAAACAGAAGGAGTAAGCCTTCCGTAAATTCTCTAATTATCTGTGTTGGATTACTTATTGCCTGCAGATGATTTATGAGCATATTGATATATCCTTAAGTATTTTCATTTGAGTTCACGGATGCAAATAATTAAGGCAGTAGTAATTTGCAAAAGAAAGTGGCAGGTCAGGGTCATCTCATAAAACTTGTGCTCATGTTCATGTTATGGGAGAAGATATAGGTATTAGCACTTTGACTAGGCTTCCTCCTTTGACGTCTTCAGCATTCCCTTACAGTTTCTGTATAATTTCCTATTTTACATAAATGTGTCTTAGACCTCATTTTGCTTAGATACCATGAGCTCAAAATAGTCATGGTCAGGTTTATTTCCAAAATGTATATGAACCTGGACAGCCACATTGAAAAGTGTTTAGATAACACTACTTAAGATGGTGATTTTCTTCAACTTTCTATAGTTTAAATGTTGAGTTCATACTTTTGGATCATGTTATATTAAATCCTGTTATATCCCTTGGTGTTGTCAGTATGAACAAAATATAGATTTCACCTTTCTTTCTCAGAGAAGTACAAATAATGTATAGAGGCCTTCATGAAGAAGCATACAGGAATACACATTTTTATATAACCAAAGTCTCTGTGTGTGTAGCAGGAGGAAGGTAATTTTCTCTGTTTCAACTGTTAAGAGAAATTTCTGCTGAATACTCAAGATACAGAGAATTTGCTTTGAGTATTAAAAAGCAGCTGAGTGAAACTACTAGAAAAGTTTGTGCTACACAATCTGTATAAGGTATCATTACCTTATTTCTAGATGCAGCTGGGATTTGTATCTTGACATTTGTGTGGATTTCTGTTATCACATGCCTATTCATCTATCTGCCTAATAGTAAAAAAAAGACTTTGGCCTAATGTGTTACATATCTTTGTGGGTGATATTTTCAGTTTTACTTAAAAGTTGATGCAGTGGAACCAGCATGATTCGTGGCCTTAGGAATAAAAACAACTTAACTATGACAAAAATGGGTGTTTAGAACTGTTGCAATCACTTTTGCTCAAGGATGATTCAAAGAGTGCTCTTCATCTTTTGTAATAACTATTTTAGTTTAGTTTAGTTTTGCTTTAGGAAGCATATTTGAGCAGGCTTTAACATGAAGAGCGGAGAACTGACATTTACAATTTCTATCAAAATATCGTATATTTAATCTTCCAGATGTTCTCCTTACTTTAGCAGAACTCATTTTCAGAAAACACAGTAATTACATGAAGGTGTATCATACTGAAATGATACAATAGCAAGTTTAGCTGAAAATTCTTCTCAAAATTTTAAAAATGATACTTTGAAATATGCCCCAGAAATTATGATAGTGGTTATGATACTGTTTGATGTGTTGCTCTATGAGTTTAGTTATATAAATAAAACAATAATACTAATTCTTTTCATACGACTGTGTTACATTGTTGTCTGATTTTTGATTTGTTTTTGGAGGTGCAGAAATGGGACAGTATTGATCTACCTGGCACACATACAATAGGAGTGAAATGATAATAGTAAGGTGGCTTTGAGATTATCACTAGTCTAGTCTAGGAAACCAGACCTTTCTAATAATTTCTTCTGGGCATAATAAACTTAGATGTCACTTTGTTGCATAAAAATATAGGAATTGGACAGAACTGTGCTCTCTTTCCTAACACCTGCTGATCATGAATCTGTTATCTTTATGGACAGGAGTTGTGCAATTAGAATATTCTCCTTTAAGTGAGTTTTTTTCTCATTCTGACTAACCTGCTGGCCTCACTGCACCCCATTTTTTTTTCTTTCTTTCTTTTTTTCTTTTAGAAATATTAACTGCTTCTTTCCAGAGTCACAATATTTTTGCAAGAAAAAAAGATGATTTGTTGAAAAGACACGAGGAATCAATGATTTTCTGAAAGACTATTAACAGTTAGGGATTAAATACTGAAAATCAGTCTAGGCACTTCTAATCAGTTATACCTCACATGCCTTCAGATAATGGGTCAGAACTTTTCATAACTCATGTTGCAGATAATCTGTCCATATAGACAAATCTGGTTTCCTTGGGAACATCTGACATAAGTTATTGTTATTGCTATTTTTAACTTAGAATATCATGGTGATTTTTAGATATTTTTTTTTTACTTCTCCCCTCATAGCAACATTAGTAATTTGTCAGCCAACAATAGCTGGAACATGTGACACAATTAGTGTACAATGCTTTTAAGACTTTGGGAGAATTTTATTTAAATAATCAGTCAAATATTTTAATCAATTTGGTGCATCTCCCATTATGCTCTTATGCTGTGCTCCAATTTAATAGTGTTTACTATTGCCTCTGTTTATACAAACCTTTGTTTGGGGTACATATTTGTGAACATGCTTGTAAACTGAAACCAAATTTCCATCCATGTTCTAATCAGTGCTTTTTTAGGTCAATTAATATAAACAACAATATGTGACATCTGACTAATAACTGTATTTATGGAAAATCAAAAATAAAGCTTAATACTTTAAAAATCTATTAATAAAAGATTGTAATACTTTTGAGATACTTATTCAAATAAATAAAAGGTTCAAGTATAACATGAACTCATGAGGTGTGAATGTGATCATAACATTAGTCAGAATTAATGGCTTGAAATAATGACTGGGATCAATTTTACTTTTTGTACTGTGTATGTATTGTGCCCTTCATAGCAGCTTGAAATTATTCATGATCACCTCATTTGCTGTCAACAACTTTTTAAACTACTGCCTGGTTCACAATGAAGAAATGTGCAGTAAGTCTAAAGTCCTCTTCCTAATGAGTGCCTTATTTGTGGATGAAGGAGGAATGGAAGCTACAACAACCAGAGGTTTTTAGATTTCTGGTGTTTTATGTAACAGTTAAAGTCTGACAGCCATGAAGCCAAAAGGAATCTGCTGCAATGTGAAATTGTTAATTGGTCTCTGTCACTGTCTTTTATCAGGCATTATATGAAAGCTAGCCTAGATGAGTGGCTTTTTGCTTTTACAAGAATTAATAACACTGGGATGTTCTGACTAAAATTAGTTTCGTAAAGGTCAGATAGATATTCTAAAATGTCTCTCCTGGCTCGAGCAAAGGGTGCTGACAATTTACTTGTAAGAAAACTATAAATAGCCAGGTTATGTATTTTTAAAACACTTAGTATCTAATTAATAAGTTATATGTTGAATATATTCAGATGAAAATCTGAAAAAAATAGTTGTAACCATATTTAATTATAATATTGGTAGCATTTATTACTCTGTACCATTCAGAACTGTTTCATTCAAAATCTGTGCATCAAATATGGGATTGGGAATGATGGATTAATAGGTCAGTTTACACAGAGGGTTTCTTAAATTCGTACATTCAGTTTTGAAATTTCATCATTCTTAGCAATTTCTTTTTATATTGGTAAAAATACTTTAAAACATACGGGTTTATAAATATTTTTATATATATTAGTGTACTTGATTTTAAAATCAATGAGTATCATTGAGTCCACTTTACTTCAGGACTAATTATATGCTGACTGTGTATTTGCAGTTAATAAGCTTAGATACTCGGGGAAAAAAATCAGTAAAAAAGATTACACCACAGATAATTAATAAAAATCAATTAGTTTGTTAATGAGTACTCTGTCATTACCCAAGGTAGCAGAAACCATCTGGGGAAAAAAGCAACATCCCCGAATTGGACATTTTAGATGCCTGAGATCTGCTGAGAATTTCAAAGGAAATGACTATAAGAGGCAGCACTACTTGGGTTAAATCTGGCTACATTTCCTCTTGAGATTGCAGGTCCTCTAGCTAATAAATCTACTAAAAAAGTGATTCACCTTTAGTGTGTGCTATAAACCATCTTCTGATGCCTTAAGTACATTGCTCACTGCCCTGTATTAAAAACAAACCCTATAGTTGTAAATGTCAATGACTAGGATTGTTAGAGCTCTTGCATCTCCTCGGTTTATGCAAAAGCTGGAATCACCCATTACCTCTTAGATGACTTTAGGATAACATTTTGTATTCAGATATATAACTGGCATAAAGTCAAACATGATCTGGCAGCAAAATGCAAAATGCTTTTAAAACGTCCTTGGAATAAAATGGAAAAGTTCAATGGAAATGCTTATTCATTTGTTAAGTATATTTCTGTAACAAAATCTGTGTTTTGTGTCATCTTTCTTTTACTTTGTCTCTCCATTTCCAGGCCATAGTAAATTTAATAAAACTCTATACAGAACTCAAAATAAAATTATAATCCATACAAACACTGTCAGCCACATAATTTATTTGATTTTTTTATTTTCCTTTTCTCTTTGGGTGCATATATCTGGGAAGGTATCTCTATGGTAAGAGAGAAGAAGGTGCCTGGATCTGGCATCATTGTATATAATCCAAACCGTGTTTTTCTTGTCAGGAAACAACGGAAAATAACTGTGTGTACGGGGTTAAAGCATTGACTTCACCACAAGTGACTCTTTGTATTGATCAAGAGAGATATACACAAGAAAAAGAGAATTCTTCATTTTTAAAATAGTTGTAGATAGTTATAAATTGGATGAAGAAGGAGCATACATTGCTTCAAAAGTATTTTCTCTGTAAGTGGACTTCTATGGATGTGTACAGTACAGGCATGAGCCAGACAAGTATAGAATTTTAATGTTACTGTAGTAATAGAGTAACTATAATGTTTCTTATTTAAAATACTTTAAAACATAGGGTTGTCATCCTGTGTTGGTAAATTTGGCACGGAGTTCACTGTGAGCAAGGTGCCTGAAGTCTTCAGGAATGACTCATAAAACTTAATTTGTTTACAAAACATTGTGATTTTGAAGCTGGAGAGATAAGTATCACTTGTTTTTGAACCACTGAAAAGACATTATGATGTTTAAACTTCTGGGTGGGTAGTCAAAAATAATTCTGTATACTGCTGACTGTCTGGTTTTCACTATTTCAATTCTTTTATTGGAATCAAAATATTTTAATTTTTTATTTGAAAATCTACTTTTTAGATAATAGTAATTGCTTTATCCAATTAAATAGTACTTAAAGGAATCCTTTATTCTCTATAATTTTTGACTGTTATCTCAAATCTGAGTATTTATTGAATATTGATAATTTTTAAATCTTATCTCATGATTTATTAAATACTAGAATTGATTATGTTGTTTTATATGGCCATAAGTTATCTACATGACCTTTTAAAAATCACTGTCTTTTTAATACATAAGCCTAACAGTTAAAATACCAATGCCATAATTTCCTCATTAAACTGCTTGCCATCACAAGCATTTCCTCATTAAGCTGTGTACCTATGGCATCTAAATGCTGTCAGAAAGTAATCTTTGTATCAAGTTAGGGGTCCAGACAAGGTGCATGCATTTTGAAAAAACAGAGCAGAAAAGCTCCATATTTACATCATTATCTCAGTCTCCATGTAAAGCATCTCACTTTTGAAGAACCTATGCTAAGCTTGCTGCTTTCCACATATAACACTGCTGTGGAAGCAGCAGAGGGTTGTGAATGATGGTAATCTTGGAAGCACGCCGTACCTTTAACATTTTTAGTGGCAAAGTTAAATTTTACATTTTTAACCTCCAGTTATGTAGCAAGAAGTGGACTACAGTGTGATTCTTTGCACTCATTAAACCTTGATTGCCTTTTCCATCAACCAGAAGGAGCAAGCCCTTGGCATTTATTAGATATTGATAACTATCTGGAGCCAGTGAGGTACAGCACCTTGTGTTATTAGATGTTGCCTGCTGAAGTTTCATGACATTTCAAATTGAGGGATATCTGGTAGTAGAATGTGTGAGCATGTTTAATTCCAAAACTGAGACCATAGTTTGATTAATTATATATGTCTTTTCAGAGTTAGGCAAACATCTCATTGGTCTGTGAATGTTCATCATACTTTTGTAGTATTTGCATATATCATATAATATAATGCGTCATGTAGGGTAATAGCAGTGCTATATGGATAATAGTATTCTTAATGTACATTTTTAATGCTTGATATTTTATATTAATATCCAAGGAAACCACTCTCCTCCTAACACTAAAGATATTTTAAATGAGGAGATTTAGAAAATAGCATGTTACCCACACTGGTTTATACAGTCTGTCTGTCTGGCTAGAGAATATAGATTCGAAATATGTCCTGATTATACATTATTCTTCATGCGTACAACTGATCATGTTACAGAACTATCAAAAGAAGCATCATGGCAATTTGTCAGTCAGAAGAGTTTGTTAAAATTAATACTTTGATTTAAATGAAAAAAGCCATAGCAGCCCTTTTGTAGCTGTGATAATCTCTGGAGGAAAAAGGGGCAATATTTTTAGAAATAAGTAGTATCCTAACTCCCTGTCTTACTTAGGCAGCAGACACACTGCAAAATTAGTAACTTGGAATGTTAGTTCTCTTAGTCTTCCACCCCTTACAATATCATTCTGCCCAACAAGCTAAATGCCTCTTATTACAAACTTCGGAAAAATGGAGTACCTTATACATTGAGTATTATTTCCTCAGTTTATGATCAACATCTGAAAATATGTGGCTGCATTTTCTGATGACTCTTTGACTGCTTACACTTAGAATGAAGTTTAGTTTTCTTAGTAGTTTTCTGTTTCTCACTCCACATTTAGACCTTTTTAGACATGGATATTCCCTGGACTACCCACTCTGCTGGAGCAATGTGTATCTAACTCGAAAAATGTTCTTAAACCTTGCTGAATTGAAGCCTGATGGCTAGTAGTGCTTTTCTCTGCTTCCCATCCCCCATGCCGTACCCCACCCCTCAGCCACCCCAACCCCACCACTGCAAAAGAAAGTTAACAGCTAGACTGATAATCTCCTGGACAAATTGTACCAAATACAATCACATTCAGTTCAAGGTACATCTTGAATAAATGCTTCATCATCTTCTACTTTGGTAGATGATGATGAACATTATTTTTTCTGGGTTTGGGGCTGTGAGTTTTTTTAGCTCAAGAGTCTTGTTGCTCCTGCCATGAATTATTGACAGAAATCACTTTTCTGTGTGCAAGCAATAAGTTACAGTCAGAAGGTCACTTTGAAGTAGGCTGCTTTAGGGCTGCAGATCAGGGAGTTATGGGGATTTCAGGGGGAGAAGCCATGAGCAGTTGGCTGCTTCTGTGATGCCTTTTTCCTGGCCCTAAAATCATGGGCCAGACACAGTTAGGGTGATAAAAAGGGATAACCTTTATTAGGACCCTTAGGTGCATGATCCACCAGATTGGAAAACACTGAAGATACACACAGAGCATAACACATACATAATTTTTATGGATTTCACAAATTAGCATATATGACAAGAATCCCCAGTTTCAGACATATGTGGTGAGGTAACTTCTCCGCAGTTCAACCCTCCTCTAGATAGGAATTACACTCTGCTTATCCAAACATGTCTTGAAGAACCATTTTCAGCCTTGTCTCCCAGGAGAAGAATGAAGATAGCATGGGAGCCTTGGACCCTCTCTTTGGAGCCCCTGGAATGTGTTTTGTCTTTTAGCCTATCAGGTTAGGGAAAAGTACTGGAGCTAACTACAAATGCAAAAATAGGCTACAGTACTACAAATACATGTGTAAAGAATATAGGGAATATATAAAAAAGAAAAAAAGGGAAAAAAGTCAATTTGGCATTACTAGTAGCTCTCTCTCTAGATGTGCCCAAATTCTTTTGTTTATTCAATTTCATTGTTTCTCTAACTGGGAGTCTAGTAAATCAGTTCATACAGATTTTTGTCTCTGAACATGTGCTAGCAACCTTTCATGCATCTCTGGTATATTTGGGACTGGAGGTGAGGAGAAGTAGTGGCACAAATTTATTTCTGGTCATGTTTTGAGTGTCTAGGCAGAAAGACTGGAAGGTGATCTAAGAGAAAACCTGTTTCAAACTATGGTCTTATGAGTTTTCATGCTCTTCAATATTCAAGCTGTAAAAACAGTGCACAGAACATAAGACAACTAGTTTTTACCTATTGATTTGTAAGTTGAATCTTTCTTACGCCACATGATTTTCATTCAATCTAGTTTGCGTTTTGCAAAAGAGAAAACACCAACTTTGAACTCCTTTGGAGAACTGAGGATTGATATTTCAAAGGAAAAGAGTTAAAGCAAAAAACTTGTGTTAGTGTTAGTGATGACATGTTGAAGATGAAGGTTCAGAACCCTTCTCTGCACAAAGCAGAGGTAGAATTTACTTGCCATCAGGTCTTTTACATCAGCCATCTGCTGTGTGCATCTATTGGACAGGGAGTTTGGGACATTAGTGGCAAACACAAGAGTCATGGCTATGTTGGTCATTTTACTTCAACCCAAAAATCCTATACAGTGCCTAAGGAAAGACTGATCAAAACTTAAATGCTCTATACTCTTAAATTAGTTTTGCTGTCTGAAAAAGCTGTGCTGAATATATTTCCAATTCTTTTCCAGAGAATTTACTGAATTTTAATTACTTCACAGTACTCTGAACGTAGAATTGTGGTCAGCAGCAGATAAATAAGAAACTTCAGCAATTTTCCAGCTTGCTACAAATAATGTTGGCAATTTTCAATAAATGATAAGTATAATAATATTTATAATAATATTATAAACTAGTAATTATAGATATTATAAATTATAATATTATAAAAAATCAATTGGCAATAAAATATCTGCAAGACATTGAGAAGAGTAACAATCCTTTACATCTATTATTAGTCAACCATCTACTAGTTTTAAGATTAAAGTTTAACTCTTCCACTTTTTCATGGTCGGTTTTTTTCCTAATTGCTCTATGTTATTCAATTTCTTTATCTCCATCCTTCACCTCAAATAGAGGATAAGCACCATCCTCAAAGAGTCTTGTGAATCCAAATTTTACACATCTGAAGTTCTGCAGTTGAGATTATGCACAGTTGGGTCCCAAGTCTCCAATATAAAATCACATTTTTCCTTCTCTTATTTAGCAATCGATTTTGAGGTTTTGCTGAGAGATAGATTAGCATGTGCGTAAAGTAAATGCTGTACTGGCAGTCAATGTGTTTTGGGTTGCCACTGAACTTTGTCAAATATTGGATCTCTATCATATAAAGAGTACAAGACTGAGAGAAATAGGAGCATGTTCTTTAATGAAGAGCAAATCCATGCCTGAGCAAACAAAAATCTATACTAGCATTTGTAGAAGCTGACTGGAACAGAAATTGCTTATGGATTCTCCATCTGCCAGTGAGATTGCATAAAATTCTGGTTGCATCTATGTATTAAGATATAGCAGAAATTAAAATGAAAGCAAGAAAAGGCAAAGGTAAAGTGAAAGATCTTGCTATTAGGCCATTGCTTTGATCATAAGGTTTCAAATATATCTATCGTCCTACATCTGTGAAGCTGTATTAAAAGGTTAATGAAGTTTTGTACCTTTTTGGACTTATTACAGCTAAATTGCTGTATCAGCAAATAAAAGGAATTTAGCACTCTGTGATTTATCAGGAAACTGGTATTGTAAAAAGAGTAGAAAGTCATCAAATTTAGTTTCAAACATATCTTAACATATTTTTTAGAGTAACATGGTAAGATTGTTCCAAAGGGCTGCAGAATACTCCTCATATTCTTGGGGACACAATAGCTTTATTAAAAAAGAAACTTTCCTGTTTGCCAACTGTAGTGCTGTGATTTATGTATAACTTGTAGACCTTAGCAGCAAATGCTCATCATTTTAATGGTTTCAGCAAGACAACTGGCTTGCATCAGTCTTGTAGTGCAAGACTCATATCATAAGACTGTGCACATAATAGTGATACTGTCATGTGTTAAATGAGCATAGCTTGAAGTATTATTTTTTTAAAAATTGAAAGGTTGTGGCAGTAATAAAAAGGTTGAATGGTAATGTCTCTAATTGAACAGTAAGGCCTCTTTCCTATTAAGTCACTCTTTCATCTGTCTTTTTAATTATTGCATTATCATTTTGTACTGCAGTTCACAATGGAACGACCATTTGTGTTTAAGTGAAAGCTAATTATTAGAACTGAATTATTGTGCAGTTTATTGATCCCTATGGTGGATTAAGGGCTTTAAGTTCGTCTAGACAGAATAGTTAGCAAAATGACAAAAGGAAACATATAAGACCCTTGGGAAGAATCCCCACGCTCCATAAGCAATTAATGCCTGCCAGGTAATGGAGTTTAAGTTTATACTAAATCTAGCAGTGCTTTGACATTTCAGCTGCCTTATAAACACATTAGTCTAATGAATTAAGACCTATGAATTGTGTTGATATACAAGAAGGAGTAGTTGCAAATGCAAGATATTTTTAGCCCTCTATTGAAAAATGAATACTTTTTAAAAAATTTGATGAAAAATGAATTGTGTTCTGTGTAATGTTTATGTCTGTTCACCCTGCTCTCTACTGATGGATGGGCATTAACAATTTCCATTTCCCAAAGAACACTAATCTCTCTTATGCATGTGAAAAGTATGTAGTGAAAAACCAAGGGGGAAAAAACCAACATCCCCCCCAAAAAACAACAAACCAACCCCAAAGACAATACTGTTGAGTAAGAAGCCAAACAGGCTATTCATCTCAGTCCAGTGCTGGGCGAGTTTTAAAGCCATCTATCATTATCTTGATGGGAAAGGCACAGCTTGAGCTAAGTGCACAGCCCTTTGTTATTTATAGGAACCTGTCTTTGAGTGGACTGTGAACAGACAAGACAAAGTAATTTTACTGGATCCTCTTTTCTTATAGAACTTTTTGTTTGTAAGGGGTCTGTTATAAAAGACTTTCCAGGTAAAAGCCAGCCAGGAGGTCTGTTCAAGGAAACAAGATGTCTTATGACACATTACAGTCCTAGGACTTTGTATTTATTTCATATAACTTTTTCTGATAAATATCTTTTTTTATTTTGTATTTCAAATTTATTTTTTTCCCTCCTAAATGCATAAAGAATGACATTTGGGAAGACTGGTAAAATATGGTTCCCTAAGAAGGACAAAGGGTCAAGACTCAGGGTGTGCATGCTCTGTCCTTGATTCTCTAAGTGAGTTGCTCACAACATTGGATAAACTCAGGTTGGGGTATGTCTCTACTGCATGTTTGGCTTTCCCCACATTTCAAGGGGAATAATTGGTTAAAGAGGGAACCAGGCTATGTGGTGTCTCTCAAGACCTGGTTTGCATCCACCCAACAGGAACGTGACTGGAGGGACTGCCTACACTTGTTCGTGTGGGGAATATGCTTCTTGCTTGTCTTCCCGTTACTGCTGCCTTTTCCTTTTGAATGAAGAGAGCAAAGCTTTCCAGCCCAAGAGAAGTCTTCTGTTTTGCTCATGACTGTGTAACACTCATAATGTGTCATTAGCTTAATGCTGATAGCATTTTTGAGATAAATTAGTAAAAATTTTTGCTGCTGATTTTGGCAATCTAGGAGAGTTTTACATAATGTAATCCTCATTTTGGATTATTTATTTCTGAAGGGGGAAAATAATAAAAGCTGTCTAAATAAGGAATTACTGTTCTGTTCCCCTGAGACAAAAAAGAAGAAATACCTATTTTGCTATATTCTGAGTGTTTGCTTGAAAAGATTAGAAAAAAACCCCAAACCAATATTAGAGAATTTAGAGAAAGAAAATGTCCACTAAATGATGACTTGATCAGCTACATCACAAGTAAGGAATAATTTGAAGAAGAGAATACTGTTAGGGAAGGGCCTAGCCTTCAGTGTCCTTTATTCAGAAAGAGGTTGCAAAGATATTGATAACTGTTGACTACAGGTCTAGTCTGAATTAGACAAACTTGTCCAACAGGAGAACTTCTATAACATAACTTATAATTACTCTGAACATTCTTTTCCTTGTAAAATGATGTCTATGTTATTTTCTAATTTATGAAGTAACTGAGGCATTACATAAAATTAATCTATATGCAATTCCTTAAATCATCAGTGGTTACCTCTGGTACAACTTGTATTCATTCCACCAATTACCAGCAAAAAATAAACTTTTTTTTTGTGGCCACAAAAGACAGGTTATTACTTGGTTTGGAGAAAAGTCTAGGAAATTATTGAGATGAGATGACTGCAGCTGTGTAAGAGCTTGAGCAAGTTAATTGGTCTGTATATATCTTCTATCACTGAGGGATTTTGATTATTTTCCCCTTTGTTTGACATCAAAACAAATGGGAAAAGTAAAGAAACTCCTAAATGTAATGTAACTCATAAATGCTTGTAAAATACTTCCAGACTCAGATATTGCACCTGTTTAAACAGCGGTAAAACCTCAAACACGATAATTGTTCCTGACACTACTCTGGTTTTCACTAACTTACTAACTGAGGAGGTCAATAGTGTCCTTGAATCTAGTGAGCTGGCTACCTCAGCCTTTTTCCCTCAGTGAGAAAAGGATGTGCACTATTTAAATCAGTGTGCTGAATATGCCCTGTTTGCTAACTGCCCAACCGTGCAATGCCTTCCATTATTGAATCTGGTTCTTTGAATGACTGTGATAGAAGACATGCAGGCTGATGGGCTTAGATTAGCAATGAACCTAGTAATTGTCCGGAAATATATATTTAATTCATAAAAAGTCTTAAATCATGACATAATGATATGGAGGCTTTTAAAAGAAAATGAAATACTAGTAATCACAAAATAATGGAGGATGTTGGAACTATTCTTTTTCCTGACAGTATAAAACTTTTTTTACCATTTCGTTGATGATATGTATAATTTTCATTATATTCACATATGTAAAATAAATTAAAATTAATTTACATAGCAATTTTTCTAAAAAGCAGCTGGAGTTATAGAGATAGGTAAAAAAAATGGAAATAATGCATTGAAATTTGTCTTTTTGTAAGAAAAAATGTTTACAGAAGTGATATAGTATATGTTACTACATATAGTATATGTAATAATATATACATGTAATATGATCTGGCATAATAAAATTAAATTAATGTTAAGGAGATTAGGGCTGGCTCTGTATTAAAAAAAAAAAAAAAGAACATCACTGTCTGTTTCAAATTAGGTTTTGGAATGTTCTTCCAATACATATTGTTGAAACCATGATACCTCTCTTATTTCTAATTGCACTGAGAAATTATATATGCAGCAGAAAGTATTTGTTTTGTGCATGCTAGTCCTGAAAATCTTATGTTGTCCATTGGTCTTTAATTCTTCCTGTTTTCTAATTTACCTATAAATAAATACTTAAATATCTGTTCCTAAATTTCAAAATCACTCAGGACTTTAAATTGGTATCACTATTATTTCTGTAGCAGTGGAAGTTGATGAGCCTGATTTGATGTTCTAACAATGAAGCTTCTCCTAGACCAAGGTAATTGCTTTCTCCAATAAACCATAATCAATTTCTTTCAATGTTAGATTTTTAAGCTGTCTGATTTTAAGGTTTTTTTGCTCCACTGGGTAATGGGATGTCAGCATAGGAGTGAGGTGAGTCTAGGCCCTTTTGTCTTGCTTAGTCTCTTAAGATGAATCACAGCTCATTTTTGTATGAAGATGAAAGCTTTACACATTTTTATGTTTTGGTTTACACTATGAAGATTCATAATCCTTTTGGGTTTTTTTCCCTTTAAATCTACAAATTTTTCTATCACTGTCATTAATACTTCCGTCCTTCTCAAACATCCTAATAAATTTAAGTTTCCAAGACTCTCTTCAGTTCAGGAGTGCTTATAAGAGGAAATAATTAAATACAGAATGTCCTCAGTTTTGAACAAGCGTGAAAATTCTCAGTTCCAAATGTCTTCCCTGCTGCCCACTGAGCCTTAAAACAGGGGTTTATCCTGAAGTGCCTTCTGAGATGTAGTTGTCATTATAGCAGTACAACACATGCTCTTTTCACTATTTACTCAAAGTATTCTGACAGTCTTGCTTCATCAGATTAGACATTATACTCTTATTCTTATGTTGCTTTTCTTGGTATTCCAGGCAACCAAAGAGCTGATCTATGTATTGCATATATCAGATTCTTCTAGTCTCAATGACTCTGGTGGGCTTTACAATTCATTTAAAAACAAGTTTCTCTGATTCTTACAAAGAGTGACTTTGACTAAGCTATGAAATATCTTTAATGTTTTCTTTTGGTTTCTGTTATGGACATGACTTTAAGTATTCAAAGGTGAAGTGAGCTACTCCTCTGAATTTTTCTGCACTGACCATTCATGTCAACAGAAGTAGCATGTAGTAACTCCAAGAACCATATGACCCAATCAACATTGACTAAAAAAGGCTTCTATTCTTCTGCTGCAAATCACTAAGTCTTCCTTAAATTACAGATGTTTTCACCATAAATTACTTAAAAAATAATGTTCAGCTATCGACTTACATATTCTTAAAGGAAAGAATCAGTGTATTAGTTCCTCAGAAACAGAATTTTGCTTTCTCAAATACTAAAGAAAAAGTTTGTAAGTGTGATTTGACTTTTATTATAATTCTAAGGAAAAAAATTGTGGAAATATGTATTTGTTCACATTGCTAACTTCAGGCGTCCTGAAACTGCAGAAAATAAGACTATGAAAGCTAAGACAGTGAGCTAATATCTTAGAAAATAAAATAGTAAAATTATACAGAACTCAGATGAGTGTAGAAATTAGGTGTCTATTTCACTGTAACCTTTCTCCATGCTATTGTCTAATGTTGGATTATATTAGAAATAGACTGCTCTCTGCAAGAGAAGATATGCATTATCACAGAAGGACAGAAACCTCAGATTATATTTTGATAAATATTCCAAAATTTGAATGCAAAATCGAACCTTCTATGCACTTCATCCTGCAGCTTTCCTGACTCTGTTTTTCCTCACTGGCTGTTCCTCTCAGCACTTGACTGCTCCACAGGTTGAATTGCCATCCCACCTCTGTCAGTCAGAGGATTCTGTGAAGGAGGCCAGCCCTTCTATCATGCTATGACAAGGAAATGTGTCGCTTACTTAATCAACCATATATGACACTCAGCTGGTGTCAGAAGAGACAGCATAACTGAGAAATTGCCCATCACTTCTAAAAGTGCTCTCGGTATGTGACTTTGTAGCCGCTTTTCCCCTGCAGACGTACAGCTTAACTTAACACACCAAAGCAGATCTTTAAAGAGCCATTAATGTGCTGTAAGCCAACTATACTACAAGTTTCAAGTTCTTCTGTTTCAGACAAGCCAGGTCCAACCTGATACTCTGAATTTATTTATGAAGTCTCAAGGAGCTTTTTTGCCCATTTATATATCACTGAGTAATATGTGTCGGTTTCACATCTGATCAGATATGAAGACAAAATATTGTCTGTCTGCATTCTCTTTTTAAAGGGAAAATTAATTCTCCATATCTGTCAAACGCAAGTGCTACTTCTTCTCTTTCAAGTGAATATTTTCTCCTTCTACATTTGTAAGAGTTCCACTTAAAATAAAAAAATTCTTTTGTAATTTTTTTTAAACAATTAGGAAGCATATCTTATTTGTCACTGAATGTGCACATATCATCTCAGATTCTAGGTGTTAATCTGCCTGCTTGTGTCTGCTACCTATCTGCATAGTTTTCAGTTCTTTATACCTTTATCTCTTTTCATAATGCTTTAAAAATCTGTATCTCTGTTATGTAGGGAAATGCAACAGCTTTGAAAGAATTAGAGAGGAGTGTGATCTGCACATAGGTAGGATAGACAAAAAGCTCTGTTTATGCAGTTCAGTCTAGTGTCCATTTTCTTTGTATAATATTTACTGCCAAAGTGGTAACTGCACTACAGAGGATAGTGTAACAAGCAGAATTGGAGCAAAATAAATTATTGTGATTTGATCTTGAAACATGTATAAAAACTTGCCTGGGAGTGTTTGATTTTCAGTAATCCAATAGTCCTTCTTCTTCTCACCCAAAGCTGTAAAACCTTGACTAAGACTTTATCTGACTAAATTCGTGCCCAGAAACAGTAATAAGTGACTTTTCTGGAAGAGCTACATGAATGTATCTGTCTTAGAGGACCCTCATTATAAATTTTACAGTTTTCTTGCAGCTTTAGTATCAGAAAGAACATCATTGATACGTCTCATTTAGGTCAAGCTCTGGTTGTTCAGACACGAAAGACAGTGAATACCGAATACTCAAACTCAGTTAATTTTGCCAAAGAATTTTAACCTCTCTCAAACCTGATAGTAGCCAACATGATCATAGCATCACATATCTGAAGAGTAATTAACAGATAGAAGAGCCAACACTCCCACAATGTCATGACATATCCCTGCTCTGTGACACTGGTCCGCACTGAATGCCACTCACTACCTATTCATCCACTGGAATGAAGAGCTGTTTGGCCATTTAGTTCCCACTTGCAGTGGAGAGAAAGAAGTTTGAGACAGATGCACTTCCAAACATCCTTAAACAAATATTAGTTTTCATTGCTTGGATGATGGTTAGAATCAAAAAACTCAATAGCTAACCAGAGAGGTCTTCAAGGCCCTTGCTGGGAACTTCTGCATTTGTGTGTCTAGGTAATCTAAATACTGGTAAATGGAGAAGCAAGGAGGAAGGAAGGGGGAGGTCCCCTCTTTTCCCCATTTTCTCCCTTTCATCTTTTCCTTGTTTTCTAGACCTTTTTCTATTCAAAAAGGCACCTGAGGTGTTTGCCAAAGTCATAATGAAGGGTGCAATGATGCTGGCCATCACCAACTAAGTCTCTGGTCCTTTTTACATTCATCAGTTGGCTTCAACACAGTGTCCTTTGTATTTATGAGATTTTATTATCAAATAACAGAATTTTTTTTGTGATTTTTAAACTTATTGTAGGAATCATGGACTACTATATTTACAAGTACATGCATTTGAAAATCAAGAAGAAAAGTTATCCTCACTTTCATGAACTTGTGATTGCTAAAAGCTTGCTGTTACCACTTCAGGTAGGTCAGTTTTCAGCCTAGTAGGGTTTGTATCCCTAACAGGGCTTGATACCCTTTGTATCTGTTCCACTGTAGTTGGGACAAACATTGGGGTGCTGTTATCACAGCAGCCTATAGATTCAATCTGCTTTAGACCCACATCCTGAAGCTTTTCTTTCACAGGTTTTTGTGGCTATTTCCCACACAGCATTTATGAGCTGTGAGTAGAATCAGAGCAGAAGACTGAGATTTTTCTGTTACAATTTTCTGTATGGCCAGGAGAGACATAAAGAGTTCAGTCCTTCCAGTGTTGTGGTCACTTTTCACTGGAGGTACTAGAAGCAGACTTTGTGATATGAAGAGACGCAGGATCTACAGCTTTTCAGATTTTTATTATTTTCAGCTTTTCCAATTATGTTATCCTTATATGCAGTCCATTGCTATTTGTATTTGACTTTCATAAAGATACTGAATTTGTCTAAGATCCTGAATAAGGTAAAAAAGCAGTATCACATCATCAACAGAAACTTTCCTAGTCTTGTTTATGTGTAACAAAACAGAAATAAATAATGTAGAAGAGATATGTGGCACTAATTCCCTGTGTGGGTATGCACATCATACAAGTACAAGGCTGAATAGTAGGTACAAGGCTGAATACCTCCCCTTGAAAAATAAAAATTCCAACTGGAAAACTATTTTATATAGACACACACACACACTCACCTCCACACCCACCCACACACATAGATATATACAATCATACATGCATACATAAATATAGTACTTAAGAAATATATAGTCTGTTCTAATCTGAAATAAAAATAGAGTTTCATGTGAAAGAATTTTTTGTTTTGTTTTGTTTTTTGGGGATTTAAAGGATTTTAATATTTTGTCAAAATTATTTTAGAAAATGGATTTTTATGTTGGAAAAAACTGCATTATCATTGCACTGCTACTCAAGAACTACATATAACTCTGCTGCAAAATGCTTGCACTATGACATTTTTGTTCTGAATGTGTTGTCTCTGACTCTTTCACTTATTGTCAACATTTCAATAGTTAAAATGAGGAAGCAATGAGAGAAGTCACAAAGAATGAAACAGAATCTGAACTGAATCCTGTAGCTTAGGACACAAATCTCTTCTTGAGATAATTTTGAACTGAGGAGCAAAAATTAAAGTAAGTGAAAACAAGAGTTCAGAACGTTGTGCAACCAAAAAGTTTTTACAACAGCTTTGTAGCAACTGGACCAGACTTAAAAAACGTCCATTTTCAGTAATTATAATGTTACCTAATGTCATCTGCTAAAGAAAAGTTATCTTCATCTCTCTTTTCACATGGTAGACTGTAGCATCTACCATAAAAACTTCATTTTCATAATGTACATTCTTAACCTGAAAGTTGTGTAAATGTTTTGACACATGCATCCTGGTTTTTTTTATACATAGAAAACAATTGTGCTAATATCCATCATATTATAAACCATGACAAACTGCATATATATGTTTCTTCTTTGATTGTTTTTAGTTGGAATAATTCCGATGTTTCCTTCAGTTTGAAAATATTACAGCCTTCAAAAATTCATGGGTAGGCTATATATCAGTGGCCATTATGCTTTAACTGTCTAGATTTACATTTTATCTTCAAGATAAAAGTTTTAGAGCTGATTAAAATTTTATTTTCATATAATAGTTTTAGACATTAATATGGTTTTGTTTGAACAGAAATATTTATTAAACAGTTCTAGTAATAACGATGTTTTCTTAGAGAATCTAAGAGGGTTTTTTTTCTTCCAATAGCTGCAAATACATTAATTATCTTTTTAGGTTTTTTCCCAAGAAATATCAAAGTGGTACTGCAAACACAGTTATTTAAGAGGAGCTTTTCATAGTAGATATCTTTAAAATACCTGGGAAAATACTTGATACAAAGGTCTCCTGACTGAAATGAACATTTATATGTTCATACAGATATATATGAATATATAGCTATTATAGTCATTACCTTCATTAATTTATTTTTAGATATCAATACATGTGTTGTTTTGTTTCCATGAAATTTGATAGTGTGTTTTACTGAAAAATCTTTCCACTCAGAATGCAAACATTCTGTCAGAATGTATATTCTGACAGAAACAAGTCTAAAGCATTTTGGTAATCTAAAGGGAATAATGGCTTCATATAAACTGAATCCTTTGTTGATGGGAACAAGCACAAAAGAAAAGCAGGTATGAAATCCATTTATTGGTATTGGTACAAATCTAAGCAAACTTCAAATTATGCAGGAATAAAGAACCATTTCTTTTGATTTAATTTAAATTTTAATATGTCAAAAAAGTACTTTGCAAAAATTGGGTAATTTTACCTATGGTATGAGAGGGATATGAAAGGGAAGTGTGAAAAGAAATGAACACTTGTAGAGCAGAAATAACAGGATGAAGAAGACATGAAAGATGAGCAGAAGGCAGGCGTGACATAGACAGATTTAAACCCCATTCAAATCTGGAGTTCTATTCCTCTATTTCAGCGTTTATCAGAATTATGAATTTCTATCATCAGCTTTTTAACTTAAGATATTCTGGATGGTTGATTAAAGGTTTGTCTAGAAGACCAAGACAGGAAGTGATTGCTTTGAGGCAAGTGCTTATCTGGAAACACCAGTTTCAACCCTTTATTTGTATCAGTAAGTTCTGGTGCTTGCACATGGTTTCACTGACATAGTTTGCATTTTCTAACATATGTCTCAGTGTGGGACCTCTGTGTGTGTTTTAATGGCTGTCTTGTTTTGGCAGGCTGCGTTCGTTGCTCTGGCAAGATTTCTCATGGAGAATGTTGTGTTGTGTAAATTTTGATGGATTTGAGTTTCTTTGTTTATTGTCAAAAGACTAGAAGGCAAATAAAAAGAAAGGAAGTTTTGAGGAAAACAGTAGATTTAAATAATTCTAGAAAATTAACTTGAAGCAGTTATTCGAAAGAGATTCAGCTTGAGGACTGAGCTTTCTTCACAAGTAAGTTTTACAAAGACAGGATATGTCCTTACACCATAGACACTGTTGGACATTAACAGGTCTTCAATCTGTTACACAAACAGAAAATTCCCTTTGTGGTGTTCCCTAATTTGAAGGAAATCCCTGGGAAGTATCATAAAAGAAGACATGGGTGGAATTCCCCATCAAAATGCATGCCTAATCACAGAAAAGTTGGTCACTCTTAAGCAAGTGCAAATCTCCATCGAGGTAAACACCTCCCTGAGCCAGTGGAAACTGCATTGAGTGTTATTTTGAGGCATTATATCTTAAAACTGAATCTCTCCTAAAAAACCCTATGATGACAGAAGACATTCAAGCCTAAAACTGAATTTAACAATAAAACAGAGGAAGAAAACAAGCAGAAGAAAATGTGTTTGAAAATGAGTCCCATGCTGAGCATTCCTTCTACTTCAAACTCTCATTGATAACCTTTAATTTAAAGTATCTCTACTAGCATTAAATAGATGTTAAAACCCCTAGTTTTCACTATCAAGGGAAACTATCAATCATTTTCAGTCTCTTTCAAACTTCTAATCTAAAGGTGTGATTCATGGCAATTCTTTTTAAATATCTTCCCTATGGCAAAACTGTTTTTTAAATAATGACTATTGAAAAAATTATAAATCCTTTAAAATGAAAATAATAAATAATTGCAATATATAACATACTTTGCTCCTCTTATTTCCCTACTTTGTCATTTGACTGTAGCTCTGAATGCCAAGTTTTGTTTATTTTTTCCATCATAAGAGTATGGTGTGTACTTTAACACTAAAAGAATTTATATTTAAACTGTGAATTCACCAATGAATTCGCCACTGAGAATGTATAGTTTTTTCAGTAAATCAAATCCTTAATGTCAAAGAGACAGTCTGAACTCTGCATCTCCTTCTTAAGATGTCATTTTCTACCTTGTCTAGGAGGTCTATACCTATACCTTAAATGAATAAGAAATCCAGATAGAGGACAATTTCTTAATTTTCTCTGACTCCTTTCTTTTCTTCAGCATTTTTTATGTGAGATCACATCGTTGTTTCCTTCCTGTTTTTTGGAGAACAATTAACTGTTATTTGCCTTCCTTCAGAAGAATTCCCCCTGCACTCTTCCTAGTTAGGAAGGAGGTAGTTCTTTAGCATACTTATTTGTCACCTCCATAAGTTGATACAGTGCTCACATTTGCTTATGAAAACAAAGTAATTTTTATGGTTTTTTGAGGTGGTGTCTATTTTGCCAGATTAAGAAGCACTGATAAGGATTTCATTAGGGGAAAATTTTAACCAAACATCTAAATAAGCCTTGAATGACATTAAACAAATTGTTTACAAGTTTAAATTCCAGATATTTGGGCTTTTTGCTTTGGTCTCTTAAAGCAATATTTGGTGGTCTGTAATGTTCTATGTACATTAGCGATTGCCTGTTGAACTATCCAGTTGTAATCTTTCTACTTTTCCACCTACAAGCCTTCAAACTCATATCACAATGATTAACATTTCTACAGAAAGATATGTACTCTACATCACTTTTAAGGTAAGAAAAACAAGTAGCCTAAGCCTGCCCTTCCCTTCCTTTTCACACCAGAAAAGGTAAAATCTTATTTGTTTAAATAAATTAATGCAAGTGAACACATATGTCTGTCTTTGATGTGAGTCATATAAATTTTTCTAATACTATAATTCTATATACTTTTTTGAACAGGCCTCTGCACTAACATTATACTTTGATTTGTTTTAACCTGCTTCCTACAACGACTTTTCTTGCATTCAGTTCAAGTGCAAGTTGAAACTGATAAGAGCTAGCAGTGTTTATTTTATTGCGAACCTTATTCAGCCTCACACTTAGTTATGTTTCCATGTGGTTTTGTAATGTGGTTTAATAGTTTTATTTTACTCCTGTGATTAGTTTCTGTTTGTTCTAATTTCTTTTTGACTCTTTCTTGACCTTGCGGTGAAAAATCACAGAAGATATATTCCCTCAATTTAATGCCAGTCTGAGGTGTTTCTCCTGCATCATCAGATCAATGAAAAGTAAATAGCCTACATTTCTTGTTTCACAGTGCAGTATTGATCTTTCTTCAGCTTTTGCTTTGCTTTTTCCCTGCGCCTTGTGTCTTTCAACCCCTGGGACCAAAGTGATTGCCATAGATTGGACAAGCTAACAAGCGCATGATAAGGAACTGGTGTTTTGTGGTATACTCGCGTTCTCACGCCTGGTATATAAAGCCTGGACCTCTCCGCATTTAAAGAGAGGTGCCATTTTGTGTATGGCACAAGTCACTATGAAAAAGAGCCACAGGGAAGGCACAGGAGCAGCAGAGGATTTTATTCTCCACTCCAATCTTTTATTCCTGCAGCTGGTGCCAAGCTGGGTGAGGACATTACTCCTCTGAAAAGTACAAGTAGCCTGCGGGGAATGCCACGAGCTGCTTTTTTCTATGGCGATGTATGGGATGGTAGCAGCCCACGGGTAAGTCTGAACTCGATCTTATAATGACTGTGATATGTGTGTCAAGTTCCATTTAAATTTGGAGCAGCAGGCACCTATGAAGAAAGTTTGAGAGATTAACTGGAAATATTCAATTTTTAACTGGAAATGGGACAGTCAGCATAATGTAGTGAGTATATTTTGTTGTTCAGCATTGGAAAGAGAAAATCTGAAGTCACTATTTTATTTAGTAAATTAACTGAATTAATCCAGTAATTGTGGGGAGTCTGACGTTTTCATGCTTATTTTTTTTCAAAATATTGTGGAAAGCATTTTCCATTTTAATTTATGTCAATGGCTGAACCTTAGTTTTTAATGCTTAGGAATGCTGTCCATAGTGTCTACCTGTCCTCACATGCTACACAGATTGAGAAACAGTGTCTATTTCAATTTTGTCTCTGGGCCCTTAACTGTGCAAAGTGATCCCTGCTGCTGAAAAGTGGTAAAAATAAATAATTGATATTATATTGCATGTTATGCCGTGTATTGTTTCTTTCAGGGAGATAGGTATTTGTGCTGGGCAGTGGAGAAGTTTTCTGACATTGCTTTAGGTTTCTCAGAATGCTCTTTTTGTCTCCAGGTGCTTATTAGTCCCTAATGCTGCTAGATTGCTACCATACTATTCTGCTGTAAATAAGCCTCATATAATTTTTCATGCACTTAAGTTGATTACTGAATATAAATAATCCCTTGATATACCACATCCCAAAGTACTATACATAAAAGAATCTCTACAGTCTGTAAGGAATACTTGCTATTTTATCTGCAATCTGGTAAAGCATTATTATTATTATTATTATTATTATTATTATTATTATTATTATTATTATTATTATTATTATTATTATTATTATTATTATTATTAATAATAATAATAATAACAATAACAACAATAATATATTAGTATCTTACAAGTGCTTTTGTGGACATGCTATTTTTCACTTTTTATTATAGTGTTACAGTAGCTAACATGAATCCTTTACTAATGCAGTAGTAAACTGAATTCTGTAGTCTTATTATTAACAGTACAGTGATACATGATTTTCATATTTCCCATGGACACCACTGCAATGCGGTTTGCTGGCAATATTTTCAGCTCTACACTTTTATAATGTAGATCTTTGTTGTTTAATGTGTTTTAAAAAAGTCAGTACACTACACAAATTATTCTTTATGTAGGAACTATTCTATATCTTTCTAGTTTTATGACATTTTACACTTCTTGGAGCTAGATGATTGTTCTAACCCAAGCTATTATGTAATCCTTAGGGTAACCCTGCTGCTGATTTGAACGCTATTAATTTTCTATTATAGTGTGCTAAAGATGTTCTACAGTGTGAAGCTCACCTGCATTATTGAGTCAATGACCAATTGCAGAGTTACTCTGTGGCAGTTGGAGCTTAACTCAACCCTTTGGGATCTCATTTATTATTTGCAGATATTGATTCTGGAAAAAGAAAAAGCTAAGATGTGTGAATCTAATACTGAATTAGACCTAGCCTACAGCTGTTAACTCCTAATGGTCTGCTTACTATATGTGCATCAACTGAAGCTTATATTTCTTTATGTTTTCATGTACAATGAAACTATCACTGCTACTGCATAAATATTTTAAATAATGTAAGCAACCTGCTAAGTCGGATATCTGCTATATTCAAATTGAATTCAGTTTAATTATTTTCCTGATTCCTTATTAATTGAATATAGACATTAAGAAAATACTTAAGGCAATCAAATTTAGCTATATTTTAAATAATTTACTAGAAATTTATATAAAAATATGCTTTAGTTCCTAAGACAACTACGCTTTGTTCTAAGAATTTATTTCCAGAGAAAGGGCTATATTGTATAACATTAACTAATGAAGAAAGGATATAATCTCCTGTTTTCTCCCATCATATTATCAATACAGTGACCCTCCAGCTCCTCTTCTTTATGTAATGTCTTAGTGACATAGCAAGAATCATAGTAAGTACCATTTCTTTTCCTCCTCCATTCTGTTCTTCTCCTTCCCTACTAATTTTTCTGAACATAAAAAAGCTGCTGGAAGTTTTGTGGACTTGGTTCACTGGTGTTCCATACTCACCTAAATGCCTTTTACAATGGGCAGTGAAATTCTAATAAAATCAATCTTCATCAATTACTTGACCAACACCAAATCAGCAATACACAAGGTTTATACAGAACAGAGAAATTTAAATCTTTTAGGTAGGAAGAAAAGGAGGGGAAGATGGATTTTGAATGGTCTGGTAGGTAAAACTTGCCCATATTCTTAAAAAACCTCGATACCACAGAGATGAAATGGTTTGTCACAAAAGTGGTGTGTTTAGGTGACTGCTTTTAGGGACATACCTGTGTCTTCTTTCAAACCATAGATGGATTTCCTATATTTTTTTATTCAGTGAGTATTCACTATGAAACTTCTATAGTCCAAAGCTGTCTTGCATTGTCTAATCTCTCTTTAGAGCAAGCAAAAAGATGTGTTCCCTGCTGTAGTTTATGCACTCATTAATATTTAGATAGAAAACGGGTACAAAGATAAGAGCAGTTAGAACTACTGCCACAGCAGGTGGTAGGGAACATTTGCACTCCAGTAACTTTTAAATTCTGTTCACAGTTAAATAAAGAATGAAGATAATTGGTAATAAGAGACAGCAAACAGCTCTTTCCCAAGGTAGCTTAAAAAAGCTCAAAAAGCTTTCCTGACATTCAATCTTCTTGTTGAAATTGTGCTTTTGATTTAGTTGTCTTTTAGAGGCAATGAGAAGGTATCCTTTATCCAACTCCAAATACAAGGGCAAAGGCTATGTGGCAGCTTTTGGTGCATTTCCACAAGTGGCGGAAATGAACCTAGGGTAGGGTTATATTTTGAATGAATTCTAGGATTAAGTTGTATAAACGTTTAAATTATGCTTACTAAGCAGCATGTAAGAAAACCAACCATCTCTATGTTCATGCAAATATAACTTGCCAGTGTGATTTATATTTTATTTCTCTCCTTGTAAATGTAGTTCTTATGTTTTAAATATCATGAATATTGATTATATTCCATTTATAGATTGACAGACACAAATTCATGCTACTCCTGTGCTGTACAGCAGTACTTGAGTAGGGTCCTGCAACACCCAGAAGCCTAATCTAAAGTTCAAAAGTACTTGAGAGGTGAAGGGTTATTCTTAGTTAAAAGCTACTTTATCAAGTGTGTATTGGCAATTTCAGTGATGAAGAAACGTGTTTTAGGGAATAGTGTTAGCTGGTAAAACAAGCAAAAGAAAGAAGCAGAGAGTGCTTAGTCTCAGGAATCCTTGCCAGGTTTGCAAAGCCTTTCAAAATGATGCTGCTGCAGGCCAGGTGGGAGAACAATTGTCAGCCTGTTAATCCAGCAATGCATGACTGCACAGTAGTCACTGCAAAGTGAAAAAAGCATAAGGAAAAATCAGCAAATCAGAGAGCAAAAGACTGAAGTCTGGTCAGAAATGTATCTATAAACATTAATCCAAGTTCTGCTAATGAGTTTTGGTAAAGGTGTTGGGGCATTGCCAAGAGATGTTACCTGAAATAGTAGAGATGACCATATTTAACCTTGGTTAACCATCTTCAGGGTGCAAATCTAGGCTCTAACATCCTGCTTTGTTTGGGAGTAGTACATTAACAGGACTAAGACAAAAGGTGCTACTCTCCCCTTGTGTTTTTTCCAACAGTTCTCTGCATGCATAATGTACAGATAAATACAGGAATGTACAGATCAAGCAGTCTCTTCACAATATGAAGCTATAAAAGTTTTCTGTCTTAAATGATCCAGAGATCTATCACTCTTTTCATAAAAAGCTGGTGGTGAAAACACTTGCCTATGCCATGCTTGTGCACATACTCAATGTATGATTTTTAGATGTTGAATGTGTCTCACATTTAATGATTTGAGTACCAAAAGTTGGGTTATTGGGATGTAGTCCTGAAGAGCCCTCTATTGGTCTAGAGGTTTCTATATGACATTATATGGTTTCAAGTGCCTCCTATATATATATGTGTGTGTGTATATATATATATATATGCACACTATATATTCCACCTGGAAGGGTGGAAGGACAGAAGAGTTAATATAATTAGATGTAACTTTGCATTTTGTATATGGAAACAACAACCTAGATTTATAAATAAGACAAATTTTAAAGAAAATAAGCCCCAAAACTACTTACCTTTGGGCTATTTTTTATCTAAACATGAAATTTTATTCCCAAAGAAAATTATTGAATACCTTAAAATATTTTGAAAATATCATTGGTGCCCCTGGTAAAGCCACCAACATTTGCCTGATGGCTGAAAGGGGATGACATCTTTTGCAAGTGCTCTGAAAGTTGTCTTAAAACATTGAAAATCATATAGGATTTCAGCCTGAACAATGTAGGTAAAATAAAACATTATTAAAAGCTGGAAGCTGGTTACTATGCAATAATTAGGTAACTCAAATAAACTAATTACTATTTTATAGCCTCTCCAGCAGCAGTTACATTTTTGCATGGAAAAACCTGGTCCAATATTTTAAAAGGCATTTACTTTGTAATGCATGCAATCAAATGTTTCAAATTTTTCTAAACACACAGTTAAAAATTCAGTCTGATGTGTGATAGTAATGTTTGCAAGGTATCTAGTTGTCAATAAAAGCTACTTAGAAAATTCTGTGGAATGCTGAGAATAGATTTCTTAAAATGTGGCAGAGTTTCCTATTTATTTCTTACTCTGAAATAAGTATGCTCATTTTCACCACTAAGAGTTCAATGAAAAAAAATAGAAGATTATTCTTAAGGAAAAAATATTTTTCTTGGTCAATAATGTTAGTTCATTATATTTCATAGGATTCATATAATTCTTCCTATTATTATAACACTTTCAGTGTTTATTTCCTGTGTAAAGTTTGCCTCCATCATTTGCCATGATTTACTGAAATACTATTTGGAAAAGCTGGAAGTCTTCGGAAATACTGAAAACTGTAAGTGTAAGTTTTGTTAGGGTTTAGAATGCATACACTGATTTTAAAAGAAATTTTATATAGATTTCATGGTCATATTTATTTAATGAATTTATCAAATAATTATATTATTTTAAGCAATAAAAACCTGCTAAAGGTACTTCTCCATTTCCTCAGTTCATGCACAGGATGTTCCAACTCTGCTTTAGTCAAAGTGAATAGAGATCCAAAAGACGCCAGGACTCTGCTGGATGCAAGTCCAGTGCACATATTTGCCTTGCAGATTTTTACCAAAAACTTTCCTTTTTTAAAGGATTTTTAACAATTCTCATTTTAAGGTCAAATAAGACAAAAAATAAAACTAAATCTGTTAAATAGATTTAAAAGATAAGGCTAGAAAGCCCATAAAGTTTCATCTTTCTTTTCTCTGTCTCTTCTAAATCTCTCACTATATAACTCCAGCAAACAGAGAAGACAAAAAACCAGTACTTAACCAAGAATCCTTGGAACATTTTGAGTGCTCAGATACAGTAAGTAATTTAAAAGCCAAAGAGAACAAATCTCTTTCCCAACTGTGCCTATTTCTTGACAAAAGATGAGACTGCTGCTTGGTTTGGACCAGCAGTACTCAGGTGGGAGCATAGTGGGGTTCCACTGTGTCCAGACTGGGCAGTGGTGGTAATCTCAGCACTCAGTCTTGTTCTGGTCCCACAAATTATAACTTCACAACAAGTGAGATATTGTTCATCAACAAGATAATGACTGAAATACTCAGTTCATCATTTAGATTACTAAGCATATTAATTTTATTTAAAAATCAGTTATTGTATCCCAAAATTACATTGACTCCTGACAGAGGAAAAAAGAAAAATAAGCAAGGGTGTCATAAATGTCATTGATTACATTCAAGTTTTTCTCTTTGGATTTTTGTACCCAGTACTTCTTGACTGAGCCAAGATACAATTCCTTCCATTGCAACCAGTTTCAAACACAGATAAAATGTAAGACTAATAATGTATAATATTAATATACATCATATTTAAATTATAAGAGTTTGTGGACTGTATTCTAATTCAGCTATTTCTTCAGCACTTATCTGACTACAAATAATATACAGTATCAGGAATTTATTCTGTCATTCTTTGGACGTGAACACTGCAAGCAGCTGACCAAGTACTTCCTCTGATATGCATTCTTCTTTCCTTTCTTCCTGTTTAGAAAAATATTATGTACTCAATTGCAAAGTGTTGTGATCTGAGCTAACAGTGTCTGTTCCAGGTTACTCAAGGGCGGTGACAAAATTAGATCATATGAGGGTGTAATGAAAAGAGCTGTAGCTAGCGCATTTACAAGAGCCAGGCTGACATATTAGTTGCTTTTACATATCTTGAGGCAATGGAGATATTCTTACGAGATTATGTCCTCTATTCTTGCTTCAGTTTGTAATTACTATCACTTGTAATTTAGAATTACACAATTATATATATTTTGCTTAGACTAAATTTTGTTATGGATGAAATTTTATATAAATGGTGACAGTATTTATTAACAAAGTCCAGATGCGAAATCGTGCATTTTAAATCTAACATTCTATTTAAAATATTTATAATATTATCGAACAGTTTGAAGCATTAAAAAATGATGGCAAATAAGAAGGCAAGCCATGAAATGAAGAGAGTGGGATTCTTCCACATTGAACTAGTTTTAAAAAGGTCACGATCTGATCTTAATAGTGATAATGATGAAAGAAAAGTAAAATCTTTGAGCAAAGAGAACACATAAATGAGAACTGCCTTGAGGGTGTCCTTTTTCTCTGTTACCTATGGATGCACAATTGTTGAATCTAACGTAAAAAGTGCAGAGTAGTTCTGTGGGCTAATGCTCTTTTTTCTGTTTTCCGTCAAAGATGACATATGGAATGTGAATAGGCAGGACTACAGCAATCCAGAGATATTACATGTATCCACCAAGGGATGCTCCAAAGTTTGTCTTGGTCCTAAAGGGTAAAGTATTTTTAAAAACATAGCCTTTTAGAGTGAAAACATGATGTAACATTGACTCCAGTCAGAGGGGTAGTCTTGCAAAGTGCATGGAGAATAATAAAATAGCCACTCTATTTGTTTATTTTCCCCTGTTCATTGAACGATACTGTTTCTACTGTACATACTTTAGAAAACAGTATGATATTTAGACAAAAAGGGTTTTTTTCCAAGTTCTTGTGCTAATAATACTGTCATCATCATCCTAACCTAATATGACAACAGAATATTCTCATTTCTCTCCTCATGAAAGACCCTGACAGACTGGTTATGTTATCTACTGCATTTTAATACTGTGCTTAGAAAATGGTAGGTGCTTTTACAAAAGTTTTGAATCAATCTTTTGGGGTTTTTCTTGGTCTTCACAAAATAGTATTGCACTGCATTGTGAAATGTTTAGGGTCTTGCAGCTCTTGGAAACTATCATCGCTTTGAAGACAGAAAAAAGAACAGTATCTTGTTGTAGATACTATGTTATAGTTAAATGATGTTTTATAAATAACTAAAATTAACTCAGTGTGAATTTTTCTCCCTCAGGAATCAGGCAGCATGAAATGTACTTCATGGAGTCTTTGACTGGAAGTACTTTATAGAGTAGTTTCAAAAAAATTTCCTATAAATTATAATGGTCAGTCCAATTTTTAAATTCTTGCCTTGATATTTTTGTTGTTGCTTTGGGTGTTTTAGCAATCTCTGAGCCAGGTTCCCTCTTGTACTTCTTGTCTGAACAGTCAGTGGCCCACTGTACCAGGCTTGAAATGAGTAAGGGAGATGATGATTTTTGATCAAACAATTATAAACTATGCATGTGAATTCAAATTTTCTGGAACTGACAAAGTGATTGCTAACCTGTATTTCACAAAAGCAAATTACAACATTACCTGATGGATTTTTATTTGGGGGTATTTGGATAACTTGCATCAGACAAAGAAACCTTTTTATGTCCAGCCAAAGATCTGTTCCTTGAGAAGCAAAAATATTTCTGGTGTTTGTCAAAAGAGGCCACTGAAGAACTGGAAAACAGAGCAGAATCTGGAGCTGTTTTTCTAGGACATCTGAGCTGTGAAGAAAAAAAAAATAAACTAATCTGAAGTTATTTACAAAATGTTTGTGTGTTTCTATGTTAAGGAGCAAGCAGACTGTTTCTTTGTTTATTTTTCAGTCTTTAGTTTTGCAGTCATCTCAGTGCACTGGATTATCATTAGATGAACAAGAACTTCAAGCAGGCAAAGGCTACTGTTTTAACCACTTGAATGTCCCGTAGAATGGGTATGTATTCAACAATGTAGGTGCCCAATGCGCTTGTCCATTTGCTCTGCATTTCAAAGCCATTTACACATGCAGTTAAGTAAGCTTAATCTTCTGTAAAGGCCATTCCTTCAGAAACAGAAAATAGAGAAAACACCCTATCCCTCTAAATTAAATTTATTCTAGAGTCAATTGACAAAAGGATATTTTGCACAGGTTTCCCTTCACAGTCCTAAGGAGAACCTGTCTTTTGTCAATAGTGTACATTTAAAACTACATTTATTCTGAGATACTAAGATTGTTGAAAGTGTACTGTATAGAAATGAGCAAGCCTTGGGCGTGAATCAGACTGGCCTATGATTGTGTCTCCCTATAACTTATTTATTCACTCTCACATTTATTCTTGAAAACCTATAATTTATTCATACTGAAAGGCATCAAAATATGAACAGAGACTCAAGCAGGATGGTCCTGAAATCCAGCTCTGTTTAAGAGATATATTTATTCTGTGCTTCTAGGTGAGTCCCTCAACTTCCAATGGTCAATTTGTACATCTGTACAGCACAAGTGATTTGAGTGGGATATTGGGGAGATTAATTAGGTGTGTAATGCACTTTAAAGATCAAAAATTAAGCTAATGTCAAGGATTTTTTTCCTTGATCTTAGTATTGGTGAATGCTTCTTCTGACTGTGAAAGGAGGAACAGCAGCTCCTCTGTATAGTTACTCAGAAGACCACTAGTTTTTCACATGTAGTTGTGGTATATTTAACGTTAGTGATGCTAAGAGTTTAGCCCTGAATGAGTCTGCTTGGGGAAGAATATGACTAAAAAGAAATGTGGAGGAAGAAGTGTAAGGAATGTCAGAAACTGAAAGTTTGCTATGAGTCTTTAGCTATTCTATTAGTAGAAGCTACAAACAAATAGAACAAATGTATATTCTCTGGCATACTGGAACAGCTTTACGCTGTGGTCGGAAGCGGTTTAGTTGGAGAGGATCTTGCAGAGGAGCCCAATGACCAGCACCTCTCACCGCTGTTCTCAGTTATCCTCCTATTCCATGCAAAGATTTTTCCTCCAGCCCTGCTTACAGCCTGACAATAATTGAAGAATGTATTTATGTTTCTCTGGGAGGACAATCTGGCTCCTGAATATGAATCATGCAGCAGAGAATGCTGTGCAATTACATCAGGCTTAGACTTAAAAGTATGCAAATGATGTTTTCAGATGCAATTTCAGTAAGACTCAGCCAGTACTTATGTTTCAAAACTGTTTTAATTATTGTTTGATTGTAGCACTCCTTTAACATTTTCCCATATAATTAAAACTAGAAACAGTAGAGTTGACTTCAATGCAGACTTAGAAATTTATTTTTGACCTTGGAATCCTTCGACTAACTATTGTACATTTTGTTTTTCCTTAACACTAATAGAGAAAAAGTCCAAATAGCATACAAACAAAAAGCTAAGGGATTGTGATCAATTTTTCTGTTTTTTGTTCTGCATTAGTAGAGTACTTATGTTGCTAAAATAAAGTGACCTGAAACATACCAAGTATATCAAACATATTTAACTAACAACTGATATTAAAAATCTCTGTATCCTCCAAGATGAAAAAAAAGGCTTAAGTATATGCATAATTGGATTTTGCAGAATTATTCGTAAGATTATTCATTATTTTAATGTGTGCAAGATTGGTGTATTTCTGATTCAATGTCTATGCTGGATATTGCTTACAGATTCTTCTGTTAAAATTGCACCAGATATTTTCTAATTATTTGTATGGAAGTTTATTCTCATATTTTGTGTTCCATTGTTTTGTGAAAATCACCTAATAAAAGCTCTTGTTTAAAGAACTATGTAATTTCAGGATAGAAATAAAAAACATTTGCATGTTAGTTAATGATAAGTAATTTTTTTAATTGTGATAAATTTGGGATTTTTTTATAGACAAAATACTGTGAAGCACTGAATGCTTTGCTTGGGTACTGTATAATTCTCAAAAACTATTTTCCTGCACCATGTGGAAATTTGTTTTACAGGTAGCAGATGTAAATCTCCTGCAGCTGAAAGTACTGTTCATAGGTTTAATTTATCCTACCTTCCACAGCAGAGCTGGTCCCTATAAATAATTTTATTATGTTTCTTATAAATATTTTGGAAAAAGAAAATTCTTAGTTTAACACAATAACATATCGTATTTTCATTGCCCAAAGAATTAGATTGATTACAGTGGCATCTAGGATTGATAGTACATAGATTTCTATTATGACACCCATTGTTTTAGTGCTGGACTGCAGAGGAATTCTTCCTAAAATGCATCCTTGTAGAAAATACTGACCTAGAGGACTTCATTATTCAAGCTGGAGAGACAGTCACTACTTAGGAGTAATAAACGGTTTCTGTGTTACATAGAGAATACTTCAGAAAATATGAGAGTTGTCAAATCTCTTGAAAATCCTGTCTTTATAGTACACATGACACTAAAGCTATGGCTGTATTTTCTGTTAATAAAAGCAAAGGCACAGGCAGATGTGAAGGATATCATGGCACACTGACAGGAAGCTTAGAAAAATGAGTACTTTGTTGAGAGGCAGAAAAAGACACAGGGCAATGACCTTGGGAAGATTTAATAGATGTAGTTTGCTTTTTTCCCCTTATTTTTTTCTTTTCTTATTCTGCCTTTTTTTTTTAATGGGAAAAATAAGGATTATGCAAACAAGTATAAAGTTAGCACGTAAAGTTTAGTAATAATAATTAAAATTCATCATTATGTTTCAAAACAAAATCAGGTAATCCTAAATAAAAAATTAAATTATTATCAAAAGCATTGAAGAATTTCAGCAACTCCTTGTTTCCAATACTATCTCCAAGGCTTGGTAATGCTGATTCCTACTTAAGATTAGCTATTCTATAATTGAATTATTCTCATACTAATGTGAATATTTGGACATGAATGATGGAAAAAAAATCCTGCAGCAGCGGTGACTGGTTTTTACACTACTTCATTTAGTACTGAAAGTAAGTGGTAGGAACTGCCTATCCATGATGGGAAAAGGAATATTTCAGTTGGTCAGAAAGTTCAATCATAAATTTAAGGGAGATAAAGAGAAAGAGATGATCAAATTTTGTTGAAAGCCAATTATGAATTAGATATCTGATTTATATTCCCTTCTAATATCCTTATATCTATTTGTATATACATGGGTAGAAAAAAATTATGTTCTCAGGACTGTAAAACAAATGCATGCACCAAGCATCTCTTATCTGACCGTGACCGACATCTTAACTTGGATTGAATCTTTTCTTGCTTTAAAGACTGTGAATCCAAATTTATTCAGAAAAGTAAAAAATACTACAAAACTGAATCACAATTAAGCAAGCACATATAGAGAAATGGTCAATAAATGAGTGGTTGGATTTGTTTTGTATTGTAAAAGTCATACAATTTCAATCTGAGCTCACCTACTCAAAACCCCCTTTTAGCTGTAGAAATAATAGACATAATTTTCATCCATGCAATTTAATGATAATATACTGTGAGCTTCTAAGTCTCAGCCACGGACAAGTTTGACTCAGGTTGTCACAGTGCAGTGTAATCTGTTTATGGTGAATGAAGATAAAATCAAACTTCATAGCAAAGTAACAGGAAATTTTGAATTTCTCATTGAATCAAAGAATGTTAAGTATATTTACTGTACAATAAACCTTGTTTTGGACAGTTATTTGTAAAAGCAATTCTATGCCAAACAAAATTGCCCCTTTTTTGGCTCAGATGCTCATCTGCTAAGGCACTTCATCATCTTAAATGTACAAATCCTTTCTTTCTTGCTCCAGAGCACTGCTATAGTTTTGGCAATGCTTTAAGAGTAGGTCAAAGGTCTGCTTCTGTGTCTTCACTTTTCTGCAAGTTTCTCTAATTAATATTTTTGCGCTGGGCTTAATGTCATATTCCTGCCATTTGGTCCCTTTTCTTTTTGATTAGTGTGGGGGTTAGTATTTGGTTGTGTAAGTGTGGAAACAGTAAAACTGCTTTCTTTTCATAATAAGACGTATGCCTTGGTGGGACTACAGAACTCTGAAATCATTGATTTCTGCAGCAACTTGCTTAGCATTGAAGGAAGGTCAGGGAGGTTGTGTGGCCATGTTGATTTGAAACCTTTGATATGTTCTCCTCAATAACCTCATCTGTTTTCATGGCTTTAATTACCATTTCTACACACAAGAATCAGATTTATCTCTACCCCAATGACCTTTTCCTCAGTGTTAAAATTCTTACTTTAGTTGTATAAATTCTTTTGATTATTTAAGGGACCATCATAAACACTGTGTATTATGCAAAACTGAAGATCTTGTTTTCTGCTTGAGCACTGAGAGCTCATTTGAATGATCTACCTAAACAAATGCTAAATCCAACTCCTATATAGGTTAACAGTCTGATTTTATGGGCAATCCAATAATACATGAGAACTCCAAATAAAAAAATTCCTTTATAATCAGATCTATATAATTCTCCTGTATTTCAGTTTCACTGCAGGCCTCTGGCTTGCAGCCCCAGGAATTAGATGTGTAAGTTTTTCCTCCATTCTCTTTTCTTGTGTACATTAGTCTCAAAAGCCTGATTTATTTGTGATACTCCTTGTTCTTCATTAATTAGGTAGTTATATTTTCTTAGTTACCAAAATCAGTCAATCCTGTAGCTGAAACAAGCAAAAAATCTATGGAATAGTTCTGTGCACATCCTTTAAATATGGCTGGACACTTGTACTGCACCATGATATACCCGTGTCTTACTAGGTTTGCTGTAAGAAAAGATAAAAATGGTAAACATTAAAAAACCTTGTTAAACTATGCTTGTATTTTAGATAAAATTAGAGAATCATATGGGATGGAAAAAATTTTGTGTTCATCAGGTCTGAAAATTAACCAAACACTGCCTAGCCCACCACTAACCATGCCCCAAGTGCTCGATCCCACCACTTCCCTGGGCAGCCAGTTCTGAAGCTTGCCAATCTTTTCCATGAAGAAATTTTGCCTAACACCCGATCTTAACATTCCCTGGAGCAACTTGAGGCCATGCTGCCTTGTTCCCTGGGGGAAGAGACTGGCCTCCACCTGGCTACAATCTCTTTTCAGGTAGCTGTGAAGTCTGGAAAGATCTCTTCCGAGCCTGCTGTTCTCCAGGCTAAGTACCCTCAGCTCCCTCACCTGCACCTGGTCTTGCTTATGATCCAGACCCTTCCCCAGCTCCATTACCCTTTTTTGGGCTTGCTCCAGTACCTCAATGTCTTTGTTGCCATGAGAAGCCCAAAACTGAACACAGTGTTCAAGGCACAGCTGCTCCAGTGCTGAGTGCAGGGGGGATGATCACTGCCGTGGTCCTGCTGACCTTTATATTTTCTTAATTACTATTAGTCTATTAGGTTGCTTTGAGTCCCTTCATGTAGCTCTGCTTTTGAATTTATTTTTTCCTATGTACTTTTCTTGTTCCGTCAGTCTGTAAGTCCTTTGAGGTATGAACTGTCTTTCGTAGCACTATTCACAGAGTACTTAAGAAAATGATACTTGCGTGGATCCTTAGGCATTACTGTAAAATGATCAGTAATCAGTCATTTAACTAAGACTTCCAGACATCTCCTTCCTTTATTGAAAAGGGAAGAGGAAATGCAGATGTTAATTTTTGTAAGCAACCAGATTTTACTAGCCTATATTCTTTTGAAAGTAGAATCTCTTTTGATTGCATATGGGAGTGTAGTTTTCTTAGCAGGACCTCAGGTGGCTTTTACATTGGTTGGTTTTCATGCAAAAAATTATCATACAGGATTGTATTGGGAGCAGTTTGTTTGGAGGATTTGGGTCTTGAAATTGCATAAGAATATCTAGTATTTTTCCTCACCAGCTTGCAATACCAGTTAAACTTTTTTAAGGGAAAATAAAGCTATAATCCCAATATAATCTTCAGGTTTTGATGCAACATTTTTTGAGTAGTGTATTTTGAATTTATGAAAGGCTTTTTCAGGGCATGTTTCAGTTTATGACAAGGATTTCTCCTCCTTCATGTGTTGGTAATAATATATACAGGGAAACTGAGGGTTGGGTTCTAGGAGTGGCCTCCAATGAATTTCAGAAGTTGCATGAAGTTGATTTATGTTTGAATTCAAACTAGACAGCAATGGAGCATAGCAGGGTACAGCATTGCAACAAAATTATTAATAGAGTATAGGAAGAAGTTCTGTAGAGCCTGGTGTAGTTGCATTCACAGATATTAATTTTAAAATGCCAAAGTATGCCTGTGTTATGCATCAGAAGCATTGAGAGATAAGAGTCTTCCCTTTGCAAGAACAGGACACCTTAAGAAGAGATGCTAGGGAAAAGTCATATTTTTTCTTGGGTTTGCATGGCCAGGCTTTGGTAGGTGGGGGCGCTACAAGTGTGGTTTCTGTGAGCAGTTGCCAGAAGCTTCCTTCATGTCCAGCAGAGACAATCCCCAGCTCCAAAGACTGATGTGTTACTGATCAAGGCTACGCCCATTAGAAACTACAGTAACACCTCTGTAATAACAGATTTAAGAAGGAGAAAAAAGTGTTATTATGCAGAGGAAATTGTAGCCAGAAAATTGCGGGGTAAGAATATGTTAGAGGAACTACTGAAGACACCAAGGTCTGTGGAGAAGGAGGGTAAGAATATGCTCAAGATGCCCAAGCTGGGATTCCTCTGCAGTCCATGCTGAAGACCATGGTGAGGCAGCTGGTGAGGCAGCTGTGCCTCTGCAGCCCATGGAGATCTGTGGGGGTGTAGAGATCCACCTGCAGCCCATGCAGAAGCCGCACACTGGAGCAGGGGGATGCCTGAGAGAAGGCTGTGAACCCGTGGGAGGCCTGTGGGAAGAGGACCCTACACAGAAGCAGTTGTCCTTGAAGAACCGCACCTCGTGAAATAGTGGTCCATGCTGCAGGAGTTTCAGAAGGACTGTTCCCCATGGGATGGATTTGCATTGAAGAAGTTTATGAAGATCAATCTCCTGTGGGAAGAACCCCTTGGTGAATCAGGGAAAGGACTCCTTTATCCACAGATTTCTCTCAGCAGAAAGAGGAACAACGTGTGATGAAAAATTCTTAAAACATACATGTACCTGACGCTCTTTCTCTACTCGGTATCCCGTGCTGAAAATAGTACAATAACTGTAGGCAGCTAAAAAAAGTCTTTACAGCAGAAATATTGCCATAAGAAATTGTGTTAGGAGCAAGCAGCAGGGTGGACAAAGGTGAAAATAAGGGAAGAAAATTAATCTGCATACCCAGCAGGCAATGGTCATTTATATATTCATCTGTTTTCAGCACTGAACTTAGTGAGACCGTGTCCATTTCATGGTGCCGTGCAGAGAAAATGAAGTGTGTAAGGTCATTCAATAAAGATTAAATTAAAAACATATTCCTATAGTACCCTCAGGGTCCATTAGCCTTGATGAGTGTACAAATACTTTCTTTGTTATATGTGCTCCATCCTGAAAGGGATTGTGTGCTTCTCTCATTATAAATGTGCACCTGAAAAGATTGAACATTATCCCCTCTTTTTTAACTGACCTGTGGCCACCGCTGGGTTCATTAGTGCAGAACATCTTTTCCACTGGCTGAGTCTGCCCTATTGTTTTCACTGGCCAGGGTCAAGTCAAGGGCATTCAACCTAGATTGGAGTCATTTGTCACAGGGTCTAGCAACAAAGCTGATTTCAGCAGAGACGGCATGAATTTCATGGGGCTGAAATGCAACCTTTGACACAGAGTGCCCAGGGCTGCTCAGGCTTGCACAGATGGCCTGCCACCCTTAGATATCTATGAACAAAGGATTGGTGAATTATAACAAAAATAAAGTTTCCACAGTCAGCATATATTTTAAGTGTTTAAATTATTTGCAGGGTTGGTTTTTATTATTTGCAGACTAAAATCATATCTTGAGCATTTGTGATAATCACTGTGCTTTTTAGACAATGAAGGGAAAAAAACAATTCAGTAGGGGGCTTACTGCTTAACTGTTGTAACGGTGTAAAGTGTAGCAATTTAGTGTGGAGTGCAGGTTTTCATGGTCAGCAGGAGCCAGCATGAACAATGGGTCGTGCTGAGGTAGCATGTGGAAAATGACTTTAATACACTATACAGAATGGCTTATTGCTTTGGTCAATAGGCTGCAGTGAAGATGGTGTATTCAGCCACTTGGGAAGGTTAAACCTGTCAGGGTACACTGTGACTGATATGCAGGGGCTGCTTATGAGGTCTCTAATGGAAAAACCTGACAAGCAAAGTTATAAAGGTTACACTTGACACATACTTTAGCATTATGCCTTATATTAATCCATTTTTTTTAAAGGGAGGGTACTTCATATTTGTTAGAAATTGATGCCACAATAATGTTTCTAGAGGAAATGTTTAAACTTTGGAGTAAAATAAAGGACAGGATGTTTTGCACCTGCATTACACAGATTAAATCTCTCTAAGGATGATAGTCTAACATATTTAAATCCCACTCTGAATACATTGCTGTTTTCTTAGACATAGTTGTTTGAGATAAAATCATTTAAGTATGTTACTTCCTAAACTAGTACATTGCGATGTAGCAGAGAACACTGAAAAAGTTGCGATGTTCAATAACTAAAGTCAAGCCCAGTCCTGTTAGATATAACTTTACTTTAGCATTCAATTAACTTCTAGATATTTGTAAGAAGGTGGGGTTTTTTTTCATTTGAAGAGCAGGTTGTATACAGAGAGTGCTCCCCAAAAACCCAACACAAGACGAATCTTAGAAAGACTGGTTTCCTTAATAGGCTTTCTACATGAAAACATTATCCTGAAAGTAGCTGAGAGCATAATACCATCCGTTCTTTATTGATAGAAGTAGAAGATGAGTGCTTTTGTTGTTTGTTTTTTTTTCATTTTTTTAATTGGGCAAGTGGCATCTTCTACTAGAAATGTGCATTGGAAGGAATATAAAGCACTCCGATATTTGTTGCTAGTACTATTTAAAACCAAAACCATGCTGTATGTACTAAAGTGCTATATTCAGTGATAAATTTCAGTGTTCTGAGACTGATTTAAGACACTTTTTAGATATTACAATAGTAAGAATAAAATGAACAGGAGACATAGAATACATGTTCTGTGGGTTTATTACATCTCAGCTAGGAGAGCTAGATGTACAAGTACAGGGAAGCCAAAATAGTTTGGATTTTCTTCCTTGTGTTATGTTGGGTTCTTGGTGATCTAATTCACTTTAAGTGGATGTATCCTTATAGAGGATATGTGGCACCTCTTTGAAAGGTGCCACATTTGACAGCATTGGACAGTAAAATCTTTTTATATTATATTTTGCTTCTTCAACAAAAAGAGTGGTTTAAATATTTGCTAGAATGCAGAGTATTTTAGATAATAAAGGTAATTGAGTGGTGAAATGATAGTCATTGATTTGTCAGTGAGTGGAGGAAAAGAGAGCTGAATAATTTATAATGAAAATATACTGTCTTCAAGGGAATTGTACCTCTAGACTTGTACAGGTCTGAATATGGCCCAGAACTGAGCTACACTGCATGGATTTGAGGAACTTGTATGGGAATTTGTAGTCACGGCATTTGCCTGAAATTGTTTAAAATGAAGTTAAAGTGTAGCAAAGAAGGAGCTGCCTGCTAACATACAGTAGAACATATTAATGTATAGAATTATTCTAGTAGGAAACCTGTGCAACTAGGAAAATTGCCTAGGAACAAATGAATAACAATCTCATATTTTTATTATGTCTGAATAAACAAATTACAGGCAAAATCTTGAATGATTTTTGCAAAGGAAAATTCAAAACCTTAAATACTTTATTGTTCTGTATCTGCCAGTACAGTGATCCTTATACGCCAATAAAGAAAAGATTAAGAAAAACACTTTTAAAGAAACTTGTTGGGTTACTAGCACAACCCAACAAGAGACTTTTGAAAAGGAAAGTAAAATTGTAAATGAGAAATTAGTCAAAAGTAAACAAAGGATATGTGTAAACTGTTAGATATTGTTGACGGGAAGATGAATAGTACTGAGCACTTGGCCTTGAATTGACTCCGTCCTTAGCTGATTGTGAGAGGAATATAAGGCTTTAGTTGACCCCAGAGCACAATGTACCCTGATGCCATCAAGATATTGAGGGGCAGAATCCATCTCTTTTTCTGGGGTGACAGGGGGATCCCAACGTGACTGTACTGGAAACTGAAGTGACTCTGACTGGGAACAAATGGCAAACATGCCCCACTGTGACTGGCCCAGAGGCCCTGTGCATCCTGGGCACAGATTACCTCAGGAGAGGGTATCTCAAGGACCCCACAAGGGCATTACTGGCCTTTTGGGAGAGCTGCTGTGGAGACAGAGGAAGTCAGACAGCTGAATACCTTGCCTGGTCTCTCAGAGGACCTTCCTGCTCTGGGACTGCTAAGAGTCAAAGAAGAGGTACCAGCCACTACCACAGCAGTGCACCATTGATAACACCATTCCAGATGGGACTCTTGAGAACCCCAGCCATGAGATGGAGATGAGATGGAAAGCCAGTGACAGGCCAGCAAGACTTGTTCATCTCTTAATATGGCCAGTGTGTAGATCCTATGGAGAGTGGACACTGACGGGAGACTATCATTGCGTGAATGCAATCTCCAGCAGATATTTTTGACAAAAGAAAGAAGATTATCCAGAGCCTCTTGAAGGCTGATTTTGCCATAAAACAAAGGTTGAGATAGGGGGATGGTCATTGATTATTGATATAATTTCTATGCTTGTGTACAGTTATAAGTGTATGTATATGTATATATTTGGAAAGTATGAGATCTGGGCATAATGTGCACGGTATAGAACAAGGGGTGGAAAATATCTTGGTTGCAGAGAGGAGGATGCAGCTTAGCATGATGTGTGTGTATCTACATTGTTATTCTATAACACTTAATCACTGATGGTAGACATGGTTTTCAGATGAAAATGAAATCACTCCGTGGAAGTCAGCACCTTTTTGTTTCTCTCTCCAGGGGGAAGGTGTTAAAGTCAGGCCCCTTGGCCCTGTCACCTGCCTCCACCACCAGTTCTCCTCCTGTTTTCTCCAGAACCAGGTTGCAGGATATGGTGCTGAAGGGGAAAGCAGCGAAGGTGCAAACTGATAGCAAAGCTGAAGTGACAGCCCCGGCACAGGGACTGCTGCAGGCTAAGACCTGCAGGGGTGACCCCAGCCCAGCCAAACCCATCAAGCCCAGCATAGGAGACATCAGCTGGGCCTATCTGAGCTGAGCCTAAGGGAGCACAGCAGAACAGTTGAAAAAGCAGCAGCAATGCATGGGAACAACCTCCAGCACGGTGGAGAGGTACAAAGGGTGGTGCAGCCACGCACACTGAACTGAGCCCACAGGGGCAGTGGCACAGCCAGACTCGGACAGCCCAGCTCTAGTGGGGCTGGTTTGTCATGCTCTTTCATTGTCTCAGTCTGATGTGTGGGAAATGCTAGCCATGGTAATTCCCCTGCCGTCTTGCTTTTGTCCTGACACCTGCATGAGCAATGTGTGGGAACAGCTGCCATAAGACTTTGAGGAAAGCCGCACAAATGCAACCTGTGGGAAGCAGCCACCATCATGGGCTTTTTTTCCCAGAAGTAAACAATTTTTCTCTGGGTAAAATACCTTCTGGTTTTGTGTACCTTTGCTATTAATATTGCTATTATTATTGTGTATGCCTTATTCCATTGCTTTGTGCTTTCAGTAAATTGTTATTTCAACATATAGTCTCTGCATTTGTCCCTCCCTTACTGGAAGGGGGAGTGGCTTATTTAAAGTTTAATTTGTCGACTGATATTAAAGGCAACACATTCAGAATTAAGATTAATCCTTACCTTGATGAAATTTTTTTCGAACATATTTTTTAAGTTGCTTAACCTCTTTACTCCTAAATTGAATCCTGCTTGGTGACCTTGCTTTAAAACAGAGAGAGTTCATCTTAACAAATATGAAGGTCATCCAGCCCAAAGTGCATTATTTGTGCTTTAGCAATTTAATAACACGGTGAAGTGGAGCACTCCAGAGGATGGCTATAATAGCTTTACTGCTTTTTTGTTATTAAGACCTCTTAAGATAATTGTTTTCAAAATTATAATATAAGCTTTTAAGGACTTCCAGCCTGAGCACTGATTTATGCTGTCTGTCATTCCATTTCTGCTCGGTTTCACACTGTGTTAATTTTCATTAAGTTCATTATGTTTGAGACCTCTTAAGGGATTTATTTAAAATTCATCTCTTGATTAGACACATACTGTATACTTTTACTGCTGTAACAATATCTATTTTTTTCCCAGAGATAACAAGACTGGAGTTATGGCTGAAATGCTATTCCTCAGAGTATCTATATCAAGTCTCTTAGAGATATTAATATATTGCTGTAATTATTTTTTAGTGCATGTAAAACATATAGGATTTGATCAGAAAAGATATGTTTAACCTAAGTGGGTTAGTGAAGTAAATCCCAACCACATATTTTACTTTTTTTTTTTCTTTTAGGTACTATAAAAGATTAGATACACTTCAAAATATTAATTCAATATAATTTTAATGGACTTCGTGAAGTCCCTTCGTCAGAATACCACAAGTGAAAGTTTAATTTACAAAACAGCAGTTTGTGGACTGGAAAGCTTTTTAATAGACATTAAATTTTTTCTTAAAGACTTAAAGAGTCTTTCAAATAAAAGACAGTTACACAACAGAGACTTCTTAGTTGGTGTGTCATTATTATTATTACTATTATTGTTATTACATGGTCAAAGATATATTAAATTAATTACTAGTAACTGTAGTCCATGTTTTATATATGTAGATATAAAACACATTTAATGACATAAAAATCGCACAGCCAGGACATATTTTCAAGGTTAAAGAATGCAATAGTTTCTCTCCTTGAATTAGGAATTAGCAAAAAATACAATATCCTGAGTGTGGATGAAATATAGATTAATCCTAGCGAGGGAAGAAAAAAGAAAAAGATGGATGGACTGAGCTATATTTTCTCAGTCTTAATACCACATGTTTTATTCTTACTCTAAAACCATATTTTCATTACAGTTTCTGTCTTTTAATCTTCAGCTACTCTTTCAGTTTTTGATGTGCTCCTGGACACTTCATTGACTGTGAACAGGCACACAGCTTAAACATCCAGAAGACGAGGTCTCTGAGAATAGTTATTCCCACCCAGCACCATGTTCTCACCTTCAAATGACATTGTTATGGGGTATTACCTCAAACCTCTTTCTATTAAACAATTCAAATTTTTTGATGTTTAACGAGAATTAAAAAATAAAAAAAAAAACACTTTAAATTTAAATTGTACAAATTAAAGTTCTGATTCTCCTGGTTTGGATGTTTTTTTGTTTCCTCCCCTTTCTGTACATTCTGTACATATGGTTACTTTTAACCATATGTATGAAATTTACACAAAAAAACCCCCTCATTAATCTGCCTGGACAATTTTTTGAGAAAATTTTGAGAAATTGACATGTTAATGAATTCTTCTCATCTATTGAAGTACATATTCTGTGAGTTTTTCTCTAACTGTTGCTGTCCTTTCTGATTTTCGAAAAAATTTAGTTATAAAAAATGTATCATTTATTCAGAAAAACCAGAGAGGCTTGAGACAGGTGTTAAATAACTGGTTCAAGTAGTTACCTCCTTTTTCTCATGCTCAGTAAAGTGGCACATCCCACATCATGAAACTCCCAAACCATATGTATCTCTAAGCCAGCTACTGGGGCAGTATTCTGTTAGCCGTGGTAAGCTGTCTGTGTACCATTGTGGATGTGCAAATACTAGTGAAGCGCATTCATATTTACTTTACTCTGAGGTAGATCCTCTTGTGAAATTTTTGAATTATTATATACATAATCGTTCAGGCAAAACAATTCCTAGTGAGGAGTAATTTGAACAGTTGAACTTCTGTCCTGTGCGTTTCTCCACATGGCAGAACACCATACAAATGCATTCAGTAGTCTGTCTTAAACAAAGATTTTTCCAAATTTAATGGAATGTATTATCTGCAGCAGCAGTTTCCATGATCTATGTTTTATACTACTAAAACTCCAAGACAGGAACCTCAATGTTCATTTTCAAAAGATACCTTCTCTTGGTAGCTGCTTTGTGTTGCTTTTCTAAAAATTTAATATATTCACTTGGGGTGCAATGAGTGGGTTTTCTAAAAAGGAAGTTACCATACTTCATAACAAGGTAGATTTTTTTAAAAATACATAAATGTGTTTAACGCTGCATAACTTTGACAGAAAACTTGAAGGTTTTCAATAGCCCAATTCTTGAGGTTTCACTGCAACAGTACATCTTCAGTGTGCTGTACTGGTAAAACAGTGGTAAGAAGCTGAAGGGCCTCTTCAGTCCACTCTTCCATAATTACAAGTAGCATCCCTTGCCTAGAGAGCACCTGAGGGTGTCTAGGATGGTACTCTTGCTTGCTAAATTTTCAGTGGGAGTAGTTGCAGTGGTAGTGCATCCTCATACATCCACTTGAAGTTTTGGGAATGTCTCAGGTAGATGCAAAAAACATCTATGTAAATCTTTAAATAGCAAAACCGAAATCTCTTTTGTTCCTGGGATACTCTGAATCCAGAATTTTTACAATATTTTTACGATGTAAGAAATTAACAAAGGACAAATTGTAGAGATTTTAAATCGACAATATCTTTATTTAGTGACTGACTCTCCAGTGGCAGCTTCATGAGTTTTCAATTGAGGCAGCTCTTGTGATGTTGACATTGTGAAATAACTTATTCTTCATTATACTAAAAACAAGTTGTAAAATTAATTTAGTAATGAGAAACATACCATAAATTGATTTATAAGGAGACATGATTTTCAATACTTTTTCTTTTTCTCATTGCTATGAGCCATCTCATTTTTCACTCTTGTGCACCAAGTGAGCTTGTCAAAGTTAGCATGTTAAAATAAATGCTTTTTCGGTCTGCTTTGTCATTACAAAATTACAAAACAGATACTGTCTTTACTGCAGTATCTGTTTAGAAGTTTTAATCAGGAAAGTTGAAAGCAAAATTGACCTTGTGAAGATTTCTGTCCCCTATCCTACCTGATATCTGGTGGTTTTTTATATAACTGTCTATTCTAGGAGCAGATTTAAAGCTATATTCCATATGAAGTGACATCAGACTTGCACAGTGGCCTCTAAAAACAGAGATTAGGAATGCATGTGACATGGAAAATATGTTAAAGAGGAAGGTGATTCTTTTTCTTTATTATTAGGTGTATTTCAGTAAGTATCACAGAGAAAGACTGCAATAGGTTACAGATGGAAAAACAAAAGTAAATAATTCTAGAATGGTGAAAGCTGTATTTATTGTTTTTCAAGTTGGACCTATGTAACGGAGAACATGATAAATCCAGAATTTTTTGCAATTTTAAATGAAACTGGATTAGAATGCTTCTTTTCATCCTTTCTACCTGTTTGTGGTATGGCTTTTTGCCTGCTCTGATACTTCCTGTGTGTCACCCTGTGTAGAAATATTAGGGAAAGGTGTCCTTTGACTTCATTTGCTCTAGTCTAAGGTTTTTAATTAAACCATAAAACCAATTATCTCATCCCAGTGGAAGAAATATTGCCCTGGCTGCTTAAATCAGTGTTTTGTGCTACAGAAGAGCTGCAGTCACCAACAGAATAGTGAGAGTTGTAAACTTATTGTTTGTTCTCAAATGAGTGTAATAATCAGGATATCCATGCTACTTAACAGTCTCCATGGAAATAAGGTATTTATCTGTGTTCTGTTTTTCTGGTCTATGATTAGCTGGATGACTTTTAGGGAGAAAAAAAATTACACACTACATTAATCAGATGTGCACTGCACGACACACACATTCAAAGATTCCTTTGAAATATGGTATCATTTTGGGCTAGAGCTGGGATGGAAGAACAACCAATTCCTTTGTCTTCCATCATCGCCAAAATTGTTTCATATTACAAAGTTTGAAGTCTGAAGTCTTGAATTTACATGAGACCTTTAGAATTGGTGAACACAAAGAGATCTTTAAACCTGACAGTTGTTTTTTCATATTGTTAGGTTGATATTTTAGAAGATTTATCTCTCAGTTCATGTTACTTCTCAGTGCTGAGACTGAACTTTATTCTTCACTCTGTATTTCACATTTTATGGAGCAAGTAGAATGCTAAAGTTAGTAGCAAAATCCATTGTCTCCCTGCTCTGAGGACTGCTGGTGGGCACATTTGTCCAATTATTTGATTTTTAAATTTTGACCTGTATGAGGGCTTTATCAGTTAGATGGTCTCACTCATTCCCCTTTTGCATTAAACTCTTTTGATTTCCGTCCTTCTTAATTGTGGTGGTTTGTTTTCTCTTCAAATAAATGTGTCAAACTACAGCATGCCTACTTGCCTTCTTTTGTGGCTAATTAATTTAGTCACCTGCCTCTGTTCTTTCTATAAATGATTTATTATATACATAGGATTTTCCTGTTTCTGTCTTATCTGGAGAACTGTGGCTCCAAGGATGCTGTATAAATTCTGGTTAGTCTTATCAAAACAGGGAACTAGGATCTGAGAAGTTAAAAGAAGACATGTACAAGGGCATGGGGATTAGATCGCATTGATATAATTATTCTGTAGATCATGAACAACCTACTTTGTAGCTCCTTTCTAATTTAGGTAGTTTGGGGATTTTAAACCTCCAAGTTGAAAGTCTCTTCAAGTAAATTATGTCGGCAAAGTCATTGACCATCCTGCTATGGCGTTCTTTCACTCTCTCTTCATGGTATCTTGCATTTTGTGTCAGTCATTAATAATTTACTGACTCAGAAAAGGAGAGTGGTGAGTTTCAGTATCCAGAATTTAGCAGATGCTTGCGGATATAAGATTTGGTTTTAATTCAACTGAGCAGGGAGTCAGTCTTGAGTCTTCAGGGAAGTTAACTCACTTAATGGTGTGTGGAGCAGGTATAGGTCAGCATGTTTGTCTTTCAAAAGATTTTGTCTTGATGTGTGGTACGGAAAAACTGATATAGCTTTCTCTTGCTCTTCCACATATGTATAAAAAGATGTGAAAAAGTCTGGAATTACTAAACAATTGATTTTTGTCCACCAGACAGCTACCATAAAGTACAGGAGTCTCATTCCATGTGTGACATAGAAAGCTTTCAAATGAAATGCTACTGGAAACAAAATGTTTCTTTTAAAGATTTTATTCATCAAATATACCTTTTAAATTAAATATTTCATTAAGATCTTTAAATCAATTATATTCTGTATATTTTTGATGTTCATTTAAACTTGATTTTGTATTGTCCTCTATTACTATTAGTCATTACTTCTTCATGAGGAAAATATACTGACTTGAAATGTACTTGAAGGCTATGTTTTCCCTTAAGAGAGAGTAGAATGCTGGGGTTAGAACATTTGAAAATTATTGGTATAGATATTACTTAGCACAAGTTATAATCTAGAAGTAGGAGACTTTTATCAAGAAGTTAGTTTCTTCATATATTAATTTCCTCTAGAGTCACAACCAGATCCACTCAGGTAAGAGCACTTCACTTTATGCTCTATCATTTATTTCAAGAGTGCAATGAAGATAAAGGCCTTGGTTCCCCTGTAGCTAATATCTATAAGGATTTATTTTGCCTACTGTGTCTAATTCTACTAATTTTGATCTACCTTTGTATGCAATCATATACCTATGTGATTTAAATTTACCCTGAGGACTGGTAGTTGTAACCTTGTAATCATTAATTTCTTGCTTTTTCTCATTACAAACTATCCTTAAATAGGATTGACCATCTACAAAGAAAGCACGTATCCATATTTATCTAGAAGAAAGGTATGCTCTGGACACTTACTTTGTATGATTCATGCTACTCATCTTCATATACTTGCATGAATAGAAAAGTGAAAATACCATTCTATATCAATAAGAAATAAGAGACTTATTTTCAAACTTCTGGCTAAAGAGGTGAAAATTGCTCAGTGGTTCGTATGGAATTCAGCTGGCACATTGCTCTTCCCCAGAGCATTGTCATCACCAAGAAGACTGAATTAATGATGTTATTCAGGTAGAATAGTAGAGAAACTATAAGTTAGCAGCGAGAGCAAATTAAGTTTTTAAGCTTTTTGTGTTGCCATCCTTCAAATTGTATATGTTTTGGAATGTTTTCTTGCAAGTTGCTAGAATGGTCCCAGATATTACTGCGCTTCTGGTGTTCTCCAAGACTGTGCTTTCCACTTAAGAAACAGCATGCTCTAAGGGCACTTACAGTTAATCTTCTGTGGTTAGATATACCGATGCTGATATTTTCTTATGGCAGTTTAGGTGAACCCTTAGTCTTCCAAACTGGCTTGGACCAAACAGCTCCCAACCATTCCCACCCTGTGAAATCTTGAGATGTAGAAGAGAAAAAAAAGAATAGATAATGTCACTATTGTTGCTCATGAACACTAGCACCTCACTGTATTTCTACTTGAAAACTTCTTTTACTAACACCTAAGGAAGTCATTATCCTTTTGTGAGTGCTTACACGCTGTTTTACAAACACATCACCATTATAAGTGCAGCATTATTTTTACCAGTGGCATTATACGAAACTAGGAAAGTAGCTTGAAGGTAACTTTGAAAAATGCCTTTGCATTATTTTGCTGTGGAAGAAAAGAATTGATAATGTTTCCCCACATTAAAATTCGATTTTTTTTAAAAAGTTGGGTTTTTTTTCTAAATACTATGTAACATTTGCTAATCATTGAAATGCAGTAAGCATAACAAATACCTTAATTCAGATATACAGACTGGAAGGAAGTTGCAAATCATATTTATTGGGTCTGTTAGTAATATGGACCAAAGCAAACTTTCTTTTTATAGTAGTTGTGTTTTTATTTTCTGCTTAGCATAAGCAACCTCGTTGGTGCATCTTCAATATACAAATCAAGTTAAATGCCATAATTCTAGCACTTTTGTTTTTACCAATAGAAATAGGTAATAAGATTTCCTCTGTGTACAGAAGAAATGTTGATCCAATAAAGAAAGATTACAAGTATTTTTCTTTTATCAAAAGACATTTAAAGTACTGTATTAAAAGTATCTTTTTTAAAGAAGCGCTCTTAAAATTTCAGAAAGACTAGTGCTTCATTTTCTCTATCCAACTTGTCAGTAAATTCTACAAAATTAAAATGGTAATGTTGTCATTCTATTATGATAGACATAATTTTGCTTGGCAGCTTTATGGGATATATCTTGATTTTCATTTTGTTTTCTTTGATTGTTTGAGGTTTTTTTGGTAAAGGAAAAATCTTCAGTCTCATAGATTTTAGATTATTTAGTAAAATTGTTTTCTGTTTTATAATATTAAAACCAGAAAGAAAATTACACCAGATTGAGTACAACCTCTATTTCCTGTGAAATTTGAGAGGTGGTAAACAACATATGATTTTTTATACATAGCACCTTTGCTTTAAAACTGTAATGTGGTTTTAGTGTAATGAATCCTGTCACTTGAAAAATACAAAATACTTCTACTCATGTGTAAAACAATACAAATGGCACAAAGCTATTCTGAGCTCCTAAATCTGTTATGATTTCATCACGGACCACTAGTTTTCCACTAAATGCACTAAATATCTATATAAGTAATACAGTAAAAAAAACCTGAAATCTGACTAACTTTTCATTTTTTAAAATATAAAGCAATTTTCAAGGGACCTTAATATATTCCGTGCAGTTGATTGTGTAGTTTGTAGTATTGAGTAACTGGAAAAGGGGTTTCTAAAGAGTTCAAAATTTTATGTAAATTGAACTATCTCAATTAAGTAATAAACTAAATCATACTTAATCAATCTTTCAGACTATAAAAAAGCCTTCAAATCTAGTCAATACCCCTAGCCAAAATCATAAATATGATACCTCCTCACACATACATTTATAAAAGTAATTTCTCGGGTAATGTGTTGTGACTCTTTATAAAAATGTTTTTGTCCTTGTAACAAGCATACAATTTAGGAATGAAAAATACTGTTTAATTGTATAGGATTTTGTTTTCAGTGAATAACAATTATTTATGTATCATGCTTTAATAAATGCAGTGATCTGGAAATTGCCTGTAAATCCTTGAAAAGAACTCTAAAAGGACAATGTACTCTTGTTACCTTAAAATTGCAACTGAGTCAAATGTCCTTCTTCTCAGTGAATAATGCACTCAGATGCAGTAAAATTTACTCTGTTTTTCTATGTTCCCCTCCTGTTTTGATCAAGTCCAGATTAACCAGGGGAAAATACAGATATCCTTGTTGACCATAACAAGGGTGGAATGCAACTTACAAATCTGACTACTTACAAATGACTGACTACTGACTACTTACAAATCACCAGTCACTGGATTTCAAGGAAACTCAAAGCTTCTCTCAAACTCTTGGAAAATTTAGATCTAAATGTGGCCCTCAGAAAAATGAGCTTAACTATCCCATAATGACATTTTTCTGCATTTTCACAGAAAGACCAACCTGTTTACTAACAGTGAAATCCATATTGTAGCAGTTCAGCTTGTGGTAGGCCTGTATGTGAAAACATGTGAAAACTGGGACGTGGCTGCTTCAAGGTATAAGGCTTTGGAACTGGGTTAGATTCCAAAATCACAGAATCACAGAATATGCTTAGTTGAACGGGATCCATAAAGAGCATTGAGTTCAACTCCTGGACCTGCACAGCACTATCCCCAAAAATCACACCATGGGCCTGAGTGTACTGTACAAACACTTCTTGAACTCTGTCAAGTTAGTTGATGTGACCACTTCCCTGCAGAGCCTGTTCCAGTGACCAGACACCCTGTGGATGAAGAATCTTTTTCTAATATCCATTCTAGACCTCTCCTGATACAACTGTATGTCATTCCCTCAGGTTCTGCCACAGCTCATTACAGAGAAGAGATCAGTGTCTACCCCTCTTCTTCCCCTCACAAAGAAATTGCAGACTGCCCTGAGGTCTCCCCTCAGTGTCCTCTTCTCCTGGGTGAAAAGGCAAAGTGACCTCAGGCACTCCTTATACACCTTCTCCCCAAGTGCCTATCTTTGTGTCCCTTCTTTGGACCTCTCTCTCATAGCTTTGTAACCTTCTTACATTGTGGCACCCAGAACTGCCCCCAGCACTCGAGGTGAGGCTGCCCCAGAGCAGAGCAGGACAATCCCCTCCCTTGCCTGGCTGGCAATGCTGGGCCTGATGCCCCCCAGGACACGCTTGGCCCTCCTGGCTGCCAGGGCACTGCTGGCTCATGTTCAACTTGTCACTGACCAGGACCCCCAGGTCCCTTTCCATGGTGCTGCTTTCCAGCATCTCATTCCCCTGTCTGACCATACATCCAGGGTTGTCCCATCCCAGGAACAGAATCTGTCACTTTCCCTTGTTTTCATATGTTTCATGATTGCCCGTTCCTGTGATTTGCTGAGGTTTCTCTGCAGGGTGTCCCTGCCTTTAAAGGAGTCATCAGATGCTCTCATATTTGTATCCTCTGTGAATGTGCTTACTACCCCTTCCAGTCCTGTGTTCAAATCATTTATGAAGATGTTGGAGAGCACAGGGCTAAGATGGAGCCCTGAGGAACCCCGGTGTGACAGGTCACCAGTCTGATGTCACTGCATTCGCTTTAACCCTTTGTGCCCAACCCTTTAGCCAGTTGCTCACCCATCCCACGATGTGTTTATCCAGTTGTGTGCTGCAGATTTTATCTGTAAGGATACTGTGAGAGACAGCATGGAAAGCTTTATTGAACCTCAAACACCAACTGGCTTCCCTTGATCAGCCAGGTGGTACCTTGTCATAAAGGCAAATTAGATTTGATAAGCAGGATAACAATGATTATACAGAAATGTTTCAAAGTGAGAACACATATCTAATGCCGTTCTAGGTCTCCTTAGAACTGGGTAGCTAATTTCAGAGCATTTTTAGAGCATTATTTGCTCTCTAAATAAATAAAAATTAGTAATTGCCGTAGCAACTGTGAAATATAGGATGTCCTGGTATGCAAGGTATGTTAACTTCTGAGATACAAGACACCAGTGGTAAATACAAAGATGTCAGGGGAAAATTTGTAATTTATTGCACTGAGTTTGTGGAAATAAAAATACTGTGTCTTCATTTCATATACTTTTCTCCTTGGAATGCTGATCAGAGTCATATTTTTTCTTTATTTAGAGGCTTTTTGTGCTGAGAATTGAATGAAAACAGAATTCAAAATCATGGTTGAAGAAAGCAAAATGTTGACCTGAGAAACTGTAGGTTATCTCTCTCCTCAGGCTTAGTAAAGGTGATGGAGCATGGCTGTTTACAGTCCATGCACATAAAGTCACTTGCTTCTTCAAAGCACAAATTATACTCAATCAGCATAGTCACCTTCTCCTATTGGCCAAGGAGGAAAAATTGACAAAAGAAAATTTTAAAAGAAATTTTTTCTCCCTGAGAGAATAGTACACACTCAAGTTGGCTAGGGGGAATTTGCCTCTCGGCCTTTGGAGGTACTCATGATGCAGATGAATGAAATCATACTGGCCTGACTCATGGTAGTTCTAGATTTAGTGGCAGATTGGATCCTCCTGATGTAACTTTCAACCAGTATTTCTTAATATTGTAAATCTGTGAAAGTATGTTAACACTTTCTTTCTTTAATTAATAGAAAAATTTTAAATCCTTGTTACAAAGAAAGGTATGGTCTCTAATATTAAGACCTGACATATTCTAGTGAGGGCATTTGTGGAAGCATTCTGCTCCCCTCAGTCTGGGGTATATAGTTCTGGTCAATGGCACCATTTCAGCATCCCACTCTTTCAGTCTGGCTACCTTTTTTAAGATTTTCATTGCCCTTTTTAATTATTAATCTTCTTTAGCAGGTCCTTAAGAAAGTTTCTCCTGCTTGCTATGTCTCTTTTGGTTTTTATAGCATCAGAATATCCTTATATAAAATTCCATGGAAAATAACCTTTTTTTGGGCAAGTTCATATCCCGCCAAGAACTGCAAAATGGCCACTTACACATAATAGCACCCACAAAAACTTGTTTTGGAAAATTTTAAACAGTTTTCTACTAATGGTCAGATTTTCCATTCTCACTCACTATTCCCTTTTAGGGAGTCTCCTATTTAATTTGTTATAAATCATGAAATAAGTTCCTTTCATTGTCACATTAACTAAACAGTTATAGGCGCATCATCTAGTCTATGGAGATTTATGGAGAGGTGATGTTGAACAGCTTTGTAGTTATATTTTGTGCACTAACCACCTTATTTAATTATTTCTAAAAATATTTTGAAACCTTCATATCAATGAAAAATGAAGCAAGCTTAAGAAAAATATAAAAACAGGTATAAATAACACATCACAGGTTATGAAAGCTCTACGTGTTAAATAGCTTTTCTTGGTGGGTTTCTGCATAGAGTACTGCAGAAAATGCATTGCTTTCACATTTTCATGTGAGGATTAACTCTTTAGAGAAGATTTGCCTCTTTTACCCAAAAGATCTGTGTCTTTGGTGAGTTGATATTTAATTATTCAGGATATTCTGGATTCAAAATAAATTATGTCCAGAAAACGTCTTTCAGACCTGTCTTTTTAGGTGTTTCTAAGAACCAATAGAAAACAACAAGGTGTCATTTTTTTTTTTATGAAACATGCACCCTTGTTGTATGTATACCTGAGAAAAAATGAAACCCATGTCTACTATTTCTCCTCTTCTTACAAGTATTTTACACTAACCTTGGCATTATAGGAAATAGTACAGATTAAAAGCCAACTGAAAACAGAAGAGAATTTCTAATTGGATTTTCATAAAAGAAAGCAAAATAAAATCATGTTCCAAGATGAGCTAAAAAACTACTTCAGTTGATCTTTGTATCCATTGCTGGATCCAAGATTAAAAGTGCTAGGGAAGAGGGGGAGTAATGGATTAGTGACTTAAAAAAACCCTCCAAAAGGGCGTGCATTGAACTTTTTACTTGAGCTAAGATTATTACTAAAGTATTGCTTCTGAGCAGGTTTGTGACAATGGAAGTGAAATTGTCAGGAATGATTATCAATAGATGAGAGATTCTAGACTAATTTCATAACTCTATGGCAATGTGATATCAGATACGGATAATTGTAAGTCCTTCAAAGTTTGTCTTCTTAGAGATCATATTTGAAACAATTTGGGTTTTCTGTTTATTTCAAAGTAATTACATTCTTTATTACTTTATTGCTTAACATTTTTTATCATTGTGTGCTTCCTACTTCTTTAGACTGTTGCTAGTATTGTGATGTAAATATGTTGCACTGTAAAAAAATTTTTTAGCAGTTTGTTAGTCATCTTATTTTGAACTACAGTTTGGATCCCTCTCACTGGAGTTTCCATTTTTTTTTTCATTCTACTTTGTTTTATCTTCTTGGCGAACCCCTCATTTTGAATTTCAGGAGACTGGATATTCCCCAAGTAATAAAGTAAGGTGTTTTAGATACTCATTTTCACTATTTATTAATATTTCTAAGAGCTGTTAAGAATTTAAAGATGTAAGTTTGAGCTTTAGTAAACTTGACGTGAACTTTCAGACACTAAATATTTTTACAGATTGATAAAAATAAGAATTTTTCATATATTAAAATAAGCTTAAATGGTTTGCAATTAAAGAACATACTAGGTATTTTTCAGATGTCCAATGAGGTTTATTTAAATACCTTAGTATTTCCCACCAGAAGCCATATTCTTGCAAATGTGCATAATTTTTCTTTTTTAGGTTTGTCAAAATGCATACCTAAATTAGAAATTCTGATAGAAATCAATTAACTTTGCTTTAGCCTTCAGATTTCTGGGACTTTGTTTGTTTGTCTGATGGTCTTGTATCTTTTAAAATTATTTTTCTTGTTGTGAAGTTTTGAATGTTTTCTTCTATACATTTTACAGCAGAGATTCTGGGTAGGCTATTATTGAAGTGTTTTGATCTGTGAGTCTTTCAAATTTTTGGCTTTAAACCACTGGAGCCCAGAGGATTTCTGCTAGAAAAAACATGCTTCTCTACTCATTGTGAAAGTCTCTATGTCAAATCTCTCAATTTCCTCACGTCTTCATATGTTTTGTTCAGATTGCTGTTCTCTATTCAATGAATTTTCCTAGTTTAGATAAACTGAATTTTTTTCTATTAAATAGGCAATTAGTGCTTTCCTGCTTCTTCAGCTCTCCTCTATGTACGTTATTCTATGAAAGATATTCTTACCCACTTCAACTTCTACAAGCCTGATGCTCTAAATTTTTGGGAAAATCCATGCTTCTACCTATACCAAAACAGCTGTGGTCATTCTTATGAAATTTTTTAGGATTCTTAAATTCACACAGATTGAGCATTTCTGTCCTCTCACCTGCACCAGGAAATTTGACACATGGAGTTTTCTTTAGCAGCTTTGATTCCTGGTAAACCCAGACAATGGTGAGATACTAAAGAACAGCCTGCACATACTGTCAAACTTGCATTTTCCTCCATTCTGGTATTCAATTTACTATAGAAAATCACATATGCTTGTTTTCCATCTTAATATAGTGTTCAAAATGTGATGACTAATTCTGCTAGATGTAAAAGTTCCCATCAGCACTTTCAAGTTTTGTTGTTCAAGTTTTATTTGAAGGTGACATACATTTATTTTTTATGTTCATATTATTCAGGAAATGCTTTGCCTTACAACCACCACAATAAGTTTCTTTGAGAGGTTCATGGGTTTCATATTACCTTTGAAAAGTCTCAGTTCAGTGTCAACACAATTTAGAGACTCATCTTAGAACAGTTTCTATTCTTAAAAAAAGCAAATTTAGAAATCAGAATTAATTTAACTATATTTTTACTTTGACTTCTATGATAGCCAAAGACACTCTTAGTAACATAAAAAAAATTACTGTGAGTAATAGAGAAAAATAGTATTAGTCAACAATATACAAATTAATACTTAAAAATTCAAAACAAATTTCTAAATTTATAAGTGTAAAATGGTGCTTTGAGAATTGTTTACAAAATTCTGAGATCTGATTGGTGTAATATTGGGACACAAATTTGATAGAAAATGTTGGATTTGTTTTCAGAAGGATTTTTACATGTTATATTGTCAAGTTATGCCTGATTGCAACTGGATGATGAATAAGAAATTGCACATTAAAAAAAACCAGTTTTTACAGTTTAATGCACATTTTATTCCAAACATATTTTACTACAAGGCATAGAAAAATAACATTTTAGGAAGGTTAAAAATTATAAACATGCATATAAAATAATGTACCATTCTCCATATCTTACAAATGCATTAGTATTTTAATATTTAATATTTCACAGATTTCATAGATATAATTTATGCAGACTTTTCATAATACTTGTATCTCACACTGTTTTGGCAAGTAGCCTCTGGACAGTAAGATTATTGAATATGTTTAAAAGTAGGTAAAAGGGCACTTGTAGTAACATTAACTATTCATTTGTTCTTGCTGAACTGATGATCCTTTGCCACACAGAAGAGCTCATGTGTACGTGACAGTAAAGTATGATACATGACTGTTCAAATACATGAAATGCTTTATTTCTGGGAATAGAAAACAGAAATGCAGAAACAGAGAACTAAAAATGACCACTGGCAGTGCACCCACAACTACTTTAAGAGGTTTTACTGTCTTAAAATGCATTAACGGACTAATTTGTCCTTGTATTTCCACTTGACATTACAGCCATGGAAATAATTCCTTTGTCACAGCTAGTTTTGCAAACAAATGCTTCTTAAAGCAGCCTTGTTTAGCCAGACTGTGTATTTAAAAATTTTCCTTTTAAATGTAGCGTGCTGAACAGGCAAATTCTAAACTTTTCTTGTCCTTCTTGTTGGGATAGCCACTTATTGATAAATCTGCGACTGGATTAACCAAAGCTGTAGAAACAACAGTAACCAATGCAAGACAACCCACATTTCAGTTTCACTGAACTTACAGGTGGAGTTTACTACAGTATATCACCCAGCATGATCCCCTTGACAGCACATGAAGAAAAGAGCTTAAATTAAGGTGTTTTGTACTGATAGGCTCATTTCCTGCTCAAATGTGAAGGCCTCCTGCTTTTTCCCACACTTCCTTAAACTACAGAACATTTGCTATCCTCAGAGGTTCCTGCTGCTATTTGCTGCTCTGTTTGTATAGCATGTGAAATATTCATGAATTTGCAAGCTGGAGCACTACATATTTTAAAGGAAGATTTCATAGTTGTGAGCTCCTGGCTTGTGAACTGATAATTGAGAATTTACAGCTATATATTGTTTATTTATAAACAAGCAGACCTGTGGGCATCTTGCTTGTAGTGATTATTCCTTGGCCACCTCATTCCTTGCCCACCGTGTTTCATTCAAGCCTAGGGAACCTCCTAGTTTTGCAGCCATGCTTGTGTCCTTATAAAGAGCAGTGCTGACATTCCCATTAAATTCCTTTTAGGCAGACCATATCCTATGCAATCCTATTACCTCTAGCAGTCTCTGCCAAAGCAAACCATCCTATGATTCTCTGATACGTTCTGTTTCTGCTCATAGTGTATACATGAAGACAAATACTGTCACAGGAGAATCACATAAACCTTATCAATTTGCTGTTTGAAGTGCTTGTCTATGTTTAAAAACCATGTTGAAATAAGATCAACTGATGAAATGGCTGCAGCAACAACCTGGGTAAGTCTGGGCATGATTGTTAGACTGAGCAGTACAGGGAGGTTTCAAAGTTCAGGAGCACCCAAGCAGCAGACCAGAGCCCTGTCAGGACCTAGTATCTCTTATGAGACAGCCAGGCATGGAGGTGGCATTGCCAGGACCATCCAAGAGAGATTTAAATGGTTTTAGGGTATTGATTGCCAAAGCACAGCAAACAGGGCGAGCAAACAGGATGTGGCACATCAAAAGGATGAGGCATGACAGTTCAAGGGCATGTAGGGCATGTAATCTGCAGGTAGCCCCACATTGGCACCAAGTGCTGAGTGCTTTAGGTCTCTGCCACAATGGCAGGCACCTGACTTAGAGCCGAAACCAGAGTGTCTGATGAGACAGCCCCTGAGAATTCTGATGTTTCCACCCAGCTTTGATTGACTACCTCTCTGAATTGCCTGTAAATAAATGCACACAACATGTGCAATAAACAAGGACTACAAATCTGTGTGTGACCACAGGTCCATGATCTCCTTATGATTACTAAGATATGGTGGGATAGCTCACATGAATAGAATATTGTCGGGTTGGCTATGTGCATTTTAGAAAGATCAGAGATGCAAGGCAATGGAGTTGCTCTTTGTGTGAGAGACCAACTAGAATACATTGAGCCCTACCCAGGGACAAATGAATGATCTGAGGGTTTGTGGGTGAGAATTTAGTGACAGGCACTGTTGTAGCTGCCCTGGTAATGAGACCACCAGAAGGGATCAGAAGGAGGCACCTATGAGCAGCTGGCAATAACCTCATGGTCACAGGCCCTGTTTCTCCTGGGGAGTTTCAACCACCCTGATATTTGCTGGAGGGACAACGTGGCTTGGAACACACAGTCCTGGAAGTTACTACAGTTATTGAAGTAACTTTTTGGTGCAAGTGGTGGAGGAGCCAACGAGGAAAGGTGTGTTGCTGGACCATGTACTAACAAACCAGAAGGGAGTGGTTGAAGATGTGAAGGCTGGGAGCAGCCTTGGCTCTAGTGACCATGAGATGGCAAAATTCAGGTGCCTGCATGGAGAAGGAAAGCAATAAGAAGGACTAGGACTCCAAACTTCTGCATATCTAACTGACTTTTTCAAAGTCCTGCTTAAAGGAATCCCATGGGATGGGGCTCTAGGAGAAAAAGGGGGTCAAAGAGAGCTAGATGCTCTCTTGTTGTTTTAATTGTTGCTAATTGTTGTTTTAGCAACAATTCCTCCAAGCTCAAGACCAGTGTATCCTCAGGAGGCAAAAATCAGGCAAAGGTGGTACGACACCTGCATGAACCCGCAGGAAGCTCCTAGTAACTCTCAAACACAAGAAATAAACTTGCAGATGTGGAAGAAGAATAGGTCATGAGGAACGCAGGGATCTGACAAGGAAGTTTAAGGTCCACTTGTAATTGAGTCTGGCAAAGGACATCAAGAACAATAAGAATGGTTTCTACAAGTACATCAGCAGCAAAAGGAAGACATGGGGCCTTTGCTGAATCAATAGGGTGTCCTGGTATTGGGAGACACAGAGTAGGTGAAATAACCAGATGCCTTCCTTGATTCAGGCTTTGCTGCTGAGAGTGGCTCCCAGGATTCCTAGACCTTGCAGGTAAGAGAAGGCCAGGGAAAGGGAGGAAGCCTTCCTTTTGTTGTTGAGGGATGGGTTAGAGATGGACTAGATAGACTTATCACCCATAAATCCATGGGGCCTTGATGGGACACATCAACAGGTGCTGAGTGAGCAGATGTTGTTGCTAAGCCTATCTCCATCATCTTTGAAAAGTCATGGAGAATGGGAGGGGTTTTGGAGGAAGGCCAACGGTACTCCCATCTTCAAAAAGGACAAGGAGAACACCTGGAAAACTACTGGCCAATCACCTCCATCCCTGGAAAAGTGATGAAACACATCATTCTGGAGGTCATCACAAGCATGTAGAAGAGAAGGTCAGGAATTGTCACCATGGATTCACCAAGAGAAATTATGCATAACTAATCTGATAGCCCTCTTTGATGTTATAGGTGGTGAGGGGAGCGGTGTTGATGTTTTCTACCTAAACTTCAGCAAGGCTTTTAACACTCCCTCCCATAACATCTTCATAGGGATGCTTAGGAAACATGGGTTAGATGAATGTGTGGTGGGATAGATCAAGAACTGGCTAAAGGGCAGAGGATTGTGATCCATGAAGTAGGATCAGGTTGGAGGCCTAACCAATGTGACATTCCGGAGGGATCAGTATTGGGTTCAATCTTATTCAATTTGTTTATCTACAATCTGCATGAAGGGACAGATTGTATCCTCAGCAAGTTTGGTGATGATTAGAAACTGAGGGGACTCGCTGAAACTGAGGGGACTCACCGATGGCATCCAAAGGCTGTGCTGGCAGTCAGCGGGACCTTGAGAGGTGGGTAGAGAGAAAACTCATGAGGTTCAGCAAGGGAAAGTGTAAGGTACTGAACCTGGGGAAGAATAACCCCAAGTACCAGTACAGGTTGTGGGTGACCACAAAGAGCAGCTCTGCTGAGAAGGACCTGAATTTAGGCAAAGGATGATCATGAGCCAGCAGTGCCCTTGCAGCCAGGGTGGCCAATATTAATAATCATGGGATGCATTGAGAAGAGCATGGCCAGCAGAGCAAGGGAGGTGGTCTTGCCCTCTACTTGGCCTCAGTGAGGCCACATCTAGAGTCCTGAGTCCAGCTGTAGGCTCCTTAGTATGAAAAAGAAAAGAAACTCCTGGGTGAGGGTGCGGGTACAGCAGAGGCCACAAAGATGATTAAGGGATTGGAGCATCTCTCTAATGAGGAGACACTGCAGAAGATGGGCCTATTTAGTCTAGGGAAGACTGAGAGGGGTTCTCATGAATGCATATAAATATCTCCAAGGTGGGTGTCAAGAGGGTGGTGCCAGGTTCCTCTCAGTGGTGCCAAGTAATAGGACAAGGAGCAATGTCCATAAACCAAAACAGAAGAAGTTGCACCTCATCATGAGAAAGAACTTTTCATTGAGGGTGGGAGAGCCCTGACATAGGCTGCCCTGGGAGGCCATGGAGTTTTCTTCTCTCAAGACATTCAAAACCCACCTATATGTGTTCCCATGTCAGATCTTCTAGGTTGCCCTCCCTTGGCACGGAAGTTAGGCTAGATAATTTCCAGAGGTCCCTTCCAAACACAACAACTATGTGATTCTATGAAATAATGTAATGCTGAAATCCTGAAAGTAAATCTTAGCTGTACTAAGAACAGAAAATCTCAGTACAGACTCCTGCCTGTAGAATAAATGGAACATATTAATTTGCAGTTATTAAAATGCATTTTCTAATATAATTCATGCTTTACAATGTACATATTTTTCAAAAATAAAGCTTTTCTCCTGAAAATTCTATCTCTTTTATGGCTTAATAGCTTTGTGGAAAGATGAGTGGATATGCAGTGTATTACATTTTTTTATGAGGGCTTCTCTTAACTTTTTGTATGCTCAACAAAATTCTTTAACTTTTATAGGTGTCACCTTTATAGGTGTCTGCAGTATCTGCTTAAGGATTATCAGGTGGACTGCTTGCAGTTTTATCATTAGAACATTGTCTTAACTAGAAGTTCTTGTTGATCATGTAGTGTTTTTGTCATGAATTTGAGTTAGTCCTGAAAATATCATAACGTATTAAAAGGGAAAATTTTCACTCCATGCCATTATGACCAGATTTGCGCGTAATGACAGTGGCCATGGTCACATATTCTTTCTCTGTAGTGGCTACATTAATAAACACAAGCTCAGATGTCCCCTGTTATATTTGCTTTTATTACTCTTGTGTGATTCACCTCTGTGGCCTCTCTTATGCATTTGTGTTCTCAACTCTCTCTGCTTTGGCCATTTGTTTCTCCAGTTTACCAAAATTTACTATAGCACTTAAAATATGATGCATCAGTGTAAGAATATTTTTGAAGTGAAAATATTTCTGTTTCAATGTCTAATGTTAGTTTAGTTTTTTTCTAAGAACTAGTCATGGTTTAGGAATGGTATTCTGCAGTTTAGTGTTCCCATTGAAAATGTATTGCTCACTAACTTTCCCTTTACTCTTCCTCTGGGTTGGGCTGAAGATGAGAATTTGAGACACAAAAAGATGGTGGGTAGAGAGGAGAACAATTTATTGAAAGCAGTAATGAGATAAGGAAATAGTAACAATATTTATAACAAAAGTACAAGGCAGAAGGAAACGGCTCACATGCAAAATGCTCACAACCTGACTGAGACATGTTCCCCCTAACCCAGAAGCAAGTCCTTCTCTTGTTCCTGGAAAATGATCTAATGTGGTATAGAATAGCCTCCAGGTCCTAGTCATGCCCCCTCCTGGGTACTGCAAAACTTAGCCCTGTTCTGACTGGAACCAGGACAGAACACAACCGAATTCTCTGTGTTGTTTTGATAGCAACACCTCCTACATCTGAAGTTAGCTAAGCCCATTGTCTCTTGCACCATCTTAGGAAAAGGATTCCCCACATTTAATTTTATTAGAAAAATTCAATGAATGGTGGTATGTATATTCTTAATTACCTGCATATCTATTAGATGCTCTGATTTCTCAAAACTTGACTGTAGGGTGTATAATCTGATAACACAGCTAGGGAAATATAGTGGAATGCTTGTATGATATATTGCTAGGTGCAAACGGCCTTTCCTGAACTTCAGCTGGCTGCTTGGTGTGCTAAATTCAGAAAAAGAAACCTCTCTATGCCCTACCCCAATCTTAATATATGGTGGTGGACTTCGTGGGAAGAAATGCTAATGCTGTACAAAAAAAGGACAAATTAGAACTCTTCTAAGGGTACTTTGTTCCTCCTAAATGAAATCTACTGGCAGCATTCTTACATTGTTCTTCTGATTATAATAAGAAACAAATTTTATTTAACTTAGCAGCGATATCCTTTTATTATACATTTGCATTTCCAAAATGCAAGTTGAGCACTCTAAAAGCATGTTTAAAAATTGCACCAATTTCATGTTCAATCAATGGGGCTAAACACAAATACACAAGAGATGAGTGATACTGATTCAGAAAAAATCTCCGAAGGACCAAAAGACCAAAATAAATACGTTTTTGAGTCCCTGGCATCTGGTACTTATGATAAAATAGAGATACAAATTTTTTTTTTAAAGCTGCTTGTTTCAAAAGTTTGATTCAAATAATTATATATTAGCATCTATCAGTATCACTGACATAATACAGCCTAGAAGTTTCACTGGAATGTTCAATTTGGCAAACAAAACCACTCTTAAAATAAGGTTTCATTAGACTGCACTTTAAATACGATGACTCGTTTGAAAATAGCTTGTATGTGAAACATAAGAAAGGTTTATTTCAGCTGCACAAGGGAAATCAGAGAATACGTTAAATAGCTAATGTCCAAATCAAAAATATAGTATATATTAGATATCTGATACTACAGGCATGGTTCTCAGAGGGCCTGGATATACTACCCTAACATATTATAAGCATACATAAAAGGAGCCTTAAAATAATTCTTTATCATACTATTAACTCTTCAATCATAGTAATCTATCTTGTACTACCAAAAAGCTAATTTAACATAGTGAATATGTTTTTATTTTGATAGTTTGTGTATAACCCAATTGAGTTTGGCGCTAGATATACAACGGATACCCACAAACTCTCAAAATGACTCAAAGGATTTTACAGATTCTGCTTCATTTGGAAAACAACTCTTTCCCCCTAAACACCAGTTGCCTTTACTTCTGTATTAAGTCTTTAAATCAAATTAGGTACTCAGTGGATACCAATCATTTCAGATTGCCAAATGTCAATTTTTTAATATTATCAGTCTTTTTTATCATAATGTTGAGATACATAACAAATAAGTAATTAATGAACTGCCTTATTGAAAAAGAACCTGTTTTGAGAGAATAAACAATCCATTCCTAAATAACCTATTAAAAAATTTAGTTGTTTGGGAATAGAAGCTTCTTATATATGTTATTAAATGAACATTTGATACCCATACTTGAACACAGGCATGAAAGTATTCAGAATTTTCCATGACTACAAATCAGAAATTAGTTATTTTATACCTGGTCATAACTTCTCCATTATTACTTTCCAGAAAAAAATAGTAACTAAAGAGAACATTCATTATAGTGATTTCCTATGGGGAAAATAAAAGAGGAGAGGAGAGGAGAGGAGAGGAGAGGAGAGGAGAGGAGAGGAGAGGAGAGGAGAGGAGAGGAGAGGAGAGGAGAGGAGAGGAGAGGAGAGGAGAGGAGAGGAGAGGAGAGGAGAGGAGAGGAGAGGAGAGGAGAGGAGAGGAGAGGAGAGGAGAGGAGAGGAGAGGAGAGGAGAGGAGAGGAGAGGAGAGGAGAGGAGAGGAGAGGAGAGGAGAGGAGAGGAGAGGAGAGGAGAGGAGAGGAGAGGAGAGGAGAGGAGAGGAGAGGAGAGGAGAGGAGAGGAGAGGAGAGGAGAGGAGAGGAGAGGAGAGGAGAGGAGAGGAGAGGAGAGGAGATTAAAAAAAAAAAAAAAAACAACTTCTTTGTCTGAACCAGCTTCTCTGTCTTGATACTGTCATAGTAGAATATATGATTGATTCAAAAAAGGATAGCACAGATTCACACAGGCTGTTAAGTATTACAGAAGATTACATGTAAAGGACTGGTGATAGCAATTTTTATTATAAATGTCACCATTTTATTGAAAGTTTCTCCCTTTCACTTTTCTACCTATATTTTTTCTTGAAATCGATGACATTAATAAATGTGGTAAGAAAGCTGAAACAGAGATAGGTAAATAAAAACAGAAAATACAGCAACAGAAAAAAAAATGTAGGTAATAGAAAAGTTATACAGGGCCCTCTTCTACTAAGCGGTGTTTCTCACAAAACATCAGTTTGAATTGTTTTGTTAATTCAAGTGTTTCAGTAGTTTCTTTGTGCACTAAAATGTCCTACAACATTTGATTAGTCTAAATATCTGAAAGAGAATTAACAGTTGCCTTAATCCATTATAGCAACTTAGAGAGATATCTGCTGCTTCATATCCAGTATGGAAAGAATATGCCAGTGTAAGGGATATAAACATGGTTTCATTACATAATTAATATGATGTAATGCATTTTATTTGTCTTTTTCTAAAACCAACTAAGAACTGCTGAAACCATTCCATGTGTCATTCCATGTATTTATGGTTTTTCAGATCATAAACTGTAGCTACATACTTAGTTGAACACTTGAGTAAACCTTTCAATTGGTTGAAGTTGTCTTCTTACATAATAAATGATTAAATTCTCAAAAAGACCAAAAAAACCCAACCCCCCCCCCCCCAAAAAAAAAAAGAGACAAGGGACACTGCTTTCTATATTAATTTGTGGATGTTTGCTAATTGCAGGTTTTAAGGACTGCTGTGAGTCCTTCAGCTAATTCCTACAGCCTCAAACAAGTGTTTGTCTGCTTGTCTGGGAAAAGCTCTTTTCTAAGCTTTTATACATCAATTCCATCCCTCTTCCCCAGGTTCCAGACGCTGATCCTGGTTACCTGACCTCAAGTCTATGTTGACTGTCCAGCTGTAGCCTTAACCCAAACCATGCCTTTATTTTCTTTGCAAACCTTGGCAAGACCCAACCTCAATAATTTAAATATTTGTTCATAGCTCTAGTGTAAGCCTAATCCATGAGATCTTGGTTGTCTAGCAGACTTGCTCTGGTCTCAGTCCTTTTCGTTTTCCAGTTTCTGAATTCCCTTTTTTCATTGTCCAGTTCATCTCACTATTTTGCTAGATTTTTCTGCATCAAAATGTAGTTGCCCTTTCCCCATTCTTTACTTTATAGATCTACATTATATTTCGTATACAATTGTGAGTATTATGAGTATCTGTTCTCCCTGCGATTTTCCTAGGTCATGTCAACTACATTAATTGTTCACTCTCTGTGAACATTGTTTTGTTTCCCTGTATTAAAAATATATCGTTTTCATTCCTCCTGCTACCTGGAAGTACTTTCTGAGTCAGAAATCTTTTGACCTGGGTTAGGAGGCCAGCAATCACAGCGACCTAATACAACTAGTGAAGATTTATAGGAAGGTAATGCTTAGTCCCCAGAGGTCTGAATAAGTGACTTTAAAGTCACTTTAAAGTGACTTTAAAGCTTCCTAAAACCAAAGATTATGTCTCACTGGCTTTCTAATATTGGCTTGTGTCTACCTTGAGCAAAGTAGCTGTGTACAGTAACATTCTGTTCAGAAGTTAGAAATCCCATAATTAAGATATTAATTAAAACCTTACTTCAACTCAGTATGAATGTGTTATAGCACTTAATTACTTCATTTGGCACTATTTTTTTCCTCTTTGCCTAACTTGGTTCAAAGGAGGGTCATTGCTGTGGGTCTGAGTGGTGCTTTTCTTGTCAAGGAAAATGTTCATCACAGCATTCTGGCTTACTTTCTACCAAAGCTACAAAATACAGATTGAAAAGGCTGTGACTACAGATCAAAGGAGACACATAAAATTGCATCACATCTACAGAGGGTTTTGTATTTAGCAGTAGACTATGTCTGTCACACCTGCCAGCACCTCTGAAGATACCTGATTTTCGTTATGTTGAAGCTCGTATATCGACACAAAAATTAAAGAGATAGTAGCTTGGGTTTCAACAGCATCCCGGCCCTGTGCTTGGGCTGATTAATTAGGTTTGCTCCCTTGCAGTTAAACCAAAGCTAATTAGTTTAGAAGGAGAGCTCTGTTTCCTGGATATTCAGTTCACTCAGTGCCAACTTGAGTTGGCAAAACTCTACTTTGCATGAGGCAAAATAGAGCCAAATATTTAAATAGTTTTTTGATACATTGTTAGTAATTTTATATCTCTGATTTTCTGATTGAATAATTTGTGAGAGGTACACTGAGAATTCATGTTAGCCAGTGCTGGAATTTGAGTCTGTTATATTCTATCTCATATAAACTATATTGGAAAACCAGATCTTTGGCATCTTGGAGTATATAGACAAAATTTTGGTGGATTTTGTGATGACCATACCACTAAACTTCTCTTGAGTACTGCAGAAAATATATCAGCAGTTGTTTATGAAAGGCATAGCTACAGCAGTAAGTGTTATAGAAAATTTTAAGCTTAAATTAATCTTTCTCTTTGAGGACTAGATTTGGATATAGTGCAGCAAAAAGGGCAAAAAATCACAAACTTATTTGGTGAGTGCTACTCATCTTAGACCTAAAAGGGCAGAGACAAATAGCATGTTATAATGCAATAAAGAAATATCATTATACACTCAGACACAAGGAAACTGAATAAAGAGTACACAGTCAGATATTTATTTTTCTTAGCACAAGAGTGTTTGGTTTTGGAACCTTACTATGAAACCTTACTTTTCTTGTGATAGGTAAGAATGCAAGTTCTATAAAAAGGACAGAATACTGTTTTACAAGGCAGAAAAACCTATAAAGTTATGATTACCAGAAAGTTGTCCAATGTTAGTTTTATTCAGCCTCAGGAAGAGGAAACTGAAGGAGAACTAATAATGGTGCACATCTTTCTCATGAGAAAAGAGGAGGGCAAGCAGCGCTCTCCTCTCGGTGGTGACCAGGGACAGCACCAAAGGGAATGGCCTTAGGTTGTTTCAGGGAGGTTTAGGTTGGATGTCAGGCAAAGGCTCCTCACCCAGCGGCTGCCTGGGCACTGGAACAGGCTCCCAGGGAAACAGTCACAGCACCAAGCCCGGCAGCTCAGGAAGCATTTGCACGATGCTCTCAGGCACTGCTGTGAATCTTATGGGTGGAGCTGTGCAGGGCCAGGGGTTGGACTTGATGATCCTTGTGGGTCCCCTTCCAATGCAGAATATTCTGGAATCTATGAGTGCATGAGCTGTACTTTACTGTGCTCGTGCTGGGCAGCTACAACAGTTTTAATCTATAGTCTAGAGTGAAGGGCTTTTTACTGATTTATATTTTGCTTTTTTTCAGAAGTCCATAGACAAATATAGACACAAGTTTATTTTCTTGCAGTTCTGTGCCTCACAGTTTGATTAAAGACTGCAGAATGGGAACACAGAAATGACTGAAAAGTACTGGAATGTTTTTTTCAGAAATAGACCACAATGTCTCTCAAAGAATTGTGCTGACCTTCTTACAAACAGCTATGCTACTGCTTATGACATTTATTGTATTAAATTTTTCAGGTTTATGCAGTTTTGTTAATTTGGCAGCTTTGAGTCTGATCAGTATTTAGCTGTAACCTTTCCAGAATAGCTGGCAAGCTCAATTCACCAAATATTTTACATTATAATATAGGAATTATTTATATGAAAACACACAAATTTCTGTTGACAGTTTGATATACTGGAGTGATACTATGGTTTACATAGGAGAAATCAGTGAAAACCATAATTTTTCTGATTTTCTTCTAGAAAGATTTTTTTTCTGGATCACAATGTACTTTCATTACAGAAAAAGGTTGTGGGGACTGGGATTATTTTCTAGGCACCTTGTTATTCTGTCAAAGATTCTGTCAATAATTTTTCTGTACCATTTTTAATAGGTTACGGGGTTTTAGATTTATAAAAATGTGACTAGTGACCAGCTAAATGAGAATACCTTCTCCTGATCTGAAAACCAAAGTTTTCAAAGGGTCAGTGCATCCCTAATTATAATGAGGCAGTTAACAGTACTCTAATTGAAAGATTGTGTCAGCATTTCCATTATAAAGCCATGTTTTTCATGGGTTGTAGCTCAGCTGTAAAGACTCAATCTGGGCTAAAACATGTCAAAAAAACTCATCCTGTTTCATACTGAATGCCTTCAAACTCCCAATTAAACAAGTGAGTTTTCCAGACGCTGACTATCTCAAAAAAATAAGGCCAGACTTTACATTAATAATTTTACTATGCCACCATGGACAGAGGATTGCTATGCAAGTAACTATTTTTGTAAGTGCTTTAAAAATTTGCAATTTTTTCAGAATGCAAGGTCATCTGAAAAATACCCCCCAAATCAGATCACTTTACTGTTTGTCCTCACATCTGCTCCAGGACATAAAACATTCAGTGAAATACAAATATGTTAATTTGCAGTGATTTGATGTAATATTTGATACAGATATTTTTTTGCTGTATAGATAGAAACTTGTAAAATAATAAAAGATATAGTAATTTCAACATGCTTCACAACAACAAGCTAAAGAATAAACCAATTTTCTTGTTAAAAAAAGGATGGAAAACTGTAGGGGAAAATTACACTTAAGCTATAAAGTAATATTAAATATGAAATGTAAAATGAGTGACTAAAACCACTTCAGAACATTCATTTAAAAGAACATAGAAAATATCTTTAATTAAAAGCAAAAAAAAAAAATCAAAATGTCAGTTTTCTTGAGATGTGTACTTCTATTAAAAAAACAACAGCAAAGGAAAACATCAACCTAATTTAATTCTGAGGAAATTCTGAGTACAAGGCTTCAAAGAGGCGAATCAAAGCAATACTCTGATGCAGTAAAATCTTTCCCTACTTGAAACCTAAAGAACCCCAAAAAACCAAATAGCAACAATAAACATACATACTATTTGCAGAAAAATAAAAGAATTTGCATTTTAAATATTTTGAAATGTCAGAAATACAATATGACACATCCATAAAACACTTAATTAAAGGCCTCAACATTTCTTCAATTTTTGAAATTGTCAAGCCAATTAATTACAGTCAGATTCAGCGTGAGTGTGAGACTCAGAGAGATTTTTCTGCGGACTGCAACAGACATGAGACCTCATGACCTCTGAAAATGGCAGAGCAGGCTGGTGAGCACCTACATAGCACGGTGGGATATAATCCATGTGTGACATTGTTATGCAACAAAATCCTTCTCAGCCATGCCCCGACATGCATATCTGAGTGGCATCTCCAGAAAAGAAAGGGCAATGCAAATCATCAAGAAAAGGAAGCAAGGTGCCCAGCTTAGGACGCAGTTCAGGTAAATGAGACAAACTGTTCCTTCCTGGTTTCTTTTCTCCCCAGTCTCTGCTCATTGTAATGACTTGGAAGATTGTGTTGTGTTTTCTTTGACTGTTACCAATTTTACTGCTGCAAACATTCGTCATTTTTCAGTTAGCTTTCTCCATATTTATTCTTTGACCCCAGTGCTGTGATGACTTGCATCTGTTCTAGCCTTTAAGTCAATATCAAGTTTCTCATTTCTGTTGTTATGCCTATTGGAGAAGTGGCTTCTCATTTAATTTACCAAGTTATTTCCCTTTGTTACTTGTTAGCTCAAGTATATTCCAATTCTGATTCTCATGTTTTCAAATCAGTAGTAGAGACTCATCCTTAATTCCCTATGCCATCTTCTTGCCTTTCCTGTTGGCACATTACAGCGGAGCGTCATCCTCTGGACGATATGTAGGTGGTTATTCAGGCTGGAGGACAATACCGCAAGCAATAGTTTGCAAAAGAATTCAGAAGTTGCTAATAGCCATTCTTATCCTCAGATCACCCCAAATTTGGGATGAAATTTATTGCAATTCTAGGTTTCTAACTAGATCTATTCTGATTATCAAAATCTTTAGGGATTTCCTGAAGTAAGAGAATTTAATCCTGGTATTAGTATCTTTGGGTTTTTGACCACAACAGAAGTTTCAGATCTCACTGATTCATTAAAGAAAAGGTGTGTCCATAGCACCCAATCAGCCTTTACATTTTCTGAGACTATCTCTCAGTCCCCTGAAGAAAAAGTTGCCTTGAATCAATATTTAGTAAATATTAGAACATTTTTCTCTTGAAATATGAATAGAATGTGGATGCAGCTTCTCCTGCTATGGAAGAGAAGTTCTTGATGGATATATTTGAATAGTAACATTAAGGAACCTGTTTATGCTGTTCTCATAAATTCTTTTTTTTTTTTTGTATCCACTTAGATATATATCCAATCAAGTTTATTTGGCACAGGAAAGTCCTGTCATTGAGATACATTAGATATTTATAACCTTTTTGTTGAGACTTTCAGAGTTTCAGTAGTACCTGCTGTAGACTGTTAGACAGAGTTCTCATTCATGTGTTTTTTCCCAACTGTTTGGGATTACACCAAATATTCACCTTGTAACAAAAGCTGAACTTTGAGTTTGGGATGATTTTGTCCCTCTCTTAAAAAACTGCTATATTATTGCCTGGTTTAGAAAGTTAGTTATCTAAAATTATCAACTTCTGTAGGATTTGCTCTTCCTATCTGGAAATTAAAATTAAAAAAATTAAATTAAATGGAAATTAAAAAAAAAGCTTTGTGCACAACCTGATATGATTTTTGAATAAACAGCTACCAGGCAGTACCTATAGAAGGAGAGATCTGCAAAAGAAATTTCAAACCAAGGAAAGAGAATCAGAAACCTACCAAAAAAGGAGAGAGGCAGGATTCAAGGGCAGGATTCAAAGAATCAATCTTCAATACACATAAATTTAATGGAATTTATTAAGAAAAAGCAACCTCTTTTACAACTGAGTTCCTTAAAAATTCCTATGGAAAAGGGGAAATCACCTTCATTAATAGATTTCTTCTTGCTGCAGTCTCCAGGAGATGCAGCTGTGAGAAGGTAAACACAATTGTGTAATTTTACCAGATGTTCTTTCCAATCAAGCTAGGAAACTTTGAGGCAGGTTTGAACATGAAAAATTAAGATGTGATACAACTACATGATTTTTAAATTTTATTTTATTTTATTTTATTTTATTTTATTTTATTTTATTTTATTTTATTTTATTTTATTTTATTTTATTTTAATTTATTTTATTTATTTGTACCATTGGGACTGAGAAACAAAGAAACAGTGCTGTCCAGAGAGATTATGGTCCCTCTATCTCTGGAGGTCTTATAGATTTATCTCTGATCAGCTTTTTCTAATTAGACATGCTTTCTGCAGGGTGCTAATCTAGGCAAATTCTGTATTTCCTTTCCAAGTCACTCTAGTCCTTAGTCACATATAGGCTGGCACTCCTCCTTTTAACTTTTACTGTGATTCACAGAATAAATTCTGGTCAATCTCTGCATTCTTGATTGCTTTCTTTTTTCCTTTCAGTGTTTCTTTAATATGACAAAATAAACTTTGCTTCACTGTAGGCACACTTTTAATTTTTTGTATGAAGTTCATCCACTTTTCTTTTTGAGGGCATTCTCTCAACAACTACTCCAACAAGCTGAAATCACATAGTCTACCATCAGTCTTCCTTTTATTGTTCTCAAAATTACTCAGAGTATCAACTTCTAAGTTTCAGGTAAAAGTGGAAAAATAAAAGGATAAACAAAAAGTACTTCTCCAAAGCTTCATTTCGTCTGGAATCATTCATAAGACGTTTATCAGTTGTTCTAATGCTTCAGGTGTTATTCTTCACAACTCCCACTGATGTTGCATTCTTTCTCCCCAGTGAGATAATAAAAAGCCTTGCCACCCTCCCATTTTATCACTAACTATGTTTCTGTCCCATTTCATGATTGCCTATAGACTTGCTTCATATTTAGTTTTTTGTTCAACCAATCCAGTTTTCTAGGGGTAGAAGCTCTTTTACAGTGCATTTTTATTAGAACTAATCAGGGTTTTGATTTAATCACAATGTATACCGTGTTTTAGCCATCAATCTTAAAAACAAGCAAAATCAACCAACCAAGTAAATGAGCAAACAAAACCTGCTGGAACTCTATTCTTATGAGAGAAGCATTTATAGACTTCTGTAGCAAAGTCTCACATGCAGCCCTTTGCCTTCCAGGTGAACACTGAGGAGTTCTTTGAGCCCATTGATTCTATACCTTGAGCCATAAATCCCAGTGTTGACACAGCCACAGTTTATTTACCAAATTGAGAATGCTTCAAATAATTTCCCACTGAAAGATTTTGTTCTCTCTCTTTGTTTCCGTGGAGAGCAAAAAATTAAACAAGCCTGTCCTGCTTCCTGCCTGATTCCTCTTATGGATTCTTCTAGCTGGATACCTGATGTCCTGGATGGAAATACTGCTGCAAGGCTTTCAGCTGCTGTTCATATCCCTTTCAAATGGAAAGGAGTGGGTCATCCATTGCACAAAGTTATCCAAGGATACTGTGACAGAATTAAATATTTCCAAAGGGTAGAAATGGGAATGATTTTACCATGGATTTTACCACAGCAACAGAGCACTTGCCTAGCCACTATGCCTCCGTTTGGTGCTAGGAAAGGTCTACACCATTTCTTAAACTCCTGGACAGCACATGGGTCAAACATTTTCTGTGAATAAGTAAAATTTAATGGGATCTTCATAATCAGTGTGGCTTCACTATGAAATAGGATCCATTTAGAACATATTATCAGTGCCATTTCTGAATGATATATCAAAGAGCCCAGTATTAATCAGTTAATCTTTAAAACTTTTTTCACTCAAAAATATTTGCCATTTAATTTACACAAGGAAGAGAAAATATTTCATGGCCTATCTTTATTTATATGCAATCCTCATATTCTACTAAAGAAAGTAAAGCTCTTCAGATCAATTGAGGTACACTTTGTAGTCTCTGCCAAGAGAAGGAGAAAAACTGCAGAAATTAAACCCACAAAGAGTTTTGTCTCTGTCTACTGAAAAAGTGTTAGAAGAACAGATATCATCTTACAGCTGCAGTCTGCAACACATTCAAGAGCGAATGGTGTGTGAAATTCTGCCAAATCTCCACTGTAGTTTCTACCATATATGGAGGAACAGCCAGTCTCACACGCCTAATTAGAGTTCACCTGACTCATGGTACATACTTAGGGGAGCAGACATGGCTCAGTGTTACTGACAAAAGTATAAGAATTACATGTACATGTACAGACCGAGATGTATTTCCATATCACCAGGAAGAAATAGTGTAACTGATGGCTCCACTTCCTTTCATTTGTACTGCACTTCATCATTACACATTGTAAGACAATCATTATTGATTGTAAGACCTCAGGTCCCGGTAGAGATTTGGGGTCAGATTCTCCTAGATTCTTTGTGCAATGTGACCATATCAGTAATTGAAATAAGTGCAGCCCCTTGAACTCCTGTAGACAGTGTTCTGTAGAAGACATCTCTTCAAGAGGTTGACACTCTGAGCACCTCCTGAATAATTAAATCTTTTGGGTATCTCCTGGAAGAACATGCAAAGTATTAGCATGGTTCAGGATACTGCTGATATCCCTACGTAGTCTACTGACTTCCTATACCTTTTTTAGGGCATTTGATATAACTAAATATCACTTCAGGATAAAAAAAATGAAAAGTGGTTTATACTCCCTACATTTTCTGCCCTCTTTTTTCCATGTTGTAGCGGCAAAGCCTAGTCTCTGAACCCCATTTTTAAAATATATTAATATTAATAAACAGCAGTTCTTCTTCTATTAGTAACATAGCTTCATCAGCCTTTTTTGTTCTTCTACTTAATAAAGATTAATTCTGTACTTTCTCCCAGGAAAGCTAAATGTAATACCAATCTTGATATCACCATCCATATTTCTGCTAGCTGAAATGTGAGGTGTCCTAAAGACAAAGTGCATTGTCACGTGCACTTAATGTGCATGAGTAAAAGTGCTCATAAAGAGTAATTATTGTATTTTGTTATTCCTGTGAGTGTCCAGTTTCCCCTCTGTCTTATAGGCGAATAGCAGGGCTGCCCACATTGCAAGCAATTCTCATGCCACTGTTTGGACTTCTTGGGAACTTAGACAAAAAGGTGGATTTACAAGGGGGAAATTAAATTTTGGCGCATAAGTTCAGCCAGTGATCCACTGTCCCACTTTATACAATGCTTTGCTTTCCTTACAAATCTTCTATATCAGTGTGTCTTCCTTTGCTTGTATTTCTTTTTATATGATATATAATTCATACCTTGAAAAGAACTTGAGTCCAAAAATTTTGCTTATGGAAATCAGAGCATATAGTAAAAGCAGGTCTAAGACAAATACTTTATCTTTGGTGCATTATGCCAGGATATTTCACTCTCTTAGCTTGCAACTGTAATGTAGAAGAAAAGAATAAGAACTCAAACAAAATAAATTATGCCTTGTCTCAGTTCCTGATTTCATTAAGATCTTAAGAATTACTCTAGATAAATGTAACTTGATACTCAAACTAAAACACTTTCCAGGGCAGATATATTCAGTGCATACCATTAAAGCAAAATTGTTGCTGAAGTATTTGGAAAATAATATTTTAAACCGGCAATTAAGCATGAGATGATTTTTCAGTCTGCCAGACATTTGAGTTTTGTTTTACTTAATTACATCCATAATTTCTGCACAGCTGTCCCAACTTGCGGCTATTCAATTGCTGCTGCAGAGAGTAAGGCACGCTGTAACTGTACACTTTTTAAGGGCATATTGGAAATGCTGATGCACCTTTAAGAAATATTCAACCCTTCTTCAGTTTTTGAAAATCATTTGGTTTACTTTTTTTTTTTAGTGAATGGCAATTGGGATGTCAGAACTGATGAGAAGTTAAACTTTTCTTTGTATTAGAGATGTAGATTTGAATTTAAGATCTTGTTTTAGATACAGCTATGATTTAGAAAGGAGAAAGGAGGCAAGATACAGAGTCCACTTTAGAATGGATTTATCCACAAGATTGATGAAAACCCTTATTTATTAAGAAAAATTTAAAATATATGTTCATCTCTATTTTGCAATGAACTGCTTCACTAAAACTGCTTATATCAACACTGTTAATCTTAATAGTTTCACGTGGTGCACGCTCTAATACTTGATACAATCAGATTAGTGCCGATTTTTTCCTAATTAAGAATGTTTGACCACAAGAGGGAGTTCCTTGCCAACGCTTTACCCACCATGAAGGAACCAAGTGCAGGATAGGGTTGCTTAAAAAAAAAAACAGAACTGCTTTCCATTGTTGAAGGCTAAGATAAGAATGTCTTTTGTTACTTAAAAAAAATACAACATCAACAAAAAAACCCACAAAAACCCACAAAACAAACAAACAAACAAACAAACAAAAACTACCCACAAAAATCTTAACTCTGAAAAAATAACATTAACATTGCTCTAAAAATCTATCTGTAAATGTTGAAATTTTATTTAGCAGTGTCCTCAGAAATAATTTAAAATACAACACAGCTATCACCTAGAAATGTATAAAATGTTGCAATCAAAAACAATGAGCACAAATATAATGTATTGTTTGCTTTATAAGCATTGTATTAAGGTATTCTATGAACTGATTTTAAAAGTTCTATTCTTTGAACTAGGAAAATAATGACTTGACATCAGTATTCTAATGACTTGACTTCTATAAATATAGACAAATTCAAAAATATTAAAGTGAATATTTCTGATCTTTGTTGTGATTTTCCTTGCTCAAACTACACTTCTCCTTATTTCTTGCATTGTTGATCTTACTTTGAATGAAGTACTTTAATGGCTCTACATTACACAGACCTGATGAACAAAATCAGATTGCCAAAAGAGTGTTTCTTTCCATACTATCTTAAACTACTTTTTCTACAACATACCATATAAGTACCATACCAAGTCATATTTTGAACATCTTTTTTTATTCATATTGAAGCCAAGGTTCCGATTTGGCTTGTAAGAAAGATCTTGGTAATCTGAAAGAGTAATGCATCTTTATAAACAAGGTTTTTTCCCACTTGTTCTCATGGAAAACATCCTCAAAAATAAAAAGATCCCGCATAAACCTTATGTGTATTTCTAGTAGATAAAACCAGATAGCAATATGGCCCAAAACAACTAACATGAAACATACCAGCTAATAACACCCCATAACTGGGGAAAGCTGGTTATGAAAAAATATAGAAAAACAGGCTTAAAAGAAGGATTAAGTGTTCTGTGTGCAAAAAGAGCCACTCATCTGTACAAGGTGAAATAGCAAAGACAAGCCCACCCCTGTACAGTATGTGCTCATAAATGGATATCTGCTACTTACAGTCAACATCAGATGACAGGATGGCAAATGGAACCAATTTTTTATGTTTCTCAAGATCGCAAAAATGTTGAAAAATGATTTTGAAGTCCACTACTCGTTCAGAGCTGCTTTTCTTTTATACTAATAATCTTTTCAATAGATATAACATTTTCTTTGTACATTATGTTAGGTAAACTTCAGAAAGTCTTTGTCAGATAGGCAAAGGTTTTTGACTTTGTCTTAAAACAGCAGTGATAGCCATGGAGAGAGAGAAAAAACTAAACTTTTGTAAATATTAGGTGTACCCGACAGCAATTTAATCAGTGTTTTCCAGTTTCTGTGTATATTTTAAGTGTACCCTTAATTTTAATCATAAATCATAAAAGATGTAGTCCGAAAGCAAAAAAAGTCATAAGTGAAATGAATTAAAGCTGTGAAACCTTTGTCATTTTCTTCTTTAGTTTAACTGGCTTATATATCCTTATTTTTCTTTATTAAATCTCTGAAGTGTATTTTTTTATCAAACTTTCCTTCCTGAATGTAACAGAACTCAGTCCTTGATTTTATGTGGTGCAGTCGAAAGGCAAATTATTAACCAAATTCAATGACATCGCTTAGTAATTGGAAAAGATGGTGACTTTCAGGTTTAGTCCCTTATTTTGTAGAGCTTGGAAGTCACAAAATGCAAGTTTTTCTCTGCATAGAAATAGGAACTAAAGATGTCATATTAACTCTGTTAGGTACATAATTACTTAGGCAGGTGCATATTCCTTTTTTATTCACAATTATTCTCTATTGCATAACATAATGCGTAACATTAAATTAAATGCGTAACATTTAATTTTTGCACATAGATCTGGTTATGGCAGGATTGACTACTTCTTTACTAAAAACAAAACCAAAACAAAACAGACAAACAAAAAAACCAAAAACAATAAATAAGTAATCAAAACCAGATCTTTGAGTGCTACAAAATGTCATTACCTACTCAAGCACTCTGCACAAGTGAGTTTAAACAGACCCAGTCCATTAATAAGAATGCAGAAGAGAAGATTTTTAAAAATGAAGTATTTACAACAAATTTGTAGTGATAGTGAAAAACAAGGTGTAATAAAGGTAGAAGTGTGGAAAGGAGAAAAGAGATTTCATGTTCATTGAATATGTCTAGCAGAGTGCTAGACAGAAATTAAAATGGTTAGACTTTCATCAACATCAAATATGACAAATATTATTTTTTTCCCTTTTCTTAGCCAAATGCTTCAGAAATAGAAGTGTGATGTCTCCATCCATTACTCGGATCATTGGTCTAGGATGCAGAGAGTAACATTTTATGTACTTTTGCATAATGTTTAAGCATTGACACAAGTTCATATTTAGGATGATTCCTTGATATCATTAAAAATAACGACAAATAAAATAAAATAAAAATTGGCTATTTCATAAAACATAGGGCTTAGTCTGTGCAATGAAAGTCTTGATCATTGAAGAATTATCCAATGATAGAATTTGAGTTTATTTTTTCTCTTAGAGTTGCACAAACAAATTTTGTTCTAAATTGCAGTTTTAAAAGAATATGTGTAGCCTTAAGCTGGAGTAGTGTACTTTAATTTTTATTACAAACATAAAAGAACATTTAATATGGAAATAAATTTTCACTGTCATATTTCTTGGACTTTTGAAATTTATTTCATTCAAAGATACATGCACACAACATTAAAACCAAATAACAGAATCTCTTGTTTTAATGGGAATAACTTTGCTGATGTTTTAATTTTTTAGTTATAAATCAAAATTCAGTACAGATATGGAAAAAACTTCTGTAGTTAATGCAATCATTTTCCACCTTGATCCACTTTTCTACTTTATCATCTGCTATCATGCCTTAAACTTACAAATTCCTGACCCTATCAAAACCATTCAGCTACAGGTTGGGGTTTTTTCAGTTGTCTGTATAAGACAGGAGGAGAAACAGTGAAAATATTTAATCTAATATTATCCTCTTTAGAAATACAACAAACTATTCTCTTTAAGGTAGAAAATTATTTGAATAATACTTCAATTACAAGGTAAATTAGCTGTCAATTTTACTTCTGACTTTTTAAAGATTTACAAATCTGTTCATTCAAGTCCACTATAGGATTTAAAGGCATTAGCTAATCAACTTTACAATTAGCAATTATCTTCCAAGAGAAAGAAAGGCTATTACTAGAAGCCTACAGTAGTTCATATGTAGTTTTTCATAAAAAAGGAATTTGTTTTGCTTTCCATTCAATTAGCTAACTTAATTTTATAGTAGCTAAAGGAAACAGACCAAAGGATGTAAATATCTTCTGGTGCTGCTAAATGGGAGACAGAATAGCTGTACAACAAAAGAAACAGAAACAGATTTGGGAATATTTATATGCTGGTATATAAATATTTTCAAGTAGATATTTTAAAGCAAATTTTTGCATCTTTTTTATATTTCATAATGCTATTATTCTCCAAGAATTAGTTTTGTTGTGTTTGGATAAAAACATACCCCAAAACTCTTTATAGTTAATAGAAGACAGTGTTCCTTCCTATAATTTGGTTATGATCTGAAGTAGTAGTCATGAAGTCTCACATAGAATGCCATGATTTTTAATTGGTTTAAAATTGTTGTTTATAAGATGGGGGAGATCCGGGGAAGTATTTACAAATGGAATCTTGAAATAAGATTTAGTAGGAGAGCATTGCAAAATAAGATAGAAGTTCAAGGACTACTACAAGAGGTAGACCACAGAGAACCACAAAGTGCAAAATTTTTAGTTGTTGAGAGACATAAATCCCATGTTGTTCACACCCTCTCATAGAGTGTGTCTATGTCTTGCATATATAAGAATATCCTGTGTTCAATTTTCAGGCTATGTCTTCATAATGATAAGGTAAATGTCTAGTACAACTGAAGGAGCAAAGGAAACAGCATTAAACAGTGCAAGTCTGTATAATTAAAAATGTAACTTGGTGAGTTTGTGCAATGAAACATTAGTGGACTGGCTTAGTTTCCATAAAATAGTGCAATCTTTTTATATTCTGAAATGCTTAATGGATAATACATGAACATACCTTGTGTTTTAGGAGAATTATCTCCTCAGAGCTGTAATCATATCATGTGTCAATAAAGATAAATACAGTAGGATATCAATAAATAAGCTGGAAAACTTAGAAGCCTCTATACTTTGCTGTTTTTCTAACAACGGTACAGACAGATGTCAAGAGAGTACATTCTGAAAAATCAGCTGGGGAGACAGTGGGTTGCCCTAACTAATCAAGTACTGGATTGTTGTCCCTAGTTTCTTCAAAGCAAGGACACTATATTTAACAGATTAGTATTCAAACAACAAAGTTATTATCATAATTAGTGAATTACTTTTCATATTTTCCATTTTAATACACCCTTTATGTACCTCATTTTTAGAAGTTTAGAGTGTTTCATTACTATTTACATCTGGCTACTAGGTTTTTCTTTAATCCATTTAGTACCCAAAGGTTGGACAATCTGAACTGTCCAGGCTTAGAATTTAAAAATAAGTCTTTGGACCCTTCAAATGAGATTTAAGCAATGTATCAGAATGTACTTCATAGTTGGCTTTCTGTCTTTTTTCATCTTCCTCTCCTCTTTTTCATCCTTCATTTACACGTGGAAGGACCCCATGTACTTTATTGCCCTGTTCAGCTTTTCTCATTCTCACTTTCATTATCATCACAGAGGTCCTAATTTTGAGCAACAAAAATAGTACTTGTTTCTGATTTTACTTCCATTCTTATATATTCCTTGAAAGACTGTGAATAACTATTGCAGCTAAAATATTCTAAAACTGTCCTTGAATAATATTGCAGTGTTTACACTGCCACTTTTTCACCTGTATGCACAGCTTACAATCCCCACACTTTTTACTATAATTTAGAATATTAATAGATGGATGCAGATGCCTGTAAGGTATTGGAGGCAATTTTTTAAAGGAATGGTCAAACATTGCATTTCATATCCATTCTGTGGTTTCAGTTAAAGTACAATTCCGAAATCAATCCTATAAGAAAAAAAAAAATCTTAGAGGGATTATTTCCAAAATTGATTTAATTCTTGATTCATTGGCCCTTTGTGTCCTTTGGACACTTATCCCACCTTCATCTTCCTGTGGGATAACCATTAAACAAAGATTACTCCTCTAAATAACATTACCTCTGTGTATCTTTATAAAACATATGATATGTGTACAATGGTAAGTTGGATAAAATGACAGTACAAGATATAATAAGGAGAACCAAGTTATTTTTCTCACATGTAAACGCTATAGTAGACTGCTGTTTTACAGTAAAACTGTAAGGCTGTTCTGTTCCTACAGCAAATCTAGAGTATCTTTCTGTGTCACTGTCTATTTTTATGCAAAGCAGCACCTTTCAGGAGTTAGCATAGCATGAATATTTTTTGCCCCATCCTCAAAGAGATGGACATGAGATTGTTCAGTTCTATTTTCACATTTCATCCTTATTCTGATCCTGAGGGCTTTTATTTATTTCAGCTTTCTTTCTTTCTTTAGTAAAGCTGAAATTAAAGGATACCCCAAACAAAAAAAATACATTTTTACTTTCCTGACAATAATTTTATGGAATATTTTTCCTCTGGTGTGTGGTGCTAAGTTTGAAAATTTCTCTACTTCCAATCAAACTAGATCTCATTATAGTAAAATTCTTGACCCTTCCTTATCTGTCAATGAGTAAAATTTCATTTGGGTGTCATAAAGTCAACATTCTTTCATTTCTCATTGGCATTAACTTTAGTGGACCTCCATCAACATTTTCTAATAATTCTGTAATTTCTCATCATTTTATGCCACCTCTATCCAGATATTTCCCAGTAATCTATAATAAGGTTAGCCAACATCTCACTGTAATTATTCCCTATAAAAGAGAAATGCTATTAATTGTGACTAAAGAAAACATCTTTTAACTTCATACTAAACTTTCTGTTCAGTTGCAGAAGCTTTCTTCCTCTTACACAAAAGAAAGCAGGAGCTGTCAGGGAAAGCAAATTATCTGATGAACTTAATATTGGAATATATGGATAGAATGTAATTTAAATATCTGTAATGTATCATGGGATTAAATATCTTTCTTCACAGGCTTCCACATTTCTCCATGCCTTAACTACTTGCAAAATTGACCACTGAAATCTTTTAATACCACACACACAAGATAGTTGGCAGAGTCTTCTGCAGATGCTTGCCATCTGAGTGCTGCCATCACAGCTGTTATTAACAAGTCTCATAGTTCACATTTCTCCTATCTTGCAATCTGTACATTGGCTGTCTTTTTCACAGTATATTGATTAGGAAGTAATAGAGTAACATTTGGGAACAAATTGACATAAAATGACCCCAAGTACATATTGTACATATTTATTTCCTACCTTCTTATATGCCAGGTATCTACATCTTACTTTATTATTTACGTTTTTCATGTTTTATTTTTCAATTGCAAATGGGTTGTCAGCTTAGGATTTTCTTTTAAACTTCCGAGCAGCTGGTGGATCTCCTCTTCCTTCATACCTTCTCTTTCTCAGACAATCATTATGCAAACTGATATGAGTTTTATCATCAATATAGGTTTGATCTTAAATTGGAGTTTCTTTTAAAGATAATTTTCATTTATGTTTTTTTATGAAACGGTAATAGCTTTTTAATTTGGGCTCGCATCAAGTATTCTGGTCTTGAAGTTTCAAAGGCACTTATGGACAAGCACTTTGTAGGCTGATTCTAATGTGATTAGCTACTGTCTGTGTACCAAATCATGAGTCTGGGGATTTAAATAGCTAGCCATGTACATGAACTCCTGATTATAGTAGAACTTCCTAAACTATATAATAACTACAATAACTGCACGTGCAACTGACTGTGCATTTTTGCACAAATGATTGTAAAACTCATTTTGTGTGTATTAAGTGTTTAAGACTGTATTATAGTAATTGGTAACCACGGATTTGTGGTAAATTAGCTTGTAAGATATTTTTTGCACAATATTACAGAAATCCTTGCAGAAATAAGGCTAAAAAGTTTTTTGTTGTTGTTTATTCTTTTGTTTATTCTTTTGCAGACTAAGCAAAGTCTATCTTGTCTGAAGATAGATATTAAAATCGTGCCTGTAGTTTCTCAGTTTGGTGAACTATGTATTTTAATGACTAGACTTTTTATTTATTAAAAAAAAGGTTAGAAATAGTAGGCCCAAAAGAAGTCATTGATACAAACTTAAGCAGACATCCTTTCTTTCCTCTTTTTATGTGCTTACATGCATTTGCCAAGAATAGACTATCCAGCTCCCAAGGATAATTGGTCTGTTTCTAGAAAAGGTTATTTCTTTAAATTGGTGATTCAATCTGTTATGAAGCTCATTTTGCAGCTCATACTTTAAATTAAACCCTGGGGCTCAGCTAACCTCAAGATCCAGATGATATTAGAAATTTATATTGTATCTTACTGTCGTGGTTTCAGAATGGTATTCTCCAATTTAGTACTCCCACTAAAACCATGTGCCATTTTCCTGCTCCTAATTCACCTGGAGGCACAAAAAACAAAGATCATGGGTAGAGATAAGAACAATTTACTGGAAACAGCAATGAGATAGGAAAAACAAATAGTAACAGCAAGAATATTAATAACAAAAGGCATAAGAAAAGAAAAGGATTTACACAGAAAGCCAACAGCAATAAATAAAACAATACCTCTGCCATGTTTTCTCAACCAGAAAGAGCCCCATCGCCTTGGAAGTGAGAGTCCCTTTCTTCCAACCCCCAAAAAGGCATAGGGTCTTGTACAATAACTGGGCCTTAGTGATGCCCTCTCCTATCTACTGCAAAAAAATTTATCCTGTCCTGACTGGAACCAGAACACATACCTTTTGCCATAATGAATAATGAGAGGAGGCCTAATACATTCTGAAAGATGAAGTTCAGCATATTTTTTATTGTATTTGCTGTAAGGGTGTTTATCTCTTCAAATACAAAAATAATTATCCAGATCTCCCATGATGTAGCCAGTTTCTTTTTAGACAAAATATGGACAAAACCAAACAAATTATGCTCATAAAAGTATTTTAGAGCCCAGGAAAACTGCTACTTGAATCCTGTAGATCAGGAGTAGAAACTTGTGGAGGTATGTGTGAATTAAATCCAGTCTATGTTCATCTTTGCATAGGCAGTAACATGGATGGAGCAAAATGTGAGGAGTGAAAAAGCTGTTATTATTTTCAGGATTAGTATTCTTTACAGAAGGAAATCAATAGGTGTTATTCGAGCTGATACCTTTGTACATTATCCATAATTAAGGCACTGTTCACAGCACTTTGGATTGAGTTTTCAAGACTGAGATGATATTCTGTTTGCTGCATGGCAGTTATGTTCATGCACTAAATATTCAACAAATCCAGAGGTACTTTGGAGAAAAAGACCCATATCTTTATTCCATCCTCTCTCTGTCAGTTACCCCATCACAGCAGGATAGTCATGCTATCTCTTCTTTCTTTATCACCTGGCTTCAGCATTATTTCTGTCTTCACAGAAGGGATAGAAAGAGCCTTCCAAATACTTGAAGCACTGCTGTGTGTGACTTTCTCAAAGAGGGGTTGCCCTTCAAATTCAAGAGCATCTAAAACACCATTTCAGAGTTGGTAAGTGTTCCTAATCACAAAAGCACTTAACCAGCAACGGTGCTTCCCCCTCACCCCAAACACTGAAAAAATTCATTATGTCCTATCTGTCTTGACTAATGTTTTGGTATTTCTCTTAGGACAAGGAAGCTTCCAGGTTCCTGTCTGTCTCTAAATTTTAATGGATGTATACAATGGACTATTTCACATATCTTTCCACTTCGATGTATATGGACATCTCTGCTTATGCAGAACTCCTCTAATAATTTCAGTATTTTTTTTCTGTTGCAAGTCAAACTTTCTTGCTGGTTTAGATTACAAAATATTAGCCCAGATGGTGTGAGCAGAGCAAGGGAATGAACCTCGCAAAGGTTCTAGACACATTTAACTACCATTTGTGAATTCACAATCCATATTATCCAGGATTTCAGCCCACAGATTTGTACATCATAACTATTAGGCTGCTTCTGAGTGGGAGGAAAATATTAAATAATAAGTGTCTGTGATTTAGCAACCAAAGAAAGGAAAAAGTTAATTTGCAACAGTCTTAAAAATTGCGTATCAACAAGAATATACTCAAAGAAAAAAACATGTATATGTACACATACTTATGTAGTGATAGAACAGGTGAAGAATTTAACAAATGTATTTAAGCCTTGAACATTTAATTTTTCTTTGGTAGACAGACTACAGCAGATTAAAGCAATACCTTTTATTGGAGCAACAAAGAGCAACCAGTCTTTGAGACCAGAAGGGTTACATCTTCAGTTTCCAACTTATTGATCTTGCCCTTACAGACCATATCAACTACAAATATTTTCTTAGTTCTTTGAATGATACTTTTTCTCTCTTTGAGATTTAATATTTCTTTTTCTGATCAATAATAAAAGAAGACTTTGTGTAGAGAACTACAATGAAAACAAAAAAGTAAGGAAAACTATTTTTAATAGTAGCCATCTGACTGATAATAACAGCAAAATCAGAACTATTTTAATGATGGAAAATGGAATTAAATGCTGAAACCCCTCCCTTGTGTTGCTTTAGTGTACCCCAAAATTCATTTTGGGTGCTTTTGAAATCAAGAGATTGCACGTTAGAGTCTGAGACCACCCAATGCTCCCATCAAAAGCATATTACTTTAAAGGATTAAAAACAGTCTAACTTTGTTCTCTTCCCCTTGCTCACCCCTGTTCCCCACTCCCCTCCCCCGAAATTGACTATATTTTTCTTTAACCTTTTTGGTATCCAAAGAACTAGAAGGTAAGTATTGTCCCTAAGGCTATGTGACATCTGTCTCAGCACATTTACAGTTGTAAGAATTTTTGCATTCCTCTTTAATTCTCCCACTTCAGTGATTACACAAACCACTACAATTTTAAAAATTGTTCACTTACTCTTCAACCAGAGGAAAAAGGCAGCAAGTTTCCAGAAAACGTTTTATTTGTTTTTTTCAAATGGCAGGTCGCCTTAAAATTAAAGCTGATGGATATGGAAAGAACTCAAAACCCTTCTTTTTTTTGGTCCCGAATGGCAGATGATGACTGAAAATATAGTCCCCCATTTTAAAAGTGTTAAATAATATTTTTGCATCTTTTTGGAGGCTTGTATGGGAAATAAAACATATTTCTGATTAGTATTCCACCTAAAAATTGCTTGTGCAATCCTTACAGTTGCTAGTTTCAACTAGAAACAACTACATTTTCATTTTTTGAAAACTGAAATATACAGGTATTCTGACTGCAGTACATTTTAAATAATAGCACAGCTCTAATACCTTTTGTGGTGCTTACAATATTGCTTATATAGCTACCTGTAGAGAAGTTACCATTAAATACTAGTTATTTTTTTTTAAACATGCCATCACGAGTTCATTGTTTGCTACATGACCTATATAACTAGTTTTTGTTTAGCCATCTCCTCCCTAACCTTTTTAAGACTGAGACCACATACAGGCTAAAATCTTTAAATAAGATAGCATGGCTGTGTGCATCTGTTGTTTAAAGGTGCAGAACATGTATACTTAACAATGGAAAATATTTTAATCTCCTTAGGACAAGGATCTCTAGATAAAAATATGAAGTTAATGGAGGAAACAAATTCAATAATTCCTGGTTCTGAAAATAAGAAATTATGCAGTTAGGATAATAAATAAAATTTTGACAATGCTTTATTTTAATGGCACGTGAATTAAAACTGCATTACAATGAAATTGCTGCAGAACATCCACATTAATATCAAATGAATTCATTATGACCAGCACCAGTACAATGAATACTAAATGAATTAATAATAATGAACCACTTAAAGTGTTACCTAATTGTTTTATTTCATTTTTATGTATATTTTTGTCCAAATTTAACTGTTAGGTTAATAGACAATGACATCCGGTAATTCATTTCAACACCAAGTGTTTGTAAGTGATTACTTCCACAGCAGATTCAGTAAAGCCTGCTGCATATCTAACATTGATCAAATGTCTCTAAAAGACCCACCTATTGCCCCAGATATTTTGAATCATGTTGATGCAAAATGATCAGCCAAGACATATTAAAGATTTAACAACTCCTAATGGTTGGTGATAATCATATTCCTTGAAATGACAATTCATCTTTCTTTCAAGAATCCTGAGTGCTTTGTACAGGTGGTTATTAAAGATATCCTACAAACAAAGAAGTGGGTGGAAGCATGTAAGACGGTTTTTCTACAATAACTGTTTCTCTGTAGTCACTTATGGAAACCTCAAACCCTCACAAAATTTGTTTTGTTTTTCTTAGTCTGTCCACAGTTATGATCTGTCGTTCATTGCCTTAGACACATCATGACATATTTTAACTTCTTTATCATCGTAAATTATTAGTATATATCATATAATCTTATGAAACATATTTTATAGCGTTTTGACTCATTAGAAATTATACTTTCAAAGCCAATGCACACTGTTTCTCTATTTTCTATTAGCAAAACCTCTTTGCATTCATTTAGAATTGTGATCCATTACACAAATCCCTGTAGAGTTTATGGTAGGGAATCTAGATAAATTCCTCCATGGCTAACAACAACTGCTGCTGAAGGAGAAAATACACTGCTCTGTGAAAGGTTTATTTTTTAACATGCTAATTCTCTTATATTTCCCCTTATAAAGCACCCATAAAAAATAAATGTTATACTGGGGGAGGCAGACAGTATTTTAATTAAGCAATTTTGTAATGCATATAAAGAATTATAACATCAGAAAGAAAAGTGTGAAAACTTCCTAGTTTCAGGGTTAGTATTGGGCCACAAAATGATACCTAGTAGTTCTGAACAAGAGGAAAACTCAAAGCACTTTAAACCAAGCAAACATAGCGATATTCTTTTAAAACAAATATTTTGCTTTCATTTCCTTACTTGTTTTTAAGAAGAAACAATATCTCCTATATTCACAAAATATTTCAAATGCTTACCTATTGCAGTTTACTATAAACTCTTGGGTTTGGGGCAGAGTTTCTTGGGGCGTTCCAAGATTCAAAGGTTCTTTAGCTTTCATGGAGAATTATAATTTTTAGAAAATATTATTTTGCAATTATAATTTTTGAAATCCTTCTCCATACAAATCAAGCATTGAATTGAACCTGTACTAGCAAATAGTAAAAGACGTTTCAATTATCAGCATCTGTCATTCAGTTGTGTTGGAGGTCTAAAGAAATCATAAGATTAGGATGATTGTTCATTTTTCTATTTTTCTGTACAATTGATCTGATTTTGAAACTTAGCGTTTGTGCAACTGCCTCTTGAATTTTCTTGGGGATTATGCCACAAAATAAGAGGATGGTTGAGGTAAACTCTAGGACTGCCAATAAAGCCTGTTGCAGTTCAGTAACACCACCTGAGTAAAGAGTGCACCCAAGGTCAGACTTCAAGATCACACAGGGACTTCAAGGAACAGGTGCCAGACTTACTATTGTGTCCACCCAGACCTTAAACAGAATTTGCATTAATATTGTAATCGAATATTTTTCTTTCATAAAATCATAGATCCATAGAATGATTTGGATTGGAAAGGACCTTGAGGAACATCTAATTCCAATCCTCCTCTGCCATGGAGAGGAGACAGGATCAAGCAAGACATTTGTCCTTGTGTTTCTTCTTTCCAATTACATTTCCACAGAACTGAGAGAATTTACTATAGATTTTTGAGGAAGAAAAAAACCCTGTCTACTTATATGTTCCCTGAGGGATCTTTTGATACTACAATGGTTTTATAGTACAAAACCTGTAATTAGCTATTTGGGTTTTGCCTAAACTTAAGGGTACTTGACTTTAATTACCAATCAAATACAACACTGCATCTGCGTTCAGGCAATCAGTATAAGCTCACACATACAAACCTTCTTTCATCTGAAGATAACAGAAAACTCTTTTTATTTGTTCTTACTCAGTTCTAACTCGAAATAACAGATGCCACTAGGAAAGCTTAAGTGCTATGTATATAGCAATTCACAAAGCAGAACAGCCACATCCAAAGAGAGGAGAAGGAGATTGGGTGTAGACAGGATGTAGTGGGTTTTTTATGCTTCAGCACCAGAGTTCAGGAGTGTCAGGAGGGAGTCATGCTTCTTTTTAGTGTATGGTCTTGACCAGGAAATAGCAGCTAAGAAGAGGTGGTTTGTATGGCATTACTGCCAAGTACTGTACCTTTATATTGTTTCTTCTCTATTGGGTTCTTAGAGTTCCCTTTTAGGTGTGAGGAAATGCAAAAAAGGCATTTGTGAACTTAAATATTGTCCTTCTCTTCTGTCACCTTATGTCTACAGTCTATGAAAATAAATGGGAGTTGGAAAATAATTGTCCCCTACACCTCGGCATTGTCATTTTCAAAATCTACATCTTTTCAGACGCTTTTCGAATTATCTAGGTTGCACACTCTTCAGAGGAAACTGTTTCCAGAGATAACTGCAGTGGATATTCAGGAATATTCTGTTACCAGCTGGATAACTGAAGTACCAGAATCAATAAGTCAATGTGTTTAATACAAATTTGGAAGTCCTGATAAACTTTAACCAAATGTGGAATACCAAATATATGTCTCCATCTGTTCTTATTAAGCTGCTAGAAAATAATTATTTTATTTGGGGCTTGCTCCTTCCTCAATATCTATGCTCAAATAAAGACTGTCCTCATAAGCCTTGCAACAAAAGCAGTTATTTTTTCTTGAAATGTACAAAACACTGCAACCAGTTAGTTCCCCTTGTATTGCCAGCTGTCTGTATTTGTACAAGCTCAGAAGAGCAGGGATTTTTGCACCGTTTCTCACACAAGATCGAGCAGTAGTAGTTACTTTAACTGTATGAGTAAAGAATGCCATGCAGCCCTTGGCTACTACTGTGATTCATTCCTGTCCATTATCAAAAACATTGCTAGGAAGGAAAAAAAGAAACAAACACAAAAACCCAAAATAATCACCAAATAGAATACTAAGAGGTAACTCATGCTATTGTGGCCTCTTGATAAAAGCTTGCAGGCATCCTGCAAGTATGGTAAACCTTGAGGGTGGCTCTGCACCTAATGGCATGGATAGGATTTACTGTGGTGAGAAGTCCTAAACTATGGATTTTTTTCCTTTTGTTTTTTTAATTTGTCAAAAAAAATTGTACCTATGGTCAAGACTAGCATAAAAGGGCAAAAATTAGCAATGACTCTTGTTTAAAACCTTCCTCTGACATTCCAACTATTTAGTAAGAATCAAATAAACCTTATTCTTATTATAAGGGTACTGCGCATTTTTGTCATACATATGCTCCCATCTTTAACAGAATGGGAGGCCTCTGTTTTTCAGCTGAAATATTTTCAATACCTCCTGTCTGTAGATAGAAATTTTTCAAGAGGTCAGCCCTGTTTTGTTATCCCAGAGATGTTGAAAAAGTTTACCCAACTTTTTTTATTATTATTATTGAGAACAAGCAGTAATGCAAAAAGGCTTCAAACATGAATAAAATATTAGGCTAGAGGCATAATTAATATAAAAAGATACAGTGAATTAGAAAGGTGGTTAATAGAGTCAGCAAACCATATATCAATGCCAGTTATCATATTTCACTGTAAGACACTAAAGATTGAAAATCAAGCATGGCAATTAATTAGTCTCGTTCCCATTTAACCTGAAGGTTGCATATATAAAGAAATCAGGTTGACTATGAGACCAAAGAGAATAAGTAGTTGAGTTAAAGATCAAGAGTGGTAGAAAAAAGACGTGAAGGGGAAGCAAGGGGAAGAAATGTCTTCCTTTATTGCATTATAAAACCCCTTTACTGATCTAAATCCTATTGACAACGATCTTGCCTAATTAAAAGCTTAATACCCATGACTGGAATGATTAGGTTTTTTTGGAAGAATTGCACAAATTTTGGGGTTCTAAATTAATATTCACATCCTTGAGCCATAACAAAATTTGGTGTACTTCCCTTGTTTTTTCACAACTGGTCATTCTTTCACTAGAAGATAACATTTGTTGACCAGGCAAACTATATAAACATTGTGAATTTGTCTTTCTGTCTTCTTTTTACCACCTTCTCTGCAAAGATGAATGACAACCAGTTTCCATTTGTATGCAAAAGGAACAGATTTGACTAATATAGGAAGGGGCAGCTGTAGCACGAGCTAGAAAGAAATAGAGAAATAAAAGGAAATAGAGTACATAACTTTACAACCACAACAACAACAACAAAAAAAAATTTAAAATTGCCAACTCATTAAATCAACAATTAAAAGTGAAACTTTCAACAGATTTTTCAATATTTTGAAGCTATTTCCTCAGTGTTTTGTTTTGTATTATAAAAACAATTTTGAAATTTTAAACTATGCTATTCAGAATTTTATGGAGAAAAAAACCATACATTTTCACTTAAAAGCAGTCAATAGCTCTCATAAAAGGATAAAAGTTAAAAGCTGACATTACAAACTTAATCCTAAAAATAGGTACACTTTTATTCCCTCGAACTACTATCATAGATTCAATTTCTTTTAAATAAATTTTATCAGGTTTACCTTTTGTGTGATTAAGGATCGGGATTTTATTTTTTCCTATTTCCCTAGAATGGCAAAATTAAATCCTGTTCAATTTTACTCCAAAACCTGGATTTTAGGTCTACTTAGAGCAGAGATGTTTAACGCAAAGTTTCTCCTCAAAGTGTCAGTAACAAAATTTTAAATGGGTTCTAGTTCCAAAGCTGTTATTCAGCTGAAGGAGAATATATGTTTCATTTCAGATACAGAGTGTACAGTGTAGAAACATGAAAACTTTCATAAGGGAAAAGCCCCAACTTTCTTTGCCACTTTTTTTTTTAATTTATTTTTAATTTAATGAATAAGAAGAGTCACACTGATTCTTTGGTTAGAAAAATATAGTGTTATATGTATTTTTCCTCTTTGTGTGAAGATGCATCATTGATTAAGATTGAAATGACAGCAGGAAATCAGGCTTCACATGTAGCTTAGTGGAAAACCATAGTCTTGCCTTTCATAAAGTTTAAAGGTATTGTCCTTTACCCAAAAGTCTTGATCGCATTTAGAGCCAGACGTCCGGATTTCTAGTACAAATATTTGTCCATTTCAAACACTGAGATTTTTGGGGTGGTAGGATTGAGTATATCTAAAAATTTGGCATTATGAGATTTTTTTTATACCCAAAAATTCAATAATCCAATCCACAATTTTTACAGGAATAATTATCTTGCAAGAGGCCAAATTTATTAGCTATCTCCCATTTTAATATAAAAGTTCCTTGGCCTCCTACCATTAATGATTCATGCTCAAAAGGCTTTTATGCACCTTTTTAATTTATTTTATTCAATCTGAACCAAATATTTTCTTGTAGAAACCTCAGTAATTTTGGCAGGACTTTCTGGTCTAGATCATTTGCACCATTGATATGAGGTAAAAATTGACTTTATGTATAAAATTTCTCTAGACATGGAAGTTGTAAGTGATCCAGACAAAATAATATGGTAAAAGATACTTATTGCTATACTTGGTTACTATAAATTTGTCTGGTTTGTATGCAGAATATCTTTACCACTGCTGAAATTCTTTCAAATACTATGAACTTGCACACTGGTTATCCCTGAAATTCATTTGGACTTCTTGTACAGAGACCTTAACCACGCATAATGGAATAAACATCTAGTTATTTGGGCAAAATCAGGTGCACTGGATCATTTGACTTCAAAATTTGTTTCTAGCATGTTGCAGAAGTTATTGTAAAAAGTAGTGAAAGTGCCCCAAAATGAGCTGCGTGATATGATGTACTTCCTATTCTGCCCTTTAATCCTGTGGCAACTGGAGCTCAGAGTGTTATGGATCCAAATGTCACTTTGGAGTTTATCATCTGAACTCTGATTGCTGGACTCTTGGACTGTTTAGCTTTTCACTATCTTCCTCCTTCTCTGGATAACACAGGAAACTCCTATAGAGAGATAGCACTCTCCTTAACTAACAGAAGAAAATAAAATAAGGATGGACTACCATTTTCTTAAGCAGTCAGTGGGGAAGGCTACCATTTGTGCCTTGCAGAGACAGAATATAGTGCTAGGCCAGTATTGGGATTGGAAAGCAGGCATCTGGAGGAAATTCTTATTGACTCTATAATTTAATAAACAAAAAGCTCTGGAGGAAAATCAGTGGCTTTGAGATAAAATGACTTCTGATCACTGGGTTTTGGGTCTACCCTCAGTTTGCCCACCTGAAGCCAGCTAACCTGAGATTAAAGTGATCTTTGTAGATCCCGTAATAGAGCAAGCAGAAAAGTCATCAAGTATACAAAAGACCAATACAAATGAAATCTAATTCTCATTTCTTCAATATTATTCATTCATGTTAACATGTACTGATTAGAAAGGCTGAATCCTGCTTAATGTACCATGTTCACAGTGGGTGTCTTCAATGAATACAGCAAGCAGGATTTGATGTCACTGGCTAATTTCTGAGCCTCTCAGTACAATAGGTATCTTTACTTAAAAGCTTAAATCTTCTATTCATTTTACACTTAGAAGGTGCAACGAAGCTGCAAACACACAGCAATACTTGGTTTGGGAATGTCTGTGCCAAGGCAGGCAGTTCAGCGCTTTAGTTTCTTCTATTACTTCAACATACCTGGAGCTAATGCTCAAATATATATACATGTATGTATATAAAGTTAACTGAAGTTGCAGCAAAACTCAGCTTTGTCTCTCAGTTAAACATAGAGTAGAGTTTTGGTACTGCATTTGGCATACAGATTTATTTCTTTCACTTAGAGGTATGTGTCATATCATACTGCCTACAGTAACATGTCTTCACTGGACACACAGAAAAATATTACTTTAGAAGTTTGGCTTTTGAAGCCCAGTATTTTACTGTTATCTCTAAAAGAGAATTGTGAACAATTCCTGGAAGAAGATGGCATTCTGGAGTGTTTCAGTTCCAACCTCTAATTCAATTGTTAGGATTCAGGATTCATTTCTGTGTGTTTTCTCAACAGGATTGGTGAATGTAACCTTTTTGGCCTGTTTGACAAGACTATCCATGTTCTTCAGCTAAATTCTGACTAGCAAAAATCAAGATATTTTCTTTGGCCAAGACTTCATTTTGGGACGATCTGTCAATTTTGAATTTTAATAAATATTTTATGTCATTGCCACCACAAAGAGGAACAGAAATAAAGCTATTATATTGAATTTCATCTGTGGTGAAGGGCTAGAATTTACTTTCTCTCTTCTTCTTATCATTGGTATGCATTGTATTTCTTGTGTTGCAGTAGAATTTATGTTGAAGTGAAACAAAAAATGATTAAAAAGGAAGAAAATAGTTAAACACCCAAACACCAAGAAATTTGCCCTTGTTCTGCTAACTGTGATAACTCTTAAAATTGAATAGTATAAAACTGTTCTCTCAATTGAAAGTAAAATAAATATTCACACAAAAATAGACTTATATATGTATGCAGCATGTGACAGAAAGGAAGTTATCAAAAGAGAGAAAAACAGATATTTCCTTTTCCCTTGTTTTTTATTTTTCCCAGTAACTGTCCTAGTTCTTATTTCTCTAGAATTAATGAATGGTGTAAAGGGAAATTGCTGATTTTGTGTCTGTGTAACATAGGTATAATAACATTATCCTATATTTATGAAGTATCACTCATCCACTCTCCTGTGAGAGACTTTAACCAGCCAGATGACTGCTAGAAAGTCAACACAGCAGGAAGGAGGCAGTCCAGGTAGTTCTTGAAACTTGTGTAAAACACCTTCCTGACACAGCCTGCATGGGGTGCGGCTCTGCTAGTCCTTCTCTTTTCAAACAGAGAGGAGCTGGTAGAGAATGTGGTGGTGAGAATGCCCATCTTGAGCACAGCAACCACAAAATGATAAAGTTTTCAGTTCTTGATGGAGTAATTCTATCAAGAATCTAAAATTTCTATCCTGTATTTCCAGAGGAAGGACTTTGTCCTATTCATGGGATTGATTCAGAAAGTTCCCTGGGAAGCTGCTCTTAAAATACAAAGTAGTCCAGGAAGGTGGACATATTTCAAGAAATAAATCTTGAAGGTGTAGGAGCAGGCCATCCCTACGTACTGAAAGAGAAGCCAGTGGGGAAGAAGATGTGCCTGAGAAGGGACCCTTCCCAGGAACACAGGGAAAACAAGAGGGTGCAACACCTTTCAAAAAAGCAGTGGGAAACTCAGGAAGTGTTTAGAGATATTAGATCACACAGAAAGAAATCTAGTGATGCACTAACTCAGAAAGCTTAAACTGTCTGCTTTTATAAAGGATAATAAAAAGTGTTTTATTAAATAATATGAAAAGGAAGGGAACAAAAGACTCCATTCTTTAATGGACATGGGGGAAACCAGGAGGAAAACTCTGAGATGCTTAACACCTTCTTTAACTCTATCTTCAGAGTAAGAAGGACAACCAGCGTACAGAAGTGGTAGACAGGGAAAAGTAGAATGGACCCTTTTTAATCCAGAAGGAAGTAGTGACATGCTGTGCCAGTTTGATGCTCACAGGCCCAATGGTCTGTGGGTCCTGAAGTGATGAGGGAGCCGGTGGAAGAGCTCACTAGCTGTCCTTGGCCTTATGAGGGAGTTCAACTTAACATAAACTAACTGGGACCATTACACAGCTGGTACAATGCAGGTCGAGATTTTGGTACAACCCAAAATTCCTGAAAAACTTGGATGACAATATTGTGGAAGAGGTCCTAAAGGAGCCAGCTCAGAAAGATGCTCAGTTATTGATCACAGCTAGTGCAGTTTCATGAAAGAGAAGTCCTGCCTTACAAATCTGATTTCCTTTTATAACAACATAACCCACCCAGATAAACAGGGGAAACTGGTTGGTGTAATATTTTAAGATTTCTGCAAAGTGTTTGATACCATCTCTTATGGTATCCTTCAGCACACATCTGGATAAATACATCATGGGATGGGTGAGCAACTGGCTCAAGGGTTGGGCACAAAGGTTTAAAGTGAATACAGTGACATCAGACTGGTGACCTGTCACACCGGGGTTCCTCAGGGCTCCATCTTAGCCCTGTGCTCTCCAGTGTCTTCATAAACGACCTTTAAGGAGGACTGGAAGGCGTACTGATCAAGTTCACAGAGAATACAAATAAGAGAGCATCTGTTGGTTCCCTTTAAGGCAGGGACACCCTGTGGAGAAACCTCAGCAAATCACAAGAATGGGCAACCACGAACCATATGAAAATAAGGGAAAGTGCCAGATTTTGCTCCTAGGGTGGGGCAACCCTGGATGGATGGACAGACAGATTGGGGAATGACATGCTGGAAAGCAGCACCATGGAAAGGGACCTGGGGGTCCTGGTCAGTGACAAGTTGAACATGAGCCAGCAGTGCCCTGGCAGCCGGGAGGGCCAAGCGTGTCCTGGGGGGCATCAGGCCCAGCATTGCCAGCCAGGCAAGGGAGGGGATTGCCCTGCTCTGCTCTGGGGCAGCCTCACCTTGAGTGCTGGGGGTACTGCAATATAAAAAACCTCAACTTTGGGTACTTCAATATAAAAAAGACATTCATCTTTTAGAAAGCATCCAAATGCGGGCCATGAGGATGGTGAAGGCCCTTGAGGAGAAGCCATATGAGGAGTGGTTGAGGTCAATGGGTCTTTTCAGCCCGGAGGAGACTGAGGGGAGGTCTCATGGCAGTCTCCCACTTCCTCATGAGGGGAAGAGGTGGGTAGATTCTGATCTCTTCTCTGTTGTGACCAGAAACAGGATTTGTAGGAATAACCTTAAGTTGTTGCTGGGGGGTTAGCATGCATATAAAAAAAAGAATTTTCACCTAGATATTAACAGATTCCCCAGGGACATGGTTACAGTACCAAGCCTGACAGAGCATTTGGACAATACTGTTGGGCATAAAGTGTTCTTCTTGGTCATTATGCTGTGCTGGGCCAGAAGTTGGACTCAATGATCCTTGTGGATCATCTTATTCTGTGATTCTGGAATTTTTCATCAGTCCTTGCTAAACAGGGAGGTCTCAGATAACTGAAGGTGACGCCCAGTGTGACACCCACCTACAAGAAAGGCCTGAAGGAGGATCCAGGGAACTGCAGGCCTCTCAGCCTGACCTCAGAGCCAGCAAGGCTATGGAGCAGATGTGGGTGATCACACGGCATAAACAGGGCAACCAAAGCATCAGACCCAGAGAGCAGGTTTGGGAAAGTCAGATTCTAATACAAAGATGGTGGAGGGGCTGGAGAACTTGTCCTCTGAGGAAGGGCTGAGGGAACTGGGATTATTTAGCCTGCAGGAGAGGAGGCTCAGAGGAGACCTTATCCCACTCTATAACTCCCTGAAAGAAGACTGTAGCCAGGTCCAGGTCAGCCTCTCCCCCAGGCAGCCAGTGACCGGAGAAGAGGATTAATTTCTTCACAGAAAGCGTAATTAGACAATACAGGTTTCCCAGGGAAGTGGTAGAGTCACCATCCCTGGAGGTGTTTAAGGAAAGACTGAACTTGGCATTCAGTGTCATGGTCTAGTTGACAAGGAGGTGTTTGTTCATAGCTTGGACTTGATGATCTCAGAGGCCTTTTCCAATTTAATTGAGTCTGTGATTCTCTGGTTCTGTGGTAGGTAAATATTATTTGTACTGACACTGGAATGCTTTTGCAAAACTTTAAAGTAGATATATGTAGATAGGCTGTAAGAACCTGGCAAAGATTATTCCTTTTGTTAGACCCACAGTGCCAAAATCAATTCTTCTGAAAATCTCAGTATTGATTCAGATTCATTCCAATTTTCATTGCCTATATTCAATAGGAAATATTATTTGGACTATTATAGACTCAAAAATTAATATTTTGGTCCATTTTGTTTAATTCCTGTTCTAGTTTTCTTCAGATATCCTTTTCCAAAAGCAAGGTCTCAGTAAAGAAAATTTGCCCTTCTGAATCACAGCGTACATTATTGAAATAGTACCTGACAAGAAAAATCCAGGAAATTTGAGTAAAAACCTGAGGAGTCCTATTCATCTATTAGTGAAGCAACATTTTTAGTCCAGGTAGTACAAATTTTCCAAAGACACAATTGCTGCTGGAGAAGCAGGGTGACGTTATCGGCTGTACAAAAGAAGTGTACATATGTGTGGGCAAGGGTGCGTGTCTGTCTGTGTATTGAGTCTGCATTCCTCATCATTTGAATGTGCAGGTTAACTTGGAAAATAAACAAGAATTTCAGGCACAGTTGAAACATGCAGATAAATACAACGCAACACACAGTGGACCAAATGGGAACTGTGCCCATCTGAGACTGATTTAGATATTTGGGACCTTTTTACTTTCTGTATTTTAAAAAAATCTCCAAGGGTTCTGAATGTTTAGCAACTTGGACTGTCTGGTAAATGACAAAATACTTTTCCTAAGGAAATAAATATTTCTTGCTCTTCTTCCCAAGAGTTGCAAAAAGATAGAACCTTGAAATTGAACCACTACCAAAGTCAGACAATAATTTAGCTTTTTTCCAATGTTTACACAATTCAGCTACACATTTTATTTTCAAGAAAATTAATTTTATTCTTCAAGTGAGGAAAAAAACTTTTCCTTCTTCCTTGCCTTGTTCCTTTTCTCCTTCAGCAAGTCTACAATGAACTGAAAACTGCAGAAGTACCAGTTCCAGAATTTATATTTGAGATGTTTGACTCTGACTAGGAGCCTAGCAAGGTATCTGATGGGCCAGTATGCCTGGTGAATGCCCTTGGTCACTTCGGGATATCTTTAGTCTGTGTACTCTTTTCAGGAGCATGTGTTGTAGAGGATTTTTAATGCACAGCTATGCAATTTCTTTTAAAATATTTGCATGACCTTCATGTCTGCTGGGCTTAATATTAGAATCCTTTACTCTTACTAAAAATCTTTCCTTGTCACTTAAAAAATAACCAGTATTTTGCCCCTGTACTACAAACTTCAGCTTGGTTTGTGGCTCTATTTTTGGTGTCATGCTAGGCAAATCATTTAGTAAGAATATAATTTTTTCATGATGCAGAAATCACTCTAACTGACATCACAAAGCAGATTATTTATAAAGTTTGTAGTGCAGACCTTTTAAATGTTATTAAAAAAACCCTGCTCTCTTCTACCTGGACCAACAGACAGCTTTGAGAAAATAAAAACTTTGAATAGCTTTCTGGCTACTTTGAGTAGCTTTCTTTCCTTTATCTGCTGAACTTGTCACCAGTCCCCTCTGCCTGTTGAGTTTAGTGGGTGCAAAACACAGACCTTGCGTACTTAAAGAGGAGATAGTTGGGGAATACTCTGGATATCTGTTGATCTCCAGCACTTCTGGTATACAAGCAGCTAAGGATTTTTTCAATCACAATTTGTTCAAACCCCTTCCTCAATGTATTATTTTGATTTGTCTTTAAAGTGTAAGGTAGTTCTTAAAGGTGTATATTCCTGTCAGTATTCTAGCTATTCTGTATTTCTTCTTCCTTTTGGTATGTATTTTTAAGTTCCATTAGTGCTGGCATTTTAGAAAATGAAAAAAAAAGCACGCCTCAAACTCAGCCTGATTTTTGAACATTTGGTAGGGTATTTAGTACTCTACAAGAAATGCAGATGAGCATCAAGAAAACAAAAACCTGTTCTGCCTGTCGCAGCTAGAAAAAGGAATAATCCCCTCACTATTTTTCTAGTATTCCTTTTTCAAGAAAATCACTCTTTAGTTACTCGTTTCTTTTCCCCATGGTCAGGTTGGCTGCATCTCCAAACACTTGTAAGTACTGTATGTTCTGACATATCCTGAAGTCATGCATTAGCACCTTTTCATTCAGCAAAGGGTGAGAACAGATATCTTTTGGCAGCTGACAGCAGGGAGCAGGAAGAAAGGCGGAGAGTGAAGCTGTAGGACTAGGACAGGGTGGTGGCCTAGTGGCTAGCATGGCTAATGTACCAGCTGTGAATAACCTCCTTTTTTTTCGTCTTTTTTTTTTTTTTTACATCACATCCCCCTAACAGATGTCTCTCTGTCATTGTCATGTCCTCAAGCTATCCTAGTAAATGATTTGATTATAAGTGAGTCACTAAGGTGGCAATTGAACCTCTTCACAGCTCAAAATTGTTGATGTGTGCACAGATAGTGCAGTGTGTGGGTGTGTGAAAGAAAAAAGAGCAGGAGAGAAGGGGAATGAAGGGAGAAAGAGGGAGGGAGAGAGAGGAGGCAAAGAAATGTCAAGGTTACTTTGTTTTGCCTGGAGAATCAAAAGGGAGGGCAAATTAAGTGCTGGCTGTGTTTGGTCTTTTGGATATCCGGCAACAAGTCAGTTCCACCCTACTGGAGCAGATGTGCATATCACTTGGAAAGATTTACACATGAAGAATGCAGTGATTTGTATTGTATTTACACTTTGGTCTCTGGAAAGAATATTAATAAATATACCGAGAGACTGCAAAGTTTACCAGTATAAATAATGTGGCATTTCAAAGCCTGTCAGTAAATGTTACTGAATTTTTTCAATGTAAAAATATGGTTTAGTTATAAAATGGAGTAATTCTTGACATCAGTTGGGCATTAGGAGATATTAATTAGGTACTGCTTACTTCCTCTGTCCAAATTCCTTATGTTAAATGAAATATCAGGAAAGAGGAATTTGCAAGGATGCAATTTAGAGATTTTTATTCTTCAAAACAAGCTGTCTGATAATTTTTAGTGGAGATATAAATGCCTTTTCAAAAAACATTGTCACTGTACTGACTGAAACATGCCCTTCCCAATATGAACAAAATATGGAAAAGCTAATCCATTATCATACTTTGTAATGATAATAAGCTAGTGTGAACAAGTAGCCTAGGGAAAAAGATGGTACTAGTCACCTTTAAGCAGAAAGAGAATAGCAAGTAATTGTACATTTTTACAGTAGGCTGATGACAACATTTCCTGTAACTTTGAACTCAGTTTGGCTGTCACTATCCTGGCAAGCATTCTGCATATCAATCAGAGTGTGTATTTCCTGCATGACATTTAGAGCATAATGTATAAAATTTGCTTATGTGATCTTTACATTTATTCATCCTGTTTGTTTTTAAATATATTAGCCTCCACATATATCTTATGCGGCAGAGGCAGTATTAAACCCTTCCATAAGGCTGTATTGACCTCTGCCTACTTGGCATCTGCAGATTTCTTCTCTTTAGCTGCTGGATCAGCCATCCCTACCATTAACCATGGTGTTTTTCTGCAGAAGCTGAATGCAATCCTGGCACATAGCTTCACATAATTACTTACATTGAATCAAGTATTTCTAGGCTCATATGACTAATTATTGAATACCTTTGCTCGCATTTTGATAGTTGCTCCAATAATTTCTATAATCACCAAAGAGTAACTTGGCACCCCATTTGTTTTATGTTCACAGAAGTCTTTGGGGGCAGTGTGATTTGTGCTTGATCTCTGGCACTGTGTGCAGCAGCCATGCATGTTGGTCAGACCCTCTTCTCCTGGGTGATAGTTCTTGCTCTTATGTAATTCGCTCGTGTTATAAATGATCAAATTGGCAGCCAAATTTGTAATAAAAAATTAACAAAGATTTATTAGATCGATAACAAAAAATTAGAATTCCGAAAAACCACCACGGCCAAGACAGCATCAGCCTCAGGTGTCGGCGCTGGATGAACCGAGATCCGACTGACGAAGTGTCAGGGTCTCCCCAGTGGTTCACCCCGGCTGCTTCAAGCAGTTAGCTTATATACAGTGTATTCTGCCTGAGGCAGGGATGACCCAACGTTCCTTTGTGTCTCTTCACATGTAGAACTGGGTCTACACATGTGCAGGAATAGACAAAGGTAAGTCCAGATGTCCAGAGGGATGTCTGAGCACCTCGGCAGAGCCTGTATTCGTATGTAGCAGAGTGGCACCGGTTCTTGAGTATGGTAGATGCAATCTTCCCAGGTACAGGTCCCGAAGCTAGCAATCACGGCCCAGGAAGGTTTCTTTCATAGGTTAGTCTCAACGTTGTCCTTGTCTGGAAACTAAGTGAATAAACATAAGGCTCTGCTCCCAGCCAGGGTGGTCACAGACATACCTTAGATTCTACAATATTTTATACACATATATAGCGTGAATTATCTATACCATATACTACAGCTCACTACAACAGAGTTTTGATGTCTGCCAACTTTCTTAAAGTACATGCTTATCAAACAAAACTGCCGTTCAATTGCCCTTCTCAGCTGAAAGGGATTTTTTTTCTTAGCTCTTGAAATCTTTTTTCCTCTGAGGTTTTTCCCCTTTTTATGATAAATGTTCAAGGTGCCTTCAAGAAGTACATAAATACAATACTCTGAATTATTAAACATAAAGACATAGTAAGTAGAGAGGGAATGAAATTATGTTTGAAAGTAGAGAATTAAAAATAGTATTAAAAATAGATCCTGTAGAATCCACTTATATCTTTGCTTAAGGGTAAAAAATACCTATCAGAGATACCTAAGTACTGGAAAAAAATCATCTGTCAGTGCACAATATGTATGTTACACATATATTTGTCCACCTAAAATATTTGTACAGTCTGAATAGGGCTTTAAGAATATGTTTCATACAGTTGCTCAGCTCACTGCAGCATCAAGGTTCTGCAAAAGCCTCAGGCTGACCCTACTTCCCTCTGCAATAGTCACCTCGTTTTTCACTTGAAAATAACAGTAAAATTACCTCCTTTGAATACTGGAGGCTGTATTTTAGACCATTTCTAGACCATCTGAAGGGGAATCTTGGTCCCTACTGTTGCTAGTACAAATTTCTGTGGAAATCCTGTCCTTTGCCACCTTCACATCTGCTATTTTTTTGTCTACAAGTGTTCATGTAACAAACATCATCTGTCTGTACAGCCTTTGACAAACTGAGTACATCTCCATTTAAAGTAGACATAGCTACATAGCTAAAAATTCATTAGTTGTTTTAATATGCCAGTAAATGTACTCAGGCTGCTAACCTGACCAAAATTCCCTGATGCAAAAAGGAGAATAGGTTTTTAGGGGCAATTTAGGCCGGTGCAGACCTAAGGAGAGATTAAAATGTGTGGTAAATTAGAGAAATGGAGTATCTTTTGGTTGACCTTATACAAATAAATATGAGTAATATGGTAGTTCACTGCTGCCCTAATACATGCACTGAAGTGCCAAACATTAATACAGAAGCATTCTTATACCAGTCTGCATGTCATAACTTCTGTTTTTCATCAGCACACAATGTCAACAAAGTGCGAAGTGTTTTTATCCAAACTTTCATATTCAATTAAAAAATTGAATACGAAAGGAAAAATATAATTCTTTTGACACGTTCTTATCTCTTTAGATAACTTGAAACTAATAAAAATTATTGCATCCTCATTATCTATTACTTGACTCTTTAGTCTATGATTTGAATCCCTGACAGATTCCATACAACTAACCTGACTACTCTTGTGTTTGTTATGTGCAGTCCTAACAGCAGACAGCTGTTACTGTACCTCCTACATGTATGTCCTCTCTGTACATCATGTCATTTAGTTACGTAATATGGAGAACATCACAGGCACATGATTTTGTAGATGTGATGAATTCTGGTAGCCTGTCCTAATTCCAGATCTATTCCTTTAAAGATTTTATTTTGTTTCATTCACTTGCATCCTTGAAGATCCAAGCTGGGTAAGATGAGACACTTTGAATTTCTCTGGACCCAGGCTTTTACTTATGCCTTGCAGAAATAAAGGGAAAGGTACATTGAAATAAGTGTTGGTGAAGTGTGTTGGCATACAAGGAGTGGTGGAGTTGTTAAGAGTATAATGTGATGGTCCTGTTACACATTTTTAGGACAGGTCATTAAGAAGCATTTATGGAAATTAAGTCTCAAATTTTGATGAGGTGTGTAGGCAGTTTTTCGATGGCATCTGTCACTTCCAATGATGCATGTGTGTAAATACACAAATATACACAGCCACGGTAAGTGGACCCTTTGCTCTGAGAGAGCATTGTTTGCATCTTGTTTCATCCCTACTTGGCCCTGCCTCACTGATGTTTCAACTCTTTTTAATTGTATTTTGGTAGATCTCTAAGATTCTCAAAACTTGTTCAATGAGCAGATGAATATTGTTATGGACATTTAAAAGATAATGAAGGCTTGGAAGAGTCAGGTAAGCCTTCCATTGTCCTCCAGAATGTGTGAAATTCCTTGGAGTAGCTGATTCCTCAGCTGTTCCACAGGTGCTCATGCAGATCAGTTACAGCAGATAACACGTGCTGCTACACCACATTTGTCTTGTAGCAGTCCTTTATTTTTCCACAGTTGCTTGTTAAATTTACTTGCATCCTTACACATTTAGCTCTTGGTAAAGCTGAGTGCATTGTGCTGGTGAAATCAGTCCTGACAAGGGCAATAATCCGTATCCCTGAATACCTCTTAGCCTAATAGCATATCACACATATAATTATTTTATAATCTTAGGTGTATGCTACAAGGATTTTCAGAACTAATTACAGTAGCATCTGTGTATCAGAGCTTGGGGTAGTTCATTTTTAAATGCATCATAACATGTTCCTTTATATTTACATTTAAAGAAAGTTTGCCTGGAAAACTGATTAAATACTGATTAAAGCTGTATTCTGCTGCTTTGTGGTGTATTTCAGTACAATGTATTTGATGGTAAAATGTAAATAAAAAACCAAATTGGTTCATTCATCATATCTTTAAAGTAGTTAAAATAAACGACCTCCCTTTTAAGAAAACAGCAAAATAATGTTTATGTTTGAGAAAATATTTCATGGTTAAAATGTTATTATTTTAAAGCTCATCACTATGTGTTCTAAATTAACTGAGACAACTCTGCTTGAAAACCCTTCCTTCTCTTCTCTCTTTTCTGTCCTAAACTACAAAAATAATTAACCCTAGTAATATATGTGGGAACAAAGATCTTCGGTGGTCAGGAATGCTGCCTGCACAGTCAAGTGTAAGAACTCCAAGTAGAGGAGTAGCTATTTATAATCTTCTCTCCCTAATAATTTGTCTTGTGTCACTTCAAAACAGTGAACTTCCCAAAGATCAAACACACTTTTTCCTTAAACAGCTCCTATTGTAAATATTCTAGCTATTATTTATTTTCCTTTTCTTCCTGTTCTGAAACATACATATTTACTACGCCAATAATGTTTAACTTTTACTGGTTGAAGGAGAACTTACTCTTCTCTGTAAAGTAAGATTATTTCAAATAATAATGTGTAGTCCTTTGGTACTAGAAACTGGAAGAAATTCAATTACATAAAAATAAGAAAATAAATCCCCAACCCCAGAATTTGTAAAAGCTCAAAAATTTAACCTGAACATAACAGCAGAGGCCAATCTAATTTGCCCTTTAGGTGAACTTTTAAAACTTTTAATGTTTATGTGGTTTGGTAATATGATCTAATGTGTTAGATTTATGTTTTATTATTCACAGATGGCAAAAAATATATATGCTCTCCCTGTACATACCAATTACCACTATCATATTTCTTTCTTTACTAATTTAATATTCTTATTCTATAGAAAAGTGAAGATGTGATTATCACCTTTCAAACCACACATTAAAAATTTGTAAAAGTATCAAAGACCCATTTCAAGCCCAATTATGTGATGTTACAGCTTTACTAAGTTACCTGCATTTGAATTAACTTCTCCGCTCACCATAGGTCAAGCCTGCCCTGTTGAAGTTTTCAGGAGGACCTAAAGGTTGTGCTGGGCTGACAGAAGCATCCACAAGGAGATGCATGAGAAGCTGTGCAATAGGAGTGCAGTGAAGGAAGCCCATGTGTGTCACTAACCCAATTTAGTCAGTCATGAAGGCTGAAGAAGGAAACTATCAGTGTCCAGAGTGGCCAAACCTAAACTGTGAGAATGACATTGTGTTTGGCAATTAACTGAAAAAGTATCATAATATAATTCTGATTACACTTTCTAAATCCCCCCTTTATAGAATTCTTTTCTTGCCACCAATGCAAGGAGTATAAAACACCTATGATGCTAAACATTTCTGTTTAGTAGCCTTCTTTTCTGTGTTTCAAAAGATGAGTCTCTTCAAGCTGTGGGGTTTGACAATGTTATTTAATTTCAGTTTCTTCTGAGACTGGGAAAGTGTGCAATTCAAGGTCATGTTTTGTAACCCAGGATTCATACTTCTGGAAGAAAACAAAAGGCAAAACCAGCCAACCAACAAACAAACAAACAAAACCCTCAAAACCCAAACCAAAATAAACAAACAAAACCAAAAACCAAACAAAAAATAATAGCTTTTTTTTTTTTATTACATTTTAAAATTGTGTAAGACGTTGGGAACAAAACTCCTGGAGAAAGACACCCCTGCCTCTACATTCAAGTTATATTCTTCTCAGTAAATTCTGTGAAATAAAATCAGAAGTATTTAAATCATCCTTGAAAACTGGATGAGATTATTATGAATTTAGGATTACTTACAAAAGTTTTCAGTATAATTTTCAAAGAACTGAATTTCAATTTCAGTTGGCTGTTTTACATTAGGGTAGCTTTACTCCTGGAAAAAAGAAAAAACAACACCTTCTCCTTCAATAGGAGCCTGACTTACATCATGTAAAAAAATACCAACCTTGTGATGACTTTCTAGGACCCTTTTGACCACTGTGCCTTTTCAGAACAAAAAGGAGACCCATGTTTGTCTTTTTTAGAGTTTCTCAAAAGGCGGCCACTTGCCCAGATACTTTGAGTTAGACCACAAGAAAATATATTATCAAAGTTTGCAAGTTTTGGAGGCAAAATGTAATTGTAAGAGGACTGTCATTATGAAAAGACAATCTCATGATATATAAATATAAGGCATCTAAAAGAATATGGCTTTGAAAATAAGCAAAATTTACCATTTTCCTGATAACTCTTACATCTAAAAATGCAGAAACTGAAATATAAGCATATGTTGGAGATGCAGACTCTTAAGAAAACAGGAAAACAAACACACAAAATATGATTTCAGGGAGAATTGAAGCCATTTCTTCAAATGTTTCTCAATTCATTTATTTACATTGTCTTATACTATATATAATAGACTGTTTCTTTTTCTTTTATGTTCATCACAGACATCATTCCTGTAAAGTATTGTGTATGTATGATGTTGGGAAAATGGCAGTTTTCAATCTATAATTTTATTATTAGATAAAAATATTATACTAAAATTATCATACTATTAGTATTTTGCTACTTGTCTATATATCAGCCTATGCTTTGTACATAACATTGCATAATATTAATATTTCTTTATAGGGAAATAAATATAATTTAATTTTTCACATGATGATATTCTGGTCTTCAGCTCACTTTTCTTTATTTTTCATTTAAAATTCAGTCCAATTAATGTCTTCTGTTAAAAAACATATTTTGGTGGAATTATAGGATTCACTGTTTAAGCTTCAAATTCATCTTTCTTCTGTACAAAGTAAATCCATTATCAGAATAAATATTTGCCTGTAAACCATGTAAAGTTAGAAAAAATATCTAATTGCTTGGCCAGTTACAGTTGATCTAGTTCAACTGATATTTGTGCAAGAAAATCTTATAGGATAACTGATTAACACAGATATAATTAAAATGCAACACATATTTTAAATACTAACCAGCATATTTCTTGCTGCAATCATTTTTCATTGGATTATGAACATATGACAGAGTATTTTCAGAGGAATGGGACAAGATCGGATTTACCTGAACTGACAAGAACAAAAGGGTTTAATGAAGTCTGGAAAATGCACTAAAGGTCACATAAGAAGAACATTGCCTCAATATTGAAAGTCATTTGCAATTAGAAGCAGAAGTAATTGGATTCTTGTGATACCTTCTTCTTTTCTTTCTATCTGACACACATGGACATTACCTATGACCCTGGATTAAATATTAATAAAATGCAGATTTAAAATATTAAAACTTTACATTCATGTTAATAAGTACTGTCAATCTGTTGAGACTCAACATATGGCTAATTTAAGAGTTAAGATCAGATGTTCATAATTCTCTAGATTACCAATGACTTTTTTTTTTGACCTTCAGCATTTCACAGTGGAATTAAAAAAAAAAAAAAAAGTCAGTATTTTTCTGAGGCACCTGGGATCATATTTTCAGTGTGATCGGAGATCAATAATGCTAATAATTACTATAGACAGGTAAAATTTTTTCATTAGGATAAATTCCAGCCTGTGAGGTAAGAAGGTGTCATTAATTAGAGGGAAAAAGGACTGTGATACTGGCAAATCCTAATATTAATTTGTATACCTGTATCATTCAAATGAAAGTAAAACAGAACAAGTGAAGTTTCTTTTCAGATATTTTTGACGGTTTTATGTTGCTTTGCGTTTGGATTGGTGTTTTATAAAATCTTGATAAAGAATAAAATTTATATGTCTATAAAAATATATTTCAGCATGACACTCCAGATAAGTGTGAATAGTAATAGATATTTCTGCATTTCTGTAATTTCAGAATATTTCCTCAATTCTTTTCAGAAATTTAGGTTCTTGATCACTAAGAGACTCTTCAAGGTTATAGGATGTTTCTAATATGAGTATTTGAAACTGGAACATTAATGTTTAAGATTTAATATAAACAGTGACATGTTCTTACAAGTGAGAAACAACTAAGAAATGCAATCATGGAAGAATTCAAGCTTGTGGAAATTACAGCAAAAGCTTGGTTTTGTTTAAGTACAAAACCAGATGTTGTGAAAGTTGGGTCTAGTTTCCCCTCTTTCCTTCCATTTAAAAGAGTTGATCCAGCTTTACAAAAGCAGCTGTGTTTCTCTTCTTTAATTCCCCATCTTGTTTTTCATAATGGGATCTGAACTGCCTGGGTTATCACTGGCTCTAAGCCTCTCTGTTGTCTCTGAATTCTGGACCATCTGCTAACCTGGAGATGGAGAAGGATTGTGTGGGCAGGAACACAACAGACTTACATACAAAACACACAGCTATGTAGCAGGGTGAGGAGGGATAGTAAGCTTCTATCTCCACAGCTGTTATCCTCACTTCTCATATAGCAAAAAATGAGAAAAGAGGAAGCCAGTGTTCATTAAAAATACAGTTTCAATTTTAAGCTTTCAAAAGGAACTCATTCTAAGGTGAAGGAACTACACACCACCATTTTCTCTTTTTTAACATTGAAGGATTTTATGTAAAAGTCTTTACTCCAGATTCAGTCTGAAATATTTCAATACCTGCTTTTTAAACTTTTCTACTTAGAAAATTGCAAGAGACTTTTAAGGATAACTGATGTCAATGACTTCATCAACAATTACAATTTTATAAGTTTCTTTTATAAATGTTTCTAAGGGTTTTTATAGGACCATTTTTCATTTTTGTAAGGAATTTTAAAAAACATTTTTATCAGTTCCCTGTGTGCTGTTTGCTTAATATTAGGCAATACATCAGTACTAGAATTAGTCTTAATCTTCTCAATCTTAATCTTCTTTGTTCTGGCCTTTAATGCCCAGCTCTCTCTGTACCAACTCTATTAAAAGCATTTAAATCAACAGTGTTATGCATTTTTGACAAGTGAGTTTTAGTTAAAGGGAGCACTAGTTAAAAAGTATAATCTGAAGTATTCTGACGTACAGACTTGAGTTTCTTCTAAAATACTGTATATGCTGCACAATGTCCTCCCAGTAATCAGTGTTGCTAGTTTTCAAATGGTACCATATAGGTGAAACTGGTGTCAATAAATCCTTTGAACTTTGGGCTACTCACTGCCAATGGTCTTTCTTCTTCTGTTTCTATGGAGATTTCAGTTAGTTCAGCAAAAATAGTTCAGTGAATTTTCTACAACTGCCATGTCCAGCGATTGTAACCTCAGGGACTGAACTAGTTTCTCGAAATAGCCAGAGAGACATGCCCAATATTTTGGGTGTAGGTTGTTAGCTTTGAGTTAAGACCAAAGTGGAGAATTTCTGTGATGAGGGAAAGTAGGATGACCTGTGATGAGGAGAGCTCAGGAACTCAGTTTTGTATTTAACACGTGCATTACTAAACAATCAAAAGTAATCACAGTGTGAATTATTTTCCTTGCTTTCACTGCAAAATGAACTCATAGCCCGTGAAATTTCAATTCCTTTTCCTATAAATGTAAAATACATGGCATTTTTTATAATCAGAAATATGATTGTTCTTTGACCTGCAAAACTCAGGAGAGAAGGTAATTGTCTTTCTCATCTCTGCCAGATCTTGGGGCTCCCAGACCTGAACCCTCAAATTATACACTCTGCTTTTACCAAACCAGACAGCTTTGAAGCAAGGAATTTTGTTGCTACCCTTCCTTTCAGTTTGAACTGTCCAGCATTATAGTAAAATTTTGCTGCATCTACTGCCTGGATTTTCTTTATCAAAACCACATATTTCTAAGGTCACTGCTATGTTGATACACAGAAAAGATTTGAAGACTGAGCTTTTGGCCTACCTGCCAATTCAGAGGGGATTGGAGTATTAAAGAGGGGACTGTAGAGCTTCAGGCGATGTTTGCTTTTACATTCCCCTGCACTGATAGGAAAATTTGTCTGTGTTCACTTCTAAGGAAAGATTGGGGAAAATTTTACCCAAGTTACAAGATACATATTGGGGCTTTTGATGATAAACATGCTGGATGTATACACTTTCTCTCTGCTATATTAATAATGTTGCACTGGCTTTGAAATTTTCTCCTGAAAACGATAATAAGCTTACGGAGTTTATTAGACAATGACATTTACTCGTTTATCTGAAGGAAAACAGGAACATATTTAATTAATCTGAGGGAAATTCAGAAACTCTTTAACAAATGGATAGCAAATATGAGAGACTCTGTTCTTTCTTTAATTCCTGAATGAATCTCTTCCTCTTTTAAAGACATAAATGTATATGATCATTTTTTTTATCCTTACAAATAACCAGCATTAATGCAGTCATCAGAACCACATGTAAATAAACTTACTGGTAACTATTTTAGGTACCTTTAAAATTGATATGGTAATCCAAACATTTAAATCTAATTTCTATTCTAGATAATCAAGAGCAGTAATTATACACCAGGTCCCTTAAATCATATTCTATCACAGCCTTCATGTTTCCCATCACACTACATATGGTCCAATTGTTTACAGATGACAAAAAAAAAATCCCTGCTCAGATGTTAAATCAAGATGTTTTCTTCACTTTCAAGTGGTAGGCTGGCAGCCAACTTTTACAATGAGCTATTCTGAGTTAAAAATTAACAAATAAATAAATAAAAATAGAGTAAATCAACACCAAAAGGAATAGAAAGGAAGAGGTTTGGACATTAGGCCTCTCAATATCAGGGCCTGCCAGAATGAAGCAATTTCTAAAGTGTGTATTCAACCCTGTGTCAGAATAATTTCTTGGGAAGTTTATCTTTTTTGTGCACATTAGATGCAAGGCTAGAAAAATCAAGAGGGAAAAGTTTTATAGTCATAAATAGGTAACGTGACTTCAAAGCGTAGGCAGAGTTTTCCCGTTGGTACTTTGGCAGCCTGAATTTCATAGTCTTAAATAGCAGAAGATTAAAGCATATCGGGGCTTGACTCTGCCATAGTGCCACTGCAAATTTAGAGTAATTCCTTTGTATGCTTTTCTGAAACAAATACAAGTACAGAAACGAAACAGGGTCAAATGCAGAACTTTTACAGTGCAAATATTACGGACATTTTTATGAGGTTCTATTTTGGAAAAAGAAATGGGGTCACAAGTTCTTGGGCCATGGAGGACAGGAGCACACACTGAAACCTTTAACCTCCAAATCTATCAGAAGACAATGTGTTTTGAGTATGCTGTGTCCAGCTTTTTTCAATATATTCCCTCAAGGGAGGGAAAACAAAGAACGAGTTGGGGTCCCAACAACAGGAACATAGTATGATCAAAACTCATCTGCATTTTTACTTCGTTTTGTATCACAAAGACAGCAGGATTAATATGCTCTGCCTTATTTTGATTCTATCCTTTAACTTCCCCAGATGTTTGAAGCTGTTTGATGCAAATTTTTGAGCTATTTGTTTCTGATTGTCTGGAAGAAGTTGTCGTGTATAAATTTAAGGCTAAAACTGTACAAAAAGTATAATTGGAACAGAGGGTTTTGATTGTGCAAAAGGGCTCTGCTGAGGCAGTGGGCTTCTGAAACTGATTTTTCCATGTGACTGAGGCAGTGACTTAAAATGTGCTTTCAAATGAATAAATCAAAATAATTAAATTGTTAAATACATTATGCTTTTTAGTTCATTTGGTGGTGAAAGATAGCCTTTTATGTAACAAGCTGGAATGCAGCAAAACTGGCTTTTTTTAGATTCTCTATTCCAAAAGCCTTTCTTCTGAGGCACACAAAATAAAAAATTACTAAATTAACTACACAAAAAACCCCTGCCTTTCTACCCCAGCTTTGCTGCGCTAGTCTGCTGTTTAAGCCTTGAGCCAAGCTGCACCTATTTCTCAGTGTAGTTTTCACTCAGAAATTCCAATTCATAGGCAGACTATGACTGCCCAATAATTGTTTATTTTGTGTAACTGGCCCCATGATCCTGAGCACCTCATAGGTCAATTTTTTAAGGCAAGAGCAGGAGTTTCTTCCCACTTGCAGACCCAGTTTCTGGGGATGGTTACTGATGGGTAAGAAAATTCTAGAAGGTTAATGAATTTCGGCAAGCTGTTGTGGTGACAAGCTCAAACTTACATACTTGAGTGTACCTTGATCTTGCAAAATATTGGTGCTCATGTTTTCTGACACAAGGATAAATTGGATATTATTATTTAAATAAGTAATATTATTACTTATTAAATAATATTACCTATTAAATAAGTAATATTATTACTAAAATAAGAAAAAGTATCTATATTAATTTCACCTGAAATTTTCAGCTGTTATTTAAGGGAAGTCAGAATGACAATGTCAAATTAGCAGTATCAACTAATTTATCATGGACAACTTTTTTGATAAATGAAAAGAGATATTAACTACAGGCTTGACACATCCTCTTTCTCTGATTTCTGCGGACGTATCGTAGATGTAACATGCATAAACCATCAGTTTAAAGGCAGTATTTGCAAATTAGTTAGATATTTTCTGGCTTTAGAAACAGAAACAGTGTTATTTCAGTGATTTGATATTTCAGTTATTTCAGATATTATTAACAGTGATATTTCACAAGATGATTGCTGATTTAATCTTAACATAACAATTAGGAACAGAAAGGCAACTTTTAAATATCAAGAAAACAAACACACGTTGTAACAAAAATCTTAATGTTATTTGAAAGAATGAAAGGAAATAAATAAAATACAAATGTTATAATAAATTAAATAAAAATATATAACATATAATATATCAATATAAACTATAAATAAATTTTATACTATTTCATACAAGTCTCAATAGCATTTTAATGAAGGCATGAAAAAACTACTCAAAATATTTAATGTCTTGACTTAAAGGATACAGAGGAAAATTGAATTATAAGACTTTAAGTAGTCCACAGCTATGGCCATGCACAATCCTAAAACACTGCTCACATAACAATGTGGTAAGATTGCTAATGAACAAATTCAAGGTATCTGAATTCTAAAACACTGCATATCTACTTCTAGACCAGCAGATGAGATTTGTATTTGCATTCTTAATATGTAAAGATTGAAATTAGGTATATGTCACAGTCAGTGAAAAATGTAAGCTGAATGAGAATTTAGATTCCTAGGTTCTCTCCTTGTGTCTGTCCCTCACACATGGGAAGCACAACTTAATGGCTTTGACTTTCAGATTATCTTTCCTGAGGTGACATGTACTTAATTAAACAAGTGAATATTTATTTGCTTTTCTTCCAACAGAAAGTACTAAGTTATTTTGTTTGATGTGTGCTGGTTCCAATTAAAAGTTTGTGAAATTTTTTGAGCTCACCTAATGAAATTTATAGACAATAAAGGACAGCTGAACTATGACCAAAGTCTCACCAGTAGCCTGCAGAGAGAGTACAACAGGAATAAACTATAATGCAAGGTAAAAATTCTGCTTTATCACTGGATTCTGTTTGAACAAACATTGTTACTATCCATCTAGGTCTTTGTGGCATTCACATTCTCTGAACAGAAAGAGACATAATTCACTCTCTCAGGGTTTTTTTCCTGGAGAAGCACAGAGAGAAGAAAGAGAAAACAATTCTTATCTCTACTTGCTGCTCCTTGTTTTTGCACATGTGGAACATGTTAGGAAGATTGTTTACTTGAAGTGATTTGTCAATTGGATTCTGCTGAGGATTGTTTTGTTTCCTTGACCAATTGAAAAAAGCTGTGTCCGGGCTGTCTGGAGACAGTCACAAGTTTTCTTTAGTACACTTCAGTATTCCTTGTAGTATACTATATATAGATATATATCTGTATATATAGTACACTACAAAGTATATATACCATATAGTATGCTTCTTTAATATAGTATAGTATAATGTAATATCATATAGTTTAATAAAGCAATTGTTCAGCATTCTGAATCTACACCAATCATTCCCTGCTGCAGGGGCACCCTGCTTTTCAATAGGTCTTCAAGTACATACCTGTAAGGACATATGGGTTTTCCAAGAATGGTTAAATAGGCTATGGCTCATTATGGATGTGTTTAAATGGAGATTTGTCTTGTCGGGATGGAGAGGGAAGACAGGAAAGACACAGCAATCACAAAAGTAGATTTTTGTGTATCAAACATTCCCTCTTTCCTGCTCTAGCCACAATTCTTTCTTTCTGGCTCGTCAAGGTTTTAAGCTGAAAAGACAGATTCTGATTTGATCTTATGATACATTTCTCTAAGTTTATGCAATCATGAACAAAAAAAAAGGTAAAATAGATGCAAAAATGTTTGTGGGATGAGAATGGAAAGGAATCTTTTGTATCTAACAGATTGGAAGGACTGAAAGGAAAAACAAAATCCTGGACATTGTCATGACACTTTGATAACAGAGACTTTTTACCATTCTGTACACCTAGAAGTAGAGTTTGTCTTACTGCATTACACTGTTAAGTTTCTCTTTTGAAGCTTTGGGAGTTTCAAAAGGAAACTAAACCTAAACTTAAAATGTAAGTTGCTGTATGCATTCAGGCATAACTTCACGGGCATAGCTTATGTTTGTAAGCCCTCCAAAAGGAGTGCCTGGTATATCAAACTTTGAAAACCAGGAGATTAATTAACCCTTAGTTGTTATTTGTAGGGCAAGTCTATCTAAACTGTAAGACTGAAAAGGATTATAAAGCACAAAATTAGGGCTTGGGCCATAAAACCTTTACAAACAGAAGACTAATTTTTCCTTAGATGTTATTTGTAAGGCACTTCTACATAAGATATAGGATGGAGAAAACAGTTATACAACTATAAATCTGCAAAGCCTTAATATAAGGTGTCATTTATATAATATTGCATGTAGTACAAATAAAAGTGATACTTACGTTCTAATTTTTACTTATATTTTACACAAAATATGAACACATTGTTCTCCCTTGGGAAGGAAGCATGTTTGATTTTTGAAAAAGACTGCTTAAATCTGTTTATCCACCCTCTTCAGTTTGTAACACACATAATAGTATGAGAAAATTAATTTTGTTAACCAAAAAAGCACAGGAATATGAATGTGACAGAAAGGGCTACCTGGGTTATTATGAATAAAGTATTAATTAGCAAAATTAAGCTAAATGAAATGCATAATAAAAAGCCAAGGACTGGATTTCAGTCTTTACTTCTCAGTAGCAACAGGTACCATAACATGAGAAAACTGTGTAGCCAAACCTTATGAAAATGCAGTTGAGGAAGAAGTTCCCTGTAAACATGGAGCCAAACTATTTGGCCTGCATAGAAAATATGCACTCTTCCTTTTTGTTTTTTTGAATAATTTTATAAAGTTTTGAAAATACACTACATTCAGTTGACTTAGAAAAATCAGCCTCCTCTGTTCCTTCCTGTTTTTAAGAAATACTTGATAAAACTAGCAGGTGATATCTCAAATCTTCTGCAACAACCTGATTCCTAGAGGTTGGATACCTAACTTCACCAAAAATCAGATTCAACACAGAGACTTCAAATAGTCTTTGGGCAAATCAAAAATTAAAATAAAAGACAAGGCTGAGGCTAGACCTCTCCTTCACAAGATAAACATATCTAAGGTCTCAAGGAGTATTTATTCCTAGTCTGGAATACCATAAAGTGTCTAGAATAAATAAATATCTGCTATCTCCAGTTTTCCATTTCACATACCACTTGCATATCTGCATTGAAAATTAGTATTCAAGTAGCTTCTAAATCACTACACTTTTTTTCCAGATTTAAGTTCTAAGAGGAAGAATTCTCAAGCCATGCCACTGTGTCCTGGAGTAGCATCTGTGCCCGCACCCATGAAGAAATGCACAGGAGGCAATGGAAGAGAGTGAGGAGCAGGGAGCAGAGATTTGGCAAAACCTAAAACTGGGTATTGTCACCCAATATCTGGAGAGGCCATAGTGGAAAGACAGAATTTGAGTTTTGTCTGTGGACTGATAAGAAATATCTAAAGAGTAATTGTTGCCTTAAAAGTTGTATAGTATAAATTAGCCAATTTAGTTTTAAGATATGCATACCACTTTTATCACTAGCTTTTATTGCCTTTATTAAGGGCATATGGTACTGAAAATTTAAAAAGAAGAAACTTTTGTAGATCACCTATTTCATGTTTCTGAAAATTGTGAATTGTTCCCTGCAGTACATTTTCAACTTCTTTGTTAGTTTGCAAATTAAAAACAGAAGTAATGTGTGTAAAAATATTAAATTAACATTTATTTACAATAAAGTAAATTACATTTATATGCAAACTTCTCAATTAACTCTGCAAAGCTTCCTTGGGACCACTATGCTCTTAAATCAGTAATGTATTTTTATGTTGCATTAAAGATATATACAAACTTTGTGTTAAGGAAACAGCACTTTAGTTTTCTTTTTAAGTTCAGAAATGGTGGATTTTTAAAATATATATAAAAGGGTGTATGATAGCACTAGAAACTGGTTTTGTTTATAAATGAAGTGGGACTATACACAGAAGCAATTGACTATTTCGTCTATTCCCTGACAATGTGCAGCTACACTTTTCCTGGTAAATTCTTTGCAAATACAGTAACATCTTCATTTTTGACAAGAGCATTTCACTTGAATTTCATGAGTTCTGCACTCACTTAAGTTATTGTATGGCAAACAGACATGAGAATTTTGGTTAAATATAACACAGTTTTTTTGGTTAAACACAGACTTTTTGGTGTTGTCTTTAATGCTATAAAAATCTACTCACGTATAAACAACTAGTAAAGTCCAAAGCTGTGCTCCAGTTGAGTGATGAGATTAATTAGCTGAGATGACCATAGAACAGCCTTGATCTTCTCCAGCCACTATCAAGAAATGCAAAGTTAAAAACTTTGGAAATCTTATTTCCACCAAGACTCTTTGCTGAGATAACTCTCCTGTACCTATTACAGGATAATGAAAAAGATCCCAGGAGTAAAAAAACCCCAACCTTTTATGGCCTCTAGAATGGCCTCTTGTCAATAATCGTATGTAGATATTTTTGACACCTGTAGGAATACCTGGGTTGAAATTTCTTACTAACATACCCAGCTAGGATGCCCTTCTTGAATGATAATAATATGTTCATACATGTACCAAGAGGTTGCATGTATTTAATGAAACTTCTAAACTGGTTGCTGCAGTTTCTCCTTATGCGGACGTAAGCTACAGGATATATCTGCCAATAGCCATGTTAATTCTGGCAGCAATTTGTCTGAAGATGTTCCTGTATGTGTGTTCCTGTATGTGTAACAAAGGAGCCATCAAATTTATTTATGAAAAATAATTGTTTACTACCAATTTCAAAAGTTATCTGGTGGATGCCCTGGTGGATTGTCTGATGGATCTTAAATGACAGTAGCGTAACACACCCTACACAGACCTACAGGATTTGTAGACCAAATTTTAAATTTTGGATACTTCTCTAGAAAATCAGTTAATTGAGTGGAAGAATAAGTTATTTCACATATTGTAACAAATAACAAGACACAAATGTGCTAAATGTAGAAATGAAAACACAATATTTTCCCTCCATTTAAATTTTTATCAGCAAGCTTCCAAATCTGATCATTTTTTGTTGCAGACCAGAAATATAATTACTCCATAAACATTACCATGAGTCCTATTAATTCTGCATCTTTGTAGAAGTCTGGGTACTTTTAAGATCTCACAAGAAGATTTGTTAAAACATTTCTAGCTTGAAAATTTTTAAATACTAGACAAGAAAAAGCATTTTAGGAATATGGCCTGAAGCATGTGAGGTTCAGCAATAACTATTGTTTTCTCTCAGCCCAGGTGGAGAAACAGTCAGGCTCATTCTAAATAGAACCAGTTCATATTTTATTCCTGTTACATTTTTACCTTTGCTAAAATTCAACCTGATAATGTCCCCCAAAAATCATGGGATCACAAAAGTGTGGAACAGTGCTGTTGGATGTAACTCTGTAGGGCTCTCAGTGCAAGATTTTACAACGGTCACTTTCCAAAGTGTCTTGTGAATTAATCTCATGTTCCTACTCAAGTAATAAAAAGAATTAAACAGGCAATGTGTGTGGGAATACTGGAAAATGACCTAAAATTGTGCTATCTTTTTCTTTTTAATTAATCCTCTTTCCCAACTCATTTTTACCATACACAAATGACTGATAGAGCAATGAAACAGGCCAAAATGTACATTATAAATTGTGCATTTGTATGATGAGCTCACAGGTTTGGTAGATCCAGTGGTACAAAGTTTTCACAATAAAAACAAAAATCTAGATTTTGTAATACCTAGGTCTGTCAGTCTACTATATTCTTGGGCTATTATTCATCCTTTCATCCATTAAAACAGTTGCCTTAGAGAAACTAGGGGCCTGGAGAACACTGGAAAAGTGTAAGTTCTGTAGCTTTTCTTGGAAGTCCCTACAAACCATCAGCAAAATTATCTACTTGCATAACTTGAGTGGTAAGTCTTACAAGACATACAGCTGAAATAATTTATAACTTAGCTTATCTAATTTTCTTCCTTCTTCTTAAGCCTATGATCTGCTGCAGAGTTGCACAGTCCTTCAGGAGTTTAATTTTTGATGCTGAATCATTAAGTAACATCCTTGTGTATTCAAAATGATGTGGCTACTTTTATCAGAGTAATACAAATCCTCTCCTACATATACATGTATTTGCATTCCAAGATCTAGCATAATGTGAGTAAACATGCATTCGTCAGTGGGAGGTAAAAAAAAATATTTAAGAGGAACCATCTTAAGAATTCATAGGGCATTCTACTTAGCCACTTATAGGAACTTTGTATCAGCTTTCCAATGATAATTAGAATATTGCTACACTCTAATTTTTAACATTTTGCCACCGTGACAAAAAATGACTGCTATTTAATACAATTGAATCAGTATGGTCCTTTAATGTAAAAATACTTTGGGATATTTCTTTTCATTAACACCTAAACCTGGAGGCAAGTAAACAATTAAGCTATTCTGGGCATAAGAACATAAATCCACAAACTTTCTACCTCAGAACATAGCTCTGAAATACTTTGACACTTGGTGCACACAGATGAAAAATATTCCATGTAAAAATATTATGTTATTAAAAGTGTTCTTAAAGAGAATATCGTATTCTCCATCTATCTTTTATTCTGCCCAATTCTACCGCCAACAGGGTTAGTAGTTTCCATAAGTGACACTGGTATCTGAAATGTACTTGTAATGAAAATAACTATTAACAAGCTTAAAAATAGGCACGGCAGATGAACTTTGCACTTCCTCTCTCTGCTCAGTTTGCACAGTATGACAAGGCAGCTCTCTCAGACTGTTTGCAATTTCAGTGCTGCCGGAGAGTGTACCAGCAAAACGTTTAACAGGCATCTCAAGGATGCCCTCTCCACACAGTAACACTCCTTAAATGAATGAGATTATATGACAATGCTACTCATATTCAGCTATAACTCTTTATAATTAACAATTTCTTAAGTGAAAAAAACCCCAAAAACTGACAACATCCCATGAAAAATATAGATTAGATTCTGTAAACCAACAGCAGGTTTATGGGATTATATTAATTACTGAATATGATAATTTACAGCAAGATAATCACCCCTGCATAGAAAAGGTTTGCTCTGTTTCAGAGTTTTGCTACATTTTCCATAATAATTTTAAATTAAATTAATCTGCCCAACACTTGGCATCCAAAACATTGGAATTCCTCTGGCATTTTTTAGGAAGTATAATTACCACTGCAAGGATCAGTAGAGTTTGGAAGCTCTTAGAGGAACGGAGAAATAGATGCATGAAAGATATTTAAAGCAAATAAATTAGGATTATTCCTTCAAGGCATTAAAATTAACCTTAAATCTCCGAGAGTCATGTCATTTCATAAATTTACCTTGTTAAAAACACAGTATTAATAATTTTCTGTTTTCAGCCATTAGAAAAAGAAATAACAGGTCATGATTTTTCAGAGTGTGTTGGTGATTTGGTTGGTTTTTTTTCTTTTTCAAGGCAGAAAATTAAGTACTATTGTAGTATTGTTTATAAAAGACTAGAAGTTAGTTATCCTTCTCTGAGCATTTAAGGTGGGTTTATCTTGACCTCCCTTGTTTAAATACAGTTTTGAAGGGAATGTTCTGGTGCAGCCTAAGTTCAGTGGAAGTGCCTTTGACATGCACTTGACATGCCTAGTTAATGTGTTCACTTTAGCCAGAAAAAGACAGAAAAACATATATTTTTCAATCAGCAAAAATACATCTTTTCAGGAAAAGAAGAAACAAATTCGAGAATTAGCACCACAACCTGGGAGGACAAAATGTGACAATGGTCTGGTTACCTGAAAAATCCAATAAAAAGAACAAAGAAAAAAAATTTAAGAATTTAAAAAACCACAAAGATTTCTTGCTTCCATATTTATCTGTATATAAAGCTTTTGTCTTGCAAAATAGAAGTAAAGTTAGAATTATACAAGTTATCAGTGTGGTTATGATCTCCTGGACCTGATTCACTGCCCTCTCTCTCCAACCCTCCCTTACTTTTACATATTCTCCAAGGTAATAAGCCTGCCACCACTAATGTTATAAAGTAGTAATTGTGCCTAATTGGTAGGGAGGTGACAGACCATTCTGGTAATGTTGTGAAACTGTAAGAAAGGAGGAGTGAGAACATTCACAGACCCAGCAGTAATTATCCACTAATTTGGCCTGTTTGTGTGGGGACAGCTCATTATAGCCCTTAAGAAACCTCAGAATAAAGAGAGAAAGTAGGTAGGAGGTAAGGTTAAATAATTAGTGTTCAGCAGATTTTTTTTTCTCTTCTTTCTTCTTCTCTTTAATTCAAAGAAGAGGATTAGGGAGGGAGAAATGTGATGCATATAACAATTGGGAATGGTGTAACATCATCTTTTAAGTGAATTTTACATATTTGAAAGCAAATGCAGATAGTTTACAAGGCACTGTGGGAAAAATTATGAATTTCACTAATCCTTAAATAGTACAATACTTACTGATTTTAATTTTATGGCATTAATCTTATGCACTTCAATTAATCTTATGCACTTCACTATTTTATAAAACTGAATTTTAGATTGAAATAGATTTTTTAATTCTTGATTTTTAGTTTTGGGTTCTTTTTATTGATTATCCAAAAGTGTGCTTTAATTTAAAATGTAATTTTTTACATTTCTGTAGGGAATATAATCCAGATTTTTCTAATCTCTATTATTTCTTCAATACAAACTAGCAAATGAGCTGTGCTTGAGAGCTGTGCTCTTTTTTACCTTCAGGTTCCTTTTCCTCAATTCCTTCCTGTTTGAATTCCAGATCTAGTTGTCATTGAATAGATTTAGTTTAGTTTTATTTATAAAAATTTATGAAATTAGATTTATAGAACCATATTTTGCTTTATTTAGCCACCATTAAAAATATCTTTTTTCTTTAAACATTCTTATCATGGGTTAATTCCATTAGTATTTAAATAGCGCCGTACATTTAAGGGTAAGTATATTCAATTTAATTCTAAAGTGTCTATTTAGTGTTTGAAATTCATACTAAATATTGAACTTCATGTAATGTGGTTTTTTCCTCTGTGCCCTCTGCCTTGTCCATCCAACCCAGGGTTTCAACTGTAGCTTGGATATCCTAGTTTTGGTCTTGGTGAAAGAGGTAGTTAATTTGTACAATCAGTCCAAAACTTGGCCTTTCCTCTTAAAACACTAGTTAGTACAGCAGTTAGTGCTCTGAGTTTTTGTAATTTGCTTTAAACACAGGCACCTGCTATTCCAAACTGAGTTGCTACCCCATTCTGTATACCTGACCAAATAGCCAACAGATGGTGATAATGTTCATTTTCTGTGCATAATGCAATGTCCTTCAGGAAAGGGCTGAAGAGAAAGGGGGATCAGACAAGAATGTCCTTAACTATGGTAAAAATATTATTTCCACAAATGTAACGGTAGAGTTTAAATACAGAACATATTGTGTTCCCCCTATTGCCAAACAAATTGGCTTCTTTGGGGACATTTAACGTTCCTTCACAGTAGAATTTTACTTGTGTGGTGTTCTTTCCATCTTGTATTTATAAATTGTATATAAATTATATCTACCCAATTATCTATTCACTATCTTACACGTTGCATAAGAATCTCTCAGATATCATGCATGTATAAAAGAGATTATATTTATTATAATGGAAAAACATATTTGATGTTCTTATAGATTATGAGTGAGCACTGATGGGATATTCTCCTTATCCAGTTTAAGTAAGGGAAAAATCAGAAATTCAGGAATTAATAGCAATAAGAGACTGACAGGGAAGAAAATGTGAAATTTGAAATAGAAAAAATGTAAAACGCACTGTCATCATTTATTTTCATACAGCTTTTGGCATTTAATGCTTTACAAATGCCTTGATAATTTTTCAATCTCTATAGGTATCTGTCATAACAATTGAAACCCAGTTAATCATAAAAAGTTTATTGTAGAAACACATTGAAAAATATTTACAAATAAAGAAAGATTGGAGGGGTTAATTCATAGAAGAAAGATCATAATGCCTTTCCTAGTATCAGTCCACTATCTTGGCTTGGTGTGGCTTGATGTACACAATGGATCTATTTTCTATCAAATGGGACAGAAAGGATGCACTGTTGCCATTAGAGTTCGACAGATTTTCTTCACCAGTTTAAGAAAAAAAAAAGAAGAAAGAAGAATCTTTAGATTTCAAAATAATGCACTAAAAAAAGCTTTCTTAAGTGAAACCTAGGAAAATTCAGAATTAATAAAATATAGACTTCATTTATTTTGTGAAAATAGGAAGAAAATTCTGTGTCTTTTGCAATTCTGATATCTTTGTTCCATTTTCACTAATTTCCTAAGTTTGCTGATTTACTGATCACATTACTGGCATTGCTGAAGGATAAGTAATGTGTAACTGTTTGGGCCAGAAATTAGGGGTCTGAATATTCCCTAAAGAATCATGAGTAAATAGCTGTCAGTAATTTACCTCTACTGCAAATAAATGCCAACATTTCTACTCATACTGTTTGGACATCCCTTCCTAAACATTTTCACATTGTGAAACTCTCATCAAAGCTGCCTGTGTTGAGTTCTCCGCTTGAAAATAAGAATTTTTTCCCAAAGTAGTTTGCAAGTCCCTTTTACTTTCTTTGTGGCTTTTACTAACGACAAGATTACTGGAGAGGAATGCCCAGAAACAGAAGAAACAAAAATCTGCAGCAGGAAACCATACTCTTCCTTCTGGAGGTCTTTGCTCTAAATGTTCTGAAAGTCTCAAATACACAACAGAAAGGTGTTCATAAGTATTAATACAGTAATATTTTAGTCTTCCAGTCCTCCATATTCCCTTGTAAAAGAAGGTTCTGTTGTACCCTATGTCTAAATTTCAAAGACAAATTGCACGAATAAATGTAGTCAATATTGTAGTGGCTTCAGTTGCCAGTACCATGGATGCGTGATAAATCTGCTTGCATTAAAGCTTGAGTAGTCATAGATGGTCAAAAATAACTGAAAAAAAGAGAAGATATCTGTACATTTCTGGCAACTTGCTACTTTAACTCTTTGGCTTATGAAACTGATTTTGATCTGAATAACACTGCAAGATCTTTTAAGAAAGGCATAGCCTTACATACATTTAATATTCTATTTTTTATCACTTTCATGTTTATTAATTTTTTAATATATGAAGTTTTTAAGTTTGTCTAGTCAAATATATTTGACTGTCCTGTGTAACCTTGATGTCTTATGAACCCATGGTCTGAATTCCCATGGTCTTGAATGTCTTATGAACCCATGGTCTTGAATTCTCCAAACCACATTGCATCAATGTAAACTGCAATATTAACAGGCTGGTTTATAAAGCTGAATGATTATAATCCATAACAATAAATGTATTTCACTTGGCAGATCAGGACATTGGGCTGAAAGAAGGCATTAAAGTCACACAAAAAAGTCAGCTAACTGATATTTCTGCATTTTGAATTTTCTTCAACAAATGGGTGAGAAAAATTTAGCTTACAATAAAAATATTTTTATAAAAAATAATTTTCAAAATGTATTGATAGATGCACTCTTTTCTTTAAAAAACCTCAAACCTTTCAAATTACAATAATCCTTTCTAAAAGAAATTCAAACAAAACAGAAATTATATATTTTGTTATTTTTCAGCAAAAAGAACCTGATGATTAACATAAAGGTTTTTAAAAATCTAAGATTGACACTTATGAGCAATGCTACTTCATGTAAGCAACCACAGCAATAGATGAATTACAGGGCCCTGAAAATTTATGAAGAAAATATGTACACCTGCAGTCTCCTAGGACATTACCTTCATCCAAACAGTAGACACAGTCATTGGGAAGACTCATGAAATGTGAGAAAAGCTCCAGTTGTGAAGCACTTAGAAAGGACTGACTTAAAAAACACAAAGTGCTGAAGGAGGTAATGAGAACAAGTACAGAATTAAGTGATAGCAAGTATTTATTAGTTTTAAGTAGTTTAGGAAATAGCAAGCAAATACATAGCCCGAGTCTACACAAGATAAAACTGATGGATTTACTTAAAATTTACAAAAATAGGCAATAAATGTTTCTGGTTTATATCAGCAGGAAAACCTAAATACTGTATTCCTATCATATGGCAGGGAATTTAATTTTATTTTCAAGAATAATGGAGCATGAGAAAGCAGATACGAAACAATATATTTTAATAGAAAAACAATCCAACTTGAATTCAGTCTTGTAAGTCTTAAAAAATCAGGAAAAAAGAATATGGAAAGAAACCTAACGTTGTACTAACATTTGAGGAAGGATAAACCTTTTGATTTAAACACTCCTAAACCTTTTGAGCTCAAATTATTCCTAAGAAAAAATTAATTGAATGCCTAGCATGAGACAAGGACAAAATTAATGAGATATTGAAAGAGAGTAGTATGCCAACCAACATGGGTTTATGAAGAGTAGATCTTGTCAAACTAATAGTCTTACAATGTTTCATAGTTCTAGGAGTCTTTGTAAAATCATACTTAATAATCTTTGGGCTTGTTACAGAGTAATCCTCTGGACTACAGAAATAAAATATTATTAATCAAACACAGAATTTAATTGTGGTTCACTGATCACAGTTTGATTGATTTACTGCTGAATATAAAAAAACAACTGTGAATACAACTTTTTTCCAAATATGTTTTCATTGGAGCTCAGATATTAGTAATTAGTCCAATGCTATTTAATATTTTATTGATGAAAATATGAAATCATTAATCATAGACTTTACTGATGACAAAAAGCCTGGGAAAGTGGTAAATAGTGAAGACAACGGATGATGGTGACAAAATAATTCTTTGTGTATTGGTACACTACTCAGAAATAAATAATATTTTTCAATGCAGACAAACACAGGGGCTGCAGCATTCATGGTCACGATTAAAGAAAGAGAGTTCATTCCTGGCAAGATGATCCAAACCATACAAAAGAAGGGGTGACCTGTCAACTGAACAAAAGTCTTTAGAATCACACGTGGTTTTCAAGAGCTGGTCTTCCAAATGACTCTGTGGAGGAGAACAAGGTAAGTAGTAATGATGAAGAGAAGTTTTTGTGATGTAGGTCACATAATCCTTAAGTATCGCCACCTAAACAATTTGCTTACTTTATCCTGTGAGAGACTTGATAGCAACATCTCTGATAGCTATAAATTATTAGCCTTTCAAAAGAAATACCAAGTTTGCATTGCTCTAAGCCTCTTCAGGGTCTAATTCATATAGAGAAAATAGTTACAGGTGTTTGTCTGTGCTGGACTTGCCTTAGGCCCGAGATATAAATGTCCAATGAACTATTTAATGGCAATATCTTCAGTCACTTATCCAACTAAAATGAAAATAAGTGTTAAAAGAGGAAAAACAAAAAAAAACAAATAAAAAATCCCTACCAAATTAAAATCCACTTGACAAAAGCAGTAGAAAAATTATTTTTGCATGTTTTTTTTTTTTTATTCTTTCCAACAGTTAGAACTGTCTGAGTCTTATTAATCAGTCCTACAGCAAAAAATTTACATTTTTTGGAAATGTAAAAAGTTTGGAAATACTCTTTCATACCAGAAACAGTAATTTTAAAATAAATATGAGAACAAATCTTGCAGCCAATAATGTAGAACAGTACTTTTTTATTTTTACCCTGTCTTCAGAACTTCTAGAGTCAAATTAATGGACAATCATTCAATGACTTAAAACCCTTTGTGGCTTTGAGCATATGAAATAAACAATTCATGTATTAGTCACAGCTCAAAAGTACAAATTAAAACTAGATTAGTCGAATAAACATACTGGATGAGTATAATGATGATAGGATTTGGCCCAAAACCTTTAAAAGAAGACTGCCACAAATTATCAAGAAACACCAAAAGAAAATATGAGTTTTTCTTCACCATACCTGGAATTTGAGAGGTTTTCTCAGCTCGATGACAAGTATTTTTGTGAAAATTTATCTGCACAAGACAATATGTTTTTCTACTTTCTAACACTGAGTTTCTAGTAGGTAACATTTGGGAGAGGATTTTGTGAGGTTTATGTAGAAATATCTTTCCACGTTCCCCAAATATATAAACTATTGGATGTAAGAGCTACAACATTCAAAAAAAGCCCAACAAAACCAACAATCATCAGAGTCCAGAAAAGACTCACCCAATTTGTAGTACAGAAAAAGTTGCAGAAATGGATACACAACCAGTGTGTTTACATTTGAAGCCATAATTCCTCTCTATCAAATAAATTCAAATGCCCCTGTCAAGAGCTGAAATAAGACCTACCAACAGGAGAGAAAACAGATAACAAGTAAATGGATGATTTCACTTGTTGATGATTTGCACAAAATGTTAATAAAATTGAGAACCAAATTTGAATCAATTCTAGTAATATCTCTAGTCAATGCATGTAAAATATATATGGTTTATGATAAATGTAACATATTATTTCATGCACATGTTTATGGACGCTTCTAAAAAGAAGGATAACTCTATTATTTTATGAATGTGGAAATAGGTCCTGGGATCTACTTATAGATGTTTTATACATCGTCTTATATTCAGTTTTGTAAGCTGTTTATATGGGGTGTCTTTCAGCCTTATACTTGCTCTAATCAACTGATCACTTCATGTATAGGAAAATACAGTTTTTCAGAAAAAATTCTATTTTTTCTGGGTAGTTATTGGGTATCTAATACTTCTGGGTATCAAGCCACTAACAGCACTGGTATTATTGCTTTCAGAAAAAGTTAAAGGGTAGAGATAAGGAAAAAAGACAGATCCTCAGGAATTCATGAGCAATCTTTTTACATAGGAGTCTTTTTCCTGTAAGTCTTTGCCAGTTTTTATTAAGAAATTTCCAAGAACTGCTCTTCTTATAGATTAAAGTAGGCACCCATCTCTGTAATGCCTTCAACTAGATATTTTAATTTTATATTCCATTACTGTCCACACCCATATTCCCAACATAGAGAATGTCCATGTCTTGGAGGAGCGTCTCTCGGCTATGAAATATGAAATTGGGCTATTTGAAGTATTTAAGAGTTTTTGAGGAGCTCTTCTAAAATTTGTTACAACAATATTCAGTCTTTTTAGAATATTCTTGCTACTTCAATATCTACTGCAAGAACTAAATTACAGACGTGTTTTATATACCAGTATAATGTTTTTTTAATTAAAGTGAAATTATGACAGGATGGCCAGAAGAAAAGCTCTATTTAAGCAGAAATACATAGAGAGAGACTAAATAATCCTTCACATTTATTATTCACATTGAATAGTAAATTATTCTATTAGCAATTTTTGTTCAATTTATATTCTAAAAGGCCATTGATGGGAGTAAAACAACAGTTACAGGAAGTGGATCCTACCATTTCCTGTGGTCTTTTCTTTACCCACAGTGCTGATTTAATTCTGAGGGAAATTCAAGTCAGTTAGTATATTAAATCATAAATCAAATTATATAATTTTTTTGGCTCAGATTCAGTCTTGTCTAATTCCAGTGAATCAATTAACAATGATTTTGTCCAATGATTTAATAAATGCAGGAGGACATGTTGCTGAAAAAGTAAACCTGTTGGAGTCTCTTTATACCACTTTACCTTTAGATGACAGTCAAAATAAGATTTTGCAATTGGTAGGCCATAAAGCAGAACTGTTATAGACTTGTCTAGACCCAAACACTGAAGGCCCTTCTCCTTACATGGGAAGACCACTTGTATAATTTCAGACAGGTTATGATCCCTAAGTCTGTGCCTGGGCTTGGATATGGCCCATAGCTTACTGATTTAAAATTAAGTTGGTGCCTCAAAATACCCTTCACATCTGCAGGAACTTATGTGAGGCAGGCTACATGTCAAAGGGTACTTCAAGGCCACATTGAAATAAACTTTCTGAAACTCTAAATTTCATAGAGGAACTGAAAGCTGCATTGTAGAGATGACATTTCTCTCTTGCTGTCAAGATACTGCCATACAAGATGCTGCTATAAATTCTGAGTCAGAGGCATCTTCCCGCCGGTAGCATGTGAATAATCCAAGTGGAAAGAATTACAATAAATCCATCTTCAAGTAGCACAAATATCTAAGTGCCTTGATTAATCAGATGTTGGTTTTCCTTTCTCAAGATGGAAAAATAGGATCCATCTAAAACTCTTATAATAATGTGAAATTTTCATCTTTACTTCTTTGGAATTTAAACTGAGATTCAACACAATAGAACACTGATCATGAGAATTACCTTTTTGCAATCTTAATATCAGTATCTGGGATATATGTGATGTAGGATTTATGAAGGATTAGCAAAAAAAATTGACATATTTTTTCAGTATTTTCAATACATATTGGTACTTGATAAAAGCCATCCAGCAAGGGGAATAAAACTACATTTTTCCAGCTCTAACTTTTGTTTTTTTGTTTAAATTTTAAACTTTAATAATAATGGCAAATATTTAAATCAAGCATTAACAGAGTACATAGCACATCAGATCCATTTCAATTAATTCTAAATGTCTAACTGGAACACTGAAATTAAGTGGTAAGAGTCTTAAGTTGTCTCTACAACCCAAGGGCTGAAACATTCAATACTTAGGTGAATTTAATCTGGAAGTTTTCACTTTTATATGTTGCCTACATAAGGGACTGAGGTCAATAAAACTCTTATTGTAGGCTTTTCACTTGTAACCTGAGGCTAGGTAGGATGAGTCTGGATTTATTGTACTCTCTTGCTAGAGTGACATGCACAAGGATAACAGGAATGCCATAAAATATTCACTTATAAGTATAATGCAAACACAGTTTGAACTCTTGTGTTAAGAAAATGATGGCAAGAAATACCCAAGTATCTCTCAACACTCCTTTTTGCCTTATCAATGCCTCTTACCTCATCCAGCTTTGCCTTGTACTGCCCACCTCATCCCTAAGTCCCACAGAGCTACAGCTTAGTACCTTATTCTTCTGCCTGGAGGACTGTGCACGGTGAAAGTGCTCACAAATTAGTAGAAACACAACAAATTTACTACAAAAAAACTTTTAGATATGTATATTAGATTCATATTAGACCACTGTTTCTGAGAAGATTTTCCCTCGCCCTCCTTCGTCCCCTCCAAGGATGCAAATCAGTGTTCATCTGGTTTATTCTGGGATCTTCAGGTGTCTCTGTATCAGTCAGAGACATCTGTTTAGAATGAGTACATAGATACATGACTATAATTTTATAATAAAACTTGTAATCAAAATAATCATAATAATTATAATAATACAACTCTCAAAGCCTTCCACTAGGACAGCAAAAGACAATGTTTTTAACGTGGCTGTTTAGGGAAGCAAGTTGAGAACACAAAAGCTTCAGTGAGAACTGTGAAATTTCTCCAAGTTCAGGTACTTTACTAGATTACATGACAGTAGTTTAGGAACTCTCTTTGTGGCAGGCATTGCTTCACAGACCTGACAGAACGGATAGAGAATGGCCCTTGTGCCTGATCCATAACAGTCATTGCCTGTTACACACATTTCAAGATTCATTCGAGCTATGAAGATAATCGAGGCAGCCGACAGTTACCCTGCAGCTGCATGGATTTATGATGGCACTGTCAAGAAAATGAGCCAAAATGATACAGTAGCTGGCTTTAGCTGCAAATAACGTGATAGGCTGTACAGTAGTAGTGTAGCAGCTGCTGTCATTGCAGGTAATAGGCTATAAAGAAGGCTGATAGCAATACCTGTCATTTCTTAATGGCTGACTTCACTGAAGAGCTTTTGTGGCCTTTAACATGGAGATAATAGAAGATACAACAAATTTTACAGCTTTCACGTTGCATCCATAATTTATCTTAAGAGTACTGCCCCAACAAGGACAACAGTTGTCAGATAGAGAAAGTACAGAACTGGCTTTGAATAGTGGGAGATTGTCTATTATCAAGAACAGAATTCAAGTACAGAAAATGTTTCCATAGTGTTAAGCTTGGATTTCTGTAGCAAACAGTCTTCAATTTTGCTGCAGATCTGTTCCAGGATATATTGTGGACGGGGGCTTCTGATGTAGAGATTTGATTTTTCAATCAAAGAAAAAAATGTAGAAAAACAAACACCATGACCCATTTTGCATTTCAGTACAAAATATGGTCTTGTGCCAGATAAGGTATAAACCAACAAAAAATGGCTTTGCATGTGTCCAAATCTGTATTATAGCATAATGATCATTATGCTGTTATGACAAGAAGCAGACCCATTTTTTGAAATTAAAATGGGAAGCATCTATTAACTACTTAGGTTATAAATTTGGTCAAATATGAGACTGATCAGCAAAGTGAATAGGATGTATTCAAATTTGTGATTAAACACTAGTCAAAGTCTCAGCAATTGTGGCCTTAGCTTGGTATCACTTAGGAATTCAACTTTATCTCCTATTATTTTTTAAAACTTTTTACTTTAAATTCTCTACATCATGACCCAGAAGGCCAGAACCTGGCTTCTGTTATAGTTTGTTAACACCTGCTAGACCTTGGTACATCAATCTTCATCATTTTTCCTGCAACTTTCCATTGAAATCCATTTGAGCTTCTAGTTAGCAATTCAGACCTACTGTAGAAATATTTCATTTTAGACTCCCTCTTTCTATGTGTCCTTAATGATTGTTTCTAACTAATTGGTAAGGAGCAAGCCCTTGCATCAGTGCTGGAAGCTGTAAAATTTGCATCAGTCCTAAGCCTCTTTAAGTTGTTCAGATCGGAAGGTCTGCCCAAAAGCATGACACACCTGCTGGGACACATATAGTCCTGGACTATATTTATGAATAAATACCAAATAAAATCTTTAGCCTTGTCATAAAAGAAAATGAACTGTAGATGTCTTTGAATGTTTTTATTGCCAAAATTTTAATGATTTTATCCTTTAAGTTTAATTACACTCTGTGTGAAGGGAAGAAATGCATGCTTTTTCTTGGTGCCTGCAAGAAAGCATTGAAAGCATGCTTACACCCAAACAGCAGTTTCATAGGTAGGGAATTTTTTTTCATGATTTCAGACCCCTTTCAATCATACTTGTACTGAAGGATTTCCAACAGGCCTATGAGTCTCTATGTCTGTAGGCAGTGTGTGATTGTGTATCTGGTGTATGTCTGACAAAGATATTAGAGCTGTTGCAGTATATTAACACTTTTTCTATCTGGACCTGTTGGTAAATATTTCTACAATTTCAAAAAAGGATATAAATTCTTTCAAGTGCACAGGTACATATTAGAAATAACTTAAACTCCAACACACACCTACTGACATGTCAAGCATTTGGCTCATAAGAAAACACAGAATTACCTGCAATCCACTTATTTTCACTATCCTCTTCTGAGCTTGCGCCAAAAAAAGCTTGTCAGATTTCAGGACTTCAGCTGAGCAATTTAATCTCACAGTATTTAATATTGTAGTTGAGTATGCCATGCAATTTTTTAAATGCATGTGAATTTTTAGGACCATTCTGTACATATGTTAAAATAGTCTATGTTTTTGTCTGTATATTTCAAAGCTCTAAAAATATCACATAAAATCCTAAGTATTATCTGTGTTCATAAGCCACTTACACTGCCAAGGCTTTTTAAAAATTGTTGCTAAAATAGATTTTAGATTTACAAACAGAAATATAAAGATGACAGTTTGAAGGGAGAAGCCCAAATTTTTTCTGTAAATATTAGTTTTGCAAAATCTGCTTTCCCATGCTCTCATGTATATTTTTTAATGATTCAGGCAAGTGAAAGTAGGAAAAAAAATGTTTTCAGACATGTAATAAAGAATTCTACTTTTATTCAAAAAGAAATAAAAGCATCCTCTTTCATAGATGTTTTATCTGTTTTTTGTCTCATGCTGAAATGGTGCGATGCTGAAATTTCTGGGAATTATCTTTCGGTTGGTTGGTTGGGTTTTGTTCCTTTGGTTTTTGGGAATTTTTAGTATAGACAAAGGATAGTTGTGTTTCAAAATAAATCCTTAGGGACTTTTATTTTTTTTTAAGTTAAGAAATATATAATTCTGTTATAATGTAGAGGATTTCACATTTTGTCGTGAAGAACTTCTCTGATCATTGAGGAAAGCAAGTTAGCCTGTGACAAAAGGGCTTGTCCTGAACTGCTTTGTACAGTTTGTGCCACTTAGTAGTCAAAATCCTATTATGCCATTGTTTAACAGATAACTTCATCAGCTGGGCTGTCACCTTCAGCTCAGTGACCAGATGGGGTTCTCTTGACCTGTGCTTTGCTGCTGTTTTTTCTCCCCGCAGTAACCGAACATCTAGCTGACAAGCACAAACACTTGTGCACAATTTAAAAAAAAAAAAAAAAAAAAAAAAAAGAAGAAGAAGTTACATATTTTTAAGCTGCAAATGCACAGCTGTGAAATTCAAGAAAAAGCTGTACAATTTTCACTTGCAAATTTATGGATTCATGAAGTAACATTGCTATGGTTGTATGATATGATTGCTGGCTCTTTTCCTACTCACCCTGCCTTTTCCTACCTTTCCGCTATCCTTGGGAACAAAGCCACTATCTTTGGTTTATTTATCACTACTTAGTCTTTAATTCTCATACAAAAATCACAGTGTAGAGGATAATATTTTTTGATAATTTCTTTTATTCTCCTCTTGCATCCAATATTACAATTAAAATATTTGCAACTTGGTTTTTAAAATATACTAACTCGCATTTTACTTTTGATAGGGTGACAGGCAAATCTATTTTCTTCCAAGATTTATTTTCTCTCTCAAGATGAATGTTATAGAATTTGAAAGTTATTGTGGTTCATCTTTGTAACTGCTCATTTGTTTTCTGTGACAGTAGTATATTTTATATGACATCTGAGATTTTTTTATTTTAATTTAACTTAAAAATTAATCATGGTATTACAAAAGGTCTTAGAGCAGTGCCAATTCTTGCTTATATCTAGTGTGTGAATGCTAAATGCCCTTTAAAATTTGACCGTTCTTGGAACTGTCAGAACCAGCACTTCTGAGGCACTTCATTTGCAGCCAACTCTACTTAATTCAGTGCCACGGTCTCAATTTCGACTGGTTCAGACTCTCTCTCACAGTTAAGTCTACTTGCAAAAAGTCTAGTTGGAAAAGTTCAGAGAGGTCCTGAAAATGCCTATAATTGGTAGAACCTCAGAGTCAGGGCAATACCGCTGTGAAAATCATGGGCAGTGACATTCAGCCCTTGACCTGAATAGCGTTTCTCAGTTCTGAGATTATAGGACTCAAGGTATATTTCCCTTTACTCTTATAGCTTCCTGCAGCAGAAATAGATAAAATTCACAAATATTAAGGATGATGTGGTAATTGACATTCATGCTGTGACTTACAGTATTCATCTTTTTTTCACTATTGAATACTGTGGTGCTTTTTCTTAAGAGCCGTGGACTATGTTGCCAGCACAGAGAGGGCATTGGGTGCCAGGGTAGAGCATTGACCAGAACACCATTCCTGCCACAAAATCTTTTGCATGGCATTGGTATTTGGCATAAATCGTCATAGCATGACAAACTATGTCCAAAACAAAATATTTCTGTTCAACCAAATAATTCACCTAGACGCTACTAAAACAGAGACTGTAAAAATAAGGTGTGTGAGCTTAACAGCAAACCTTGATATTTTTCCTTACAGGCAGGAGTAAAACACATTTTAGCAGAGTTAGTGTCAGAGAAAAAGTCTCTTTTAGTTGAGTACAGTTCAATATTTCTTTTATATAAGGCTTTCTCTAATGTGACCTGTGCATGCTAAAGGTCATAGCTAATTTAGCAATTCTGGTTGTTTTCTATGGACAGTTACATAGCATACAAGATATGTGACATAAAAAGATTACCCTAGGTTTCTTAACTACTGGATGTAAATGTACGTTGTAATGCACTGAAGAGGCTAATTAGAAATTAAACATTCCTTTAAAATCATTTTAAACTCAAATTATGCTGACAACCAAATTTTTTTTAGCTCTTTCTCTAATAGTTGTGTTAGACATTGAAGAGCTGTGCTCCAAGTCTTGACACATTGTTCTGACTTATGCTCAATTGCAAAGCATGGCTCTAGGGAATAGTTTTGAACCAAAGTACCTGCTTATGACAGGTGAACTCCAGTTCTCCTCTTTTTAACTACAAGACCAGTATTCTTTTCCAGAATTTTAGAACCTTTCTCCCGCCCTTTCCCCTGTAAAATCTGCAGAACACCCGGTCCCCACGCCCCCCCCCAGGAGCTCTGAGCAGTAACACAAAAGGTGACAACCTAACATCTGGGGGTTTTTATTGCACTTTGCTAGATGTGAATTAACTGACAAAATTATGAAAAGAAATTTGAGCAGTGGTGCTCAGTGAATATCAGATGAAAAGCCAAAGCTAAAAAATGATTTCAGGACCATCTCTAGTAATCAGATATATTATATTTCAGGTGAAGACTAAAAGCACAAGCTAAAGAGAAAACATCTTCAGCGTCAGTGAAGTTAAAGCATGTCAGCAGTGTTTTCTTCTGTGTGTATTGTCTCATATGCAGGAAAGAATGAATTGAATTCATATCTGAAGCAAGCCAAGATTTTCTATCTGACTTCATTATGTTTTTCTCCAGAGTGCATCCCCTATTTTCTGACTGAACTAAAATGTGTGGAGACAAGCAAATACAAAGCAGCTCTGCACTGCTGTTACCAAACCATTTTAATAAGACAAAGGTATTTTTTGTTGTGCCACAGTCATATCTTAATTTTAAGAGTCATTAACACACGCTAGATCCCTTTGTTAAAGCAATCCTTGTAAGCGGAGGCGTGAACTAATGAGGGGCTTTATGTGTCCCAGCGCAGCTGGCAGCAGAGATGAAGTAGCATTGCAGTATATCAGAGAGATTTATACTGAGGATTCTCAATAGAAAGATTTTTGGGCACTCGGCTGTCATCTCCTTATAAATAATTAAAATTAACAAATTATCATTGTTATAATTCAGGGAGTTTTGCTTTCTGTCAGCATCTGCAGAGTAGTCAAGATTATATTTCCTTTATTGTTGTTTGCAGGATTTTCTATCATGTCAAAATATTTGCCCTTTGAAGCTGCAGTCACTGCAGAGGTCAAACTCCATTGTAGGTGCTGCTCTTGTGGTGACAGAACTTTTAAAGACTTGAACCCATTCCAGCTTTCTATAATGGGAATGTCATTGATTTAAATATTTCTTTTCAAATTCATGCTTTAGGGTAGCACAGAATAATACCTTCTGCTACTGCTACTGTGATACCAGTTCCTTTACTTTTACTTCACAGAACATAAACAAAATGTTGAAAACTGTGCATCTACCTTTATATATTAAAATTGCATTTTAAACCTGTGTAACTTTGATTGCCTCAAATGTCCTAGACTGCTACACTGAACGTTGGATAATAAAGGATTCATCAAATGGTAATTCTTCAGCTATCATAGCACACTACAACTTACTCACTTACTCATGAGCTTTATTTTTTCTCAATATTTAATTCATATTACCAAGTGCAATTAAAAATTGGTGAGAGACTTTTTGAAGACAGTTGGCTGATTTGTGAGACCTGTTCTGAAAAATATAGACCATGATGGAATATGTTTTTCTTATATGTCAGAAGATGCCAGCTATGAGATACATTCTAATCTCATCCTACACCTAGCTGAGGTTTGTACTGGTGTAATTATCTCTGTTAAAAACCAACATGATCTGTAATTAAATAGTTCTGCTGGAATCCAAGACACCTTCAGTTGTCTTAGGAGTCTGGGCCTCAATGACTTACAGTGGCTTTAACTTCTCTGTTCATTTTTACAATTTTAAAACTGTAGTCATATTAAAAGGTAATTAGTGAATATTATTACTGATAGTAACACCCAGTGCCAAGCTACAGCAAGCAAATATATTTTTTAAAATTTAAAACAAAGGAAAATGTGGAAATAAATTTCAGAGGGAGGCAGAGAAGAGGTTTCTCTCTGGCAAATGAGACTGTCAAGTAAAGACCTATAGGTGGAAGGTACTCAACAGGAAGGTACTCGCTGGAAGGTACTCAACAGGATTTTCTAGGCTTCAGATACAGGAAATAGGGAAGATCACTTTAATCTGAAAATTATCAAATATTTAAGAATTTGAGAAAAATATGTTTATTAAATTAAATAGCAGTTTTTCCATAAACATTGAGGGACAAATAGTCATAAACCAAACCATAACACTACTAGGTGTAGGAAGAGTGTATTTCAATCTTTGATTATGATTTGAGAGCAAGAAAACAAAACTGTGAAGCTGTTCTTCAGAATAATATTTTATTGCTCTTCAGAATAATGTTATCTTTTCTCATAATGTTTCTTTTTCTTCTTACATTAGGTAGAAGAGCAACAATTTTCAGAAAACTGAGGAAAATAAATTTCCTTGCTTCTCCTCCATGTTTCTTCTTAAAAAATATAATATTGTTGAGCAATTTTGCTGTTACTTTCCTAAAAAGGCATGTTTTTGAGAAGAGGAACTTCACGATAAAGTTTGGATAAGTGCAAAAGCACCTAGGCTACCTAATGGAGCCATGTTAAAGGAAAGGGTCAGAAATCTCCATCTTGGCAATCAAGGTCCAGCTAACCTAGGTCCCCTGTGCTGTTGCTATAGAAATTATAATATTTATCATATTAACTTAGTTTTATGTGCTGGAGAAGTATTAAAGCATTTTTATATTAACCAATACAAGTGTATATTTAGTTATCAGAAATTCTCCTTGTTTTGGCATAATTTCCACTTAACAGGGTTAAAACATGTGAAAAAATGTGAGATTCATCTTGTCCTGAATTTGAAAATTCTGAGGTAAAGATGAACTTGAATCATTGTTTGATCAGAGCATTTCCAAAGTCAAGGGTCTTTTTACCTCTAGATAAATGTTAGGGGTTTATTTTCAATGCTCAGAAAGAATAGCAAACCACTGTATAACACTTTCTTCCATTGAAGACTGTTAGGATTAAGTTTTTAACTTCTGTTTTACAACTTCATCTCACACAAATGACTAAACTCCTGGCACATAAATCTTTTTTGGATTAGCATTGCTGTGTCTGATAAAAAATGACAGAGAAGAGATTAATCAATATTGATAAGTAAGCAAATGTGATGTTTTCTTCCACACCTTTGCATGAGTTGCAGCTGAAGCACTGGGTGTTAAATCAGTGGTTTTTTCATCCTGAATGCATAAAATAATCCTTTTATGAAACTAGTCATAGTAATCAGTTCAGTAATTCAGCAGTATATAGAGTCAGCCCTAATGCTAAGGGTCTGTTCAGCACTTCAACCCCTTTTTCTTTTTCTATCCACAGACTGTATAACCTCATAACTTAAAAATGCCCCTGTGGAAAAAGTCATGATGGAAAAACCAAAAAGAAAAAAATGTCTTTTCAAAGACAATTTTATTTTGCTTGTTCACGTGATTGCTTATATCTCTCACCAGTACTCATCCTATCATGTGTACTACAGCCTCAGTAGCTGTAGGTGAGGTGAGGACAGAGAAGTATACCTAAATTTAAAATATTCCTGCCTATTTTTTTCACTTAAATTATAGCTTTGAGTTTCCTGTATGCCCGCTTTTTTTTTGCTAACTATGTGCTTGTTTGGTACTGTATGAATAACCTTATTCTCACTTTTATTAGGGGGAAGTAGGTTAAATCAGATGGATCAAGATGCATTGCTACTCTACTTAGAAGAGGCTAGTGCCACAAAACAATAGTGCAAGGGGAGTGAATGCTTATCAAGAGAAAGTTTACTTTTGGCATTAAGAATTAACTTAGCTGAATTGGTGCAATGAAAGTGGTAAACACAATCCCCCTCACTATTGTTTGTCAGGGTGTATTATATCATCCTGGATTGCTTTGTCAATAATCTGCCTGGCCTGCAAGCTAGAAATCTAAGATTGCCAGGCTGAGTGACAGGCTAAAGATAGCTGATAATTCTAAGGAATTGGAGGTGTAAAATCTTCAAGGACTGTGTCTACAGTATAAATGCAAGGGTATCTCCACATCACTCTGTACTTACAATGGCAACAGCATTGTTAATGGCAGCCTGTCTGTCCATCAAGTGTGCTTCAGGAGGATTTATCCCTCTTTCACTCCTTATCTTCCATGGCTGTGTTTATTTCTAAACCAGCTGCAGAATAAATTGTCTCTTGTCTTCACCTCCTACACTGAGTACAATGATATGTTCTGAAACTGCGGTATTTTTCAGGCATTTCTTTTTCAGAACAGAAACTTCTGATTCTGTTTGTATATGGGTATACTCAGGTTTTTCCATTTTAGACATGGTAAATGCAGTTTGTTTGCTTTTTTGTTCTTTTTTTTTTATGGTACTTCTCTCAAGGTTCATAAATCTGTGCTGTATTGCTAAGGTGTTTGAAATACAGAAGGGAAGACATAATGAAACTGGTTCAGGCAATTAATATGATGTGGATGTAATATGGCAAAAACAATTCTTTTGTACAACAAGAATATATTTTGAGAAAATTGATCGTAAAAATATCCTGACATTTCATGTTTGTGAGTCTTACTCACAGTTAGGTCCTTTGTAAATAATTTTTTTTTTCCAGCTGCCAGCTTTGAGAATAGAATCTGAAAGTCAAGTTACGTAGCTGATGGCCATGTAGTAATATTAAAAGTGCCAGATTTTGTTAATTAATCTACTGATGATGGCACAAGAGACAGTGTTAACGTTATCTCTTCTTTCTGAGTGCTCATAAGTGTTTTATAATCATAAGACTGCTGAGATCACAAGGTTTTTTTGAAGTAAGATGTCATTTGCAAAATCACTTTTATAATAGCAGCTAGTGTGCACACTGACTTCAGGAGCGTTCAGATAGCCTTAAAACCTGTCTAAAATTAAAAAATATTTAAAAGCAACTGATTGGGAATGCTTGGGTGCATTACTTTTTTTATTGCCAAATATGCAAGATTTTCTATCTACTGGTTTGCTTACTTTTTACTTAAAAGCTTTAAAGGATTCTCAAAAAAAAAAAAAAACACAAAAAAAACCAAAAAAAAACCCCAAAAAACAAAACAAAACAAAACAAAACAAAACAAAAAAAAAAAAAAAAACCAAAAAAAAACAAAAAAAAACCAAAAAAACCTGCTTGGGCTTTCAGTGTATTTTAGCATCAATATGAAATTAAAACCATTTGTTAAATTTCTTTGGTAAATGGTGTGCTAATCAATCATGATTGAAATCTCTGTTTCATCTTAATATTCATACTTTTATGAAGACCTATATATGTACTCAGTATTTTTTGGCAAATGAAAACTCGAATCTCTCAATAAGTTCCCTATTTACAGTTTCCAGAACAGAATCAAAAAATTACTTGATAATTACTGAATATTGTTACCAAAATCCTATTAGCAAGGCACACACACAGAGGTGAGTCTTTTATTTCTGCTGAAATTCATTACTGAACTCCATGGTCAGAATTTATTTCTGAAAAAGAAAGTCAGGTATTTACAAGATATAGAGGTTACAGTTAGGTGAAACCTTTGAAACAGTGTAAGCTGCCACTTACAAGCAGCCAAAAAAAGCAACACTGTCCTCCCATTGCTCCTGATTTCCATCTCCATAGTGTGTCGGCTCTTTCAGAGACATTTCACAGTCTCATAGTGAACTGGATTGAGAAATTACCTGAATTGACATGGTGGTGACCCTTGCTGCTCTTCAATTTTTTTGTGGTATACTATAATATTGCACATAATTAACAATAAAGATAATTATAATTCTAATAATGATGATGATTATTATTGTAATACTATGACTACTACTACTACTACTACTATTACTACTACTACTACTACTACTACTAATAATAATAATAATAATAATAATAACAATAATTGAGAGAATTGCTTCTCATTTTTTATTTTGCTTTCACATAGAATAATTTACTGACACAGTTCAGCAAGTGGTCATAAAAACCCATGTACCTGTCAAAGGGAATAGGATATGAAAGGGTGATAGTTCACCCAGAAACAGGGCCAAAGGCAAAGTTGTTTCTTTTGATGTGGTCTTAGTTTGGTTTAAATTGTTTATTGAATTGTATTCTAAAATACTCCTCTCTTACTCATTTATTCTAATTATAGTGTTGGATACTACTAATAGCTAAAGTGGGAAAAGTGGTCTTGTTTACCTATATTTCATGGAAAATGAAAGACATTTATCTCAGATACTTGAAGTCCTGTAACAGTAACACATTGAACACCCATGTTTGATTTCATACCACTCAATCGGTGGCTGTGATATATTGACAACATTGATGACATCAGGAAAACCACAGCAATACTAAGTACCACTACTGAGTTAAACATTATTGAGAAGCATTTTTAAAGGTAAGGTTCTGTATCTGTAAATTTCACCTGACGTGTAATAGATGCCAACTCAAACAAAGGTTTATTTACCCCAGGTTCTACTCATATAGAAGAACAGCATAACAATTGCTTTGTAAGAGTACATCTCTTTCATAATTCATGCTGGAATAAAACATAGCAGTAATCTCATTAGAAGAGGATATATTTATAGCTAGGATATATTTATACCTATTGTCTTGAAGTTGTATGCTTGTGAGAATATATAGGCCTATCTACAAAATTAACACAACATCTAAGGCATTTAGCATCCCTCCATTTATAGTTGTATATAGAGTTGGGAAGGAAAAAAACCTTTTCTCTAGATCTGATATTTGTTTGGACTGTCTTTGAAGAGCCATCAGCCAATTTGCTGACACCCTCAATTTTATTCAGGAATTTTTTATTTCTTTTTTCCTTTTTCCCCCCTTTTTTTCTCTTCTTTGTTGTTGTTGTTGTAACAGATATTCATCTGCTTTTTAAACTGAGTTTCCCATTCCAATGCAACTGTAGTCACTTCCTAGTGAGCTGAGCTTGGTCTCAGAAAACCATTCAGCAGTGTTAGTTGCTTGCAATTTTTTATTATAACTTTTTATAGTTATTTCGTCTACTCAGCTATTGCATTTGACCTCCATCTGTCTCTCTGCAAAGGTTTGTGCATTGTTCAGCATCTGATATTCCTTTTTTTCAGAGGATTTTTTGTTATCTCTGCTGTGTGCCAGGACCTCCTCTTGACATTGTGACAATGACTGTAAGTCACATTCTCAAATGCAAAGATGTCTTGTCTTCAGAACACATCTCCTATTTCTTCCACTCATAATGCACCATGTAAAGACAGGAGGTGAACTGTTCACAAGAATAATTTAACATAAACATTAGAGCTTCCCAAAACTTTGTAAAGCCATGATTCTAAATGTGGAATGCATAACCTACAAATAATACTGTTTAGCGTTTTATTGAAAATATCTCCTGATACCATAGCAATTAAATAATACCGTTATTAGTTCAAATGTATCTCATCTAACTTCTGATTAATAATATGACCATTCATTGTATTTTATAGGATCTACCATACAAAATGTTGTTGTGAAAGTTCTTGACGAGACTTTTCAAACTAGTGCCTAACTTACGTGCTTATGGTAGTACTAAGGATACATGGTTTAAACCCATTAAAATGCTGGTGAAAAAGACTGGAGTCAAACAGGATTGTTTGTGCGCAGACATCATCAATTTCCCAACATCCAGAACTGCCTTCAGATATACTGGGCTTCCAGAGCAAAGTATGGATTATTTTTCTGCTTTATGTCCAGAAATACAGTGTTCACACAGAGTTTTCACAGACCTTGAACTATGTGCATAAGTCTCCCAAGTCAGATGATGGTTCAGAGGACATATTATTCACATCATTTTCCCTGCAGATATGGATCCATAGAAAATGTTTTTGACATATGTTTTCACTTCAGCAAAAATGTAACAAATGACAGTGTTCAAGAAAAACTGTAAAAATGGCAACTCTGTGATTTATAGGAAGAAAAATTATGGTCGTTGATATAAAACATCATTATAACTGTTTTTATGTGAAACAAATTCCAGCAGCATAGTAAGTCGTCTGTGAGACATTTGACTCCAAAGCAGAGCAAGCATCATCAGTCTAAGCAGGGGGCGCTCCAGATGGCAGTATTCGTATGTACCTGAGATCCAGATACAGGATGGATTCGAAGTGACATGTCTTTGAGCAGGAAAGCTATTAACAAGATTGTTCTTCATCAAGGACATCCTATAACCAGATCACCTATAACAAGATAATCTCACGTGAGAGATAAACTCAACATTTGTTCCATGTGATGAAACACTCCAGAAATGTAATAAAATACTGAGGAAACACTGTGAACTGATCAGTTTGGGAGCACTGGATAAAAGCAAATTACAACCTGCTTTGTACCTGAGCATTTGTGCTTTTTGTTTCTTTCCGTGCTCTTTGCTCAGAAATACCTTCAGAGGGTGGTAGTTTTGGAGAGGATCCTATTATTAAACAGAAAATTGAGACAGAATTTTAGGTTTGCAATATGATAATGTTTGGGGAGTGTACAAAGAATTTTACTGGTCAAATATGTGCATTTGCTATAAATTTTGTATGTACTTCCAAACAATATAATTTTTTAAATTATTTTTTTACCAAAACAATGGGTTTGTGATGTAAGTACTTATGTATCAGATTCTGACACAGCATTAAATTTGAGAGCTAAATTTCTATTGTATTTTTATTCCAAGAGTTCCTATAGTAGAAGTTATCTTCTTGCAAATGGTGGGAGAACATGGAATCTGAAAACTGCATTATAGATTAATATTCTGTGAGTTTATAAAAAGAAGTTATTACAATGTCAAATGATGTTCAGCCTGTGATGTTTTAGCAAGAAATAAGGAAATAAAACCTCTGATATTGTTATAATACAGTGGATTTTTAAGTGTTTGGATTTTGTTAGCAAAGCACCTTAAAAACATTAACAGAACCAATCATTCAAAGAGCCAAAAGAGGTAGTTAATAATTGATTCACAGAGAGAGAACTCAAGTGCCCTGCCCAAGGCTGTGGAAGGAGACAGTGTCAGAACCAGAGTTAGAGGAATCATAATTTCCTATTTCTCAAGCTGGTTTGGTTTTTTTCCTATCAGAAACTTTCTATTCTCTTTCTCAGCAGGTAATCACGGATGTTAATATCAGTGACCCTTTTAATTTTATTCTAATAAAAATCTTCTTTCAAATAATCCTTTAGAAATCAGTATTTGCCACAATATTCCGTAGGAGAGTATGCCACAGATGAATTATGTCTTTATGTAAGACAATATTGGAGTAACGAGGAACTTTCTCTTCTTATATGAAAGCTCTTTATTTCAGGAAACATTACTTTATTTTACTGGAACTGCAACTACTACACAGCAATATTTTTCTCTTCCTGGGAAAACCACACATTATTAGTTTAATCTGTGTTTAGGCATTTTTCTTCTTTTGCATCTTTTGCTATGACTAAGAACTAGCATGGTTCTGGTCAATCATATGGCAGAAAACAGCATTGCTAAAGCAGCACTTATGTGTTGAGCAATATTCATTATGTGATTATTTCAGGAATAGCTGGACATGGTAACTGAATTTTTGATACTATTGACCTTGCGTTGGGTGCCAATGCACACATGCAAATTTAGGATTTATATATGGTGCTTTAGAAGGGTGACTGGTGAGGCAAGGAGGAGGAGGCATCCTTCCTTCAGCACAGCACGTAGGAGTGGGTGCTTCCTCACTGTCCCCTGTGCAGACCATGCCTTACAGCAATGTGGGGGACGGGGGCAGGGGGGTGCAAATCCCAAAAAGAATCCAAGCATGATGACATTAACTAATGGAGTGACAAAAATTTTGCGGCGCAAAGATTGTTGTGTTGCAAAATGCTTCTTCGACAAAATTTAAATGTTCTTTGGAAACATTCAATTTTTCCTCATATTTTCTGATAGAAGCTCAGCAGAGCTGCTGCCATTCACCCACCTCCCCAACAGCTTGCTTGGCAGGCCTAAGTGACCCAGCTTGTGTCAGGACTCCCAGCACTTCCAGGCTCTCTGTTGCAGGTGTGAAAGCCTTGCAGGGACCCTGAGTGTTGCTACTGCCAAGTACCAAGTTGAATGCTAGAGAGCCTGGAAGCAGGTTATCGGGTCTCTGGAGCAGTATGGGGTGCTTCGTTCTTTGTGCTGAAGTATGACATTGATGGGGTTGGCTTTGGTCTGGGCACTGTTGTTTACTTTCTTGTTGTGTGATTTTTTCTTGATCTGTCATCCACAGCTGAGATCCTTTTCAGTGCCAAAGATTTTACTCTTCTTTAGAGCATCAGACTTTCCTGCAGAGCTAGAAATCCAGGTTTTGATCCATCCTGAACCACCTCACTTGTCCATAGGAAAGCATTCTGTGTTAAATCAGGCTCCTGCCAAAGGGAGAAATGGCTGCATCTCATCACCGTGAATTACTGAAGAATATCAAGAGTATTTCTAGCAGGCAAAGATGCTTTTTGGGATTGCAGTACCTAAGGATGAGAAAGCTGCATTGTTTTACCAAGAGTAAATATTTCTGCTGTATTTTGGTTTTATATGTGTTTGGGGTGAAGAGAAGCAGCTCAACCTGTCATATTCTCAGTTTTATGTTTAACTGTTTAAAACCTCGTCATTGAGTTCAGAAGACATTATAGGTAGACTGCTAGCAGCAAGAGGTTGAGTATGTTGATCTTTTCAGGTTGCTTTTTTTCATCTTTTAGCTCTGCTGCTGCTGAGTTGGTCAGAATGAGGACGGGTTACAAGCTGCTGGGATGAGTTACAAAATTTTTACCTTTAAAGTTACGACTTCATTTTCAGTTGTAAACTCAGAATAAATGAGAGACAGGTGTTCCATCTTTGATTTGGCCATGGCTCAGGGCTTTTTGCCTTTAATTTAGTGGTACAATTGCAAGATTGACATGGCCATGGAGTTTATACCACACTGTGTTCTATATTTTCTTGTTCTATACCTCAATCATTAATAAATTCAAGAAATATGGGAAAATATATAAAGAGCTGCCACGTATAAGGCAGATAGAAAGAATTTCATTGAATGCTGTTATTCTAGTTTCAATGTCTTTCTTTCACATTGTCTCTCCTATTTCATTATTTTTCCCTCACGTTACCAGCCATCTGATAATATTTCTTTGTAGCTGATTCAATGCTCTAATGATTCCTACTGAAGTGACTAAGTATTGATAATGGGATTACACTAGTCTCAGATCCCTGATGCTTGTCACCTACTGGAGATTCCCAAAATAAAGAGACCTAGCACCTCACTGTAGATATGAAGATGAAGGAGACTAGACAATCTTAATAGTCCCCTTAATAGTCCCCAAATAGTACTTTGTTCACAACTGAATCAGTCTTGGTAACCAGCATTCCATGCAGAAACAATTAGTGCTATCAGAAACAAGTAGCAGCTCTGCTGAAATGATCTTTTAAGGGCTATAAGTATGGTCTCTAGAGGTTTAGGAATTTTGGCCATTATTAGCGAAGCCTTGATTTATTCTTGTCATCTCCTAGTCTTTGAGGGAGGTCTGAGAAGGTAGCTGCCCTGGAGGGATGTACAGATTTATTGAGAAGCAAGAAGCTGCAGCTGCAGAATATTTTGGGAAGCAGAAAGACAGCCACATATTTTTTTCCAGATGAATTCACTTTTCCTAGGTATATAGGGATTGGGCACAGCCAGACCACTTGTACAAGTGACCACTTATATGAGGAGACCCATGCTCAAAGATCCTCCAACATATTTGCCTGGCACAAAGCATGTTATTTGCATGTCAGTGAATTCCTTTTACTTTAATTTACACATTTTGTTAGTTGAGTCAAACTTTTCTCACATCTACAAAACAAAGATTTTGCTTGGGAAAAAAGATTTAGCTGCTTTGGCAGAGCCATTGGAAAATCTTGCACAATGCCTACCTAAGCTTTGATGGCTCTAGCTAATGTTATTAGTCTCCCACATACAAGAGCATTAAATTAATTTATGAGTATTCAAAATTGTCATCTACACAATTTGTCAGTAATCAAATAATAGATCAGGAAGGGAAAGATAAAAGAGCAAGAGAATGTTGCCAGCAATTATTTTTTCTCTGTTTCTTTTGTTCCACTGACAAATTTCAAATCTTGCTGAATCTGTCCTCCTCAGACACCCCTCAGCTACTCTCTACCATTTATCCATGGTTTAATCCCAGCCAGCAATCAAGCTTGCCCACTTCCCCACCAGCAGGATCAGGGAGAGAATTGGAAGATATTACAAACACCTACGGGTTGAGATAAAAACAGGTTAATAAGGAAAGCAAAAGCCACGCACACATGCAAAGCAAAACCAGGAACTATTCCCATGGGAAGCCAGTGTTCAGCCATTTCCAGGAGGGAAGGGCCCAGTTACATATAATGGTTACTTGGGAAGACAAAGCCCATCAGTTCAAATGTCCACCGCCTTCTTTCTTCTCCCCCCCTTTATGTACCACAACACTTAAGCTTCCAGACTTAAACATATTGAGTGATTTCCTCAGAACCGTTCAATGTGATTTGGCACTGTGCAAATTAGAAAATCTTTTAATGAAGAATATATGCTCCTGTGTAATACCACACTTCAGATGTTCACCAAATTCCTCAAGGTGCCACACTTCAGTGGCAAATTTTCTGTTCGTGGCCACACAGTGCCACCAGACATAGTGTATCAAAAGGTGTTGATGACTGTGTACAGAATATGCAATGTTTTTGTCTGCTTTGGGTTCCCTCTTTAAACTCTCTTTGGGCACCAATACTTTTTATTCACACTGTGAAAAGTACTTTTGGTTAGATATTTGAATTGGTTAGTCTGAAAGAGCCTTTCTCTGACGTAGGGCGACGCTAAAGATCCTCTCCAGTTATTGTCAGGAGGGTCAGTACATAGAATGCTTTCATTTTAATTACTCCTCAGTGTTTTTTTATTAAGATGTTTCTGTAGCAATCTGGAAATAAGAGGTGCAAGGGAAATTCTCACCTGCACAGTTTGAATAGTTTCATAAATTAATATTTGTTTAGCTATGAAATGGAGAAAGAATGGAAGTACTAAAGAATGAAAATATATTTTATTAAAGAATGAAAATATATTTATTTTATTTAAATTGGAATCATAAAATGGTTTATATATTAATAGTTCCACCATTAAAAGTATTGTGATGACAGCAACATATTCCTTCTATCAGGGCATAAAAAACCATAATGTGGATTCAAAGAGATCTCTGTGGGTCAACTGGTATATCCTCCTTCTCAAATGAGAGCCAGTTCAGATCAGGTTGCTCAGGGACTTGTCCAATCAAGTTTAGAACAGTGCAAAGGATGGATTTCCACTAATATATCTGGTCAACCTTATGTCTAGATTAGCACTTCATTTGACATTCAGTAGTGTGCTTTTGGAATGTAACACAGTTAATAGTCACAAATCTCTTTGCTCAGGTTTGTTTCATGAAGTGGTGTGGGGACACAGATGGGATTCCTGTTCCCTGGAAATGAAATGGAAAAAGAGGCTTCAGAAGACCATCTAACCCACTCCCATCATTAACATTGCCAATACACAGGTACAAGCTAGAGGTAGTCCAGGTAGTCCTAACTAGAGCCCTCAGAACACACCTCACAAGCACCTTGTATAGCCAGGAGTTTGACATTACAGATTCTTCCCTGTGTGCCATGTTACTACTTCTAACGATATAGACTAATTCCTGTAGCAAACTTGGGAGGAAAAAGATTATTGTTGGTCAAGTCCCACTACCCAATTTGTTCTGCAGTTCAACAGTTGCTCCAAATCCTGGATTCATAGTTACGCTGATAAATCTGTGCCTTTTTAAACCACGTAAGTATTATGCCATTGATTTTCTTAGCTAGAAATTAAGATACATGCAAATTTATGTAACAAGTCACATACAGCATGGGAATTTTATTATCCAGGTTCCTTTATACCCACATTTATCCTTTCTATGCAATGGTGCAAAACACATTTATGTATTTAAGTTTTCTCATACACCTAAAGAAAAACAATGTCATGGACATGACTAGTATTTTTACATCTGTTGATATTTTCTGGTTCATTGAGGGTATTTTTTTTTTTAATTTTCATTATGCTAATAAGATCAAAATTAAGAAAAGAAATTCTTTTTAGGAAGAGTGTTTCTGTTGTCTCCAAAATCCCAGAAATCTCAACACTGGTTGCTCCATGATGTTTTTAGCTTCCTGCATAGCAGATTAAAATGGATTTGAACAGCCTTTATTGAAGAAAGCAATGTCATCATTAGTAGATTGAATCATGAAGGTCGTTTCTTCAGAGGGTCAAATCTTTTTGGCTGGGGATGAGATGTTTTCAGGCAGAAGGACGACTCAGACTATGCAACTGAGAGTTAAGGGAGTCTCCCCTATGTGTCTTAAGTAGTAGAATCATAGAATGCTTTGAAATGGAAGGGGACCTTGAAGATCATTTCATTGCAACCCCCTGCCATGGGCAGAGACATCTTCAACTGGACCAGGTTGTTCAGAGCTCCATCAAACCTCCTCTTGAACACCTCCAAGGATGGGGCATCCACAACTTCTCTGGGCAACCAGTGCCAGTGCCTCACCACCCTCACAGGAAAGAATTTCTTCCTAATACCTAATGTAAATTCACTTATTTCAGTTTGAACCTATTCCCCCTTGTCCTGTCTTGCCTCATACTTTCTTTAAGTTGCCTTCAGATACTGGAAGGCTGCAATTAGGTCAGCCTGAAGCCTTCTCCTTTCCAGGAGCCCAGAGCTGGAGGCAGCTCTGCAGGTGGGGTCTCACCAGAGTGGGGCAGAGGGGCAGAATCTCCTCCCTCCAAAGCTGCCCACAGGGCTTTGCATGCAGCCCAGGACGCATTTGGCTTTCTGGGCTGCAAGCGCCCATGGCTGGCTCATGTCCAGCCCCTCACCAGCACCCCATGTCCTTCGGGGCAGGGCAGCTCTCGATCTGTTCACCCCTAGCCCGTACTGGGGGCTGCTTTGTCTCTGGTAACTCTGCTAGCAGGCTGAGCAGGATGTCCACCTGGTCAAGTCTGATGCAGTGGCCACCACTGCTACAATACACTGAAAGGTTTAGGCATCCATCCTTCTGGAAGCCCAGATGACCAAATTCTTTTTTGATGTTTTTCATGACATTTTGGGAGCTCTATCTGGCTCACTTCACTGTTTTTTGTAAGTTTGGAGGACTTGGTCCCCTCTGGGTGGGCACCTCTGGGTGACACTCCCAGAAAGTGTAATGAGCAGCAGCTGATCTAAGTGCTTGTGCTGCAGCACCTTAGTGCCCTTCACAATCTCCCTGTCTGTACAGTCTGCGCCACAACTGCCACAGCTGTCCCTTCATGCACCACATCCTGCCCTGTTCTCTGTGCTCCTGGTCGCTCATACTCCCTGGAGACATTTAAATTTGCCACTCTGTTCCTGGCAATGTTCCCTCCGTGCCTGATCTGTTTGCAATCCCTTGTTTGCAAGGAATTCATGGCAGGTTGTGGAGCCAGGTACAGTCTTTGCAAGGGGCTCAGCACTGAGTCCATGCAAAGACTGTACGTGGCTCCACAACCTGCAGGGTACTAAACAAAACTGTGTGTCATAAAAAATAAACTGAAAGGGAAAAAAAATACTCTACAAAATTATATGGCATGTCTCATTCCTGTATTGTGTTGTGTGGAGACTCTTTTGAAACTGCATTTCAAAGGGCTGCTTGGATCAATGGGTGTATTTGCTTCAACTCTTCCTAGATGCTGCCTTAGATACACTGACAAAAATCCCTCATTTCAATAATCTCTGACTTTGGTAAAAATGTGATTGTGATAGATAATAACGAAGAGCAAAGCAACATCAGTGTTAGCCTGAAAGTCTAAGTTCTGTATAAGAGAGAAAGATCAAGTGACTCACCTTCAGTAAAGACTGCTACTGTGCCAAATAGTATTGAATCAGTAAACTGAAGGGAGCATAAGGCAGCAGGAAAGATAAAATAGAAAGGAAGAAACAAAGTAAAAATGAGATGGTGGTGACACTAGTGATAATTAATCTGAACAGGACAAAGTGGATAACAGGACAATGGCAATTAAAATAGAAGTTAAAAAATAAACAGACAAGTTTTCTTTTCAGCAGAAAACTGTAAGTGCTTTTAATGTTAAAGGAAGATACACAATAAGAAAAAAATACTTCTTGATAAAGCAGGGCAATTTCAGTATCAATATAGTTTATAAAACTGCTAGTAAAAGGGAAGTAGGAAACCCTATATATATGAAGAGTGGCCCTGCAAAAAAGCCAAATACTTGATAATGGTGGAAAATTATAACTAGGATTTTAAGGGTTTGGGGGCAGGTATTATGGACCAAGGAGGCAAGTTCTGAGAGGTTTCCTTTTCCAAATAGCATTAATTTTCCTGGGTTTAGCTTTAGCCAGCTGCTTTTCATCCAGGTGCTGATTTTGGCTGGAGTTTTGGGAGGATAAACGCTATATCCTGTAAGCATGGAGTAGAATATTTGCATACCCTTTTATGTTTCCCAGAGAATTCAAAATATATGGTGGGAAATAATGACAGTGTCATGCCAATCAACACACTAAGTGTCAGAAAATCTGCAGCATCACTGACTTTCTTTGTCAAGAGAAGAACTCTTAACATTATGATCCAGTGGGTTCTTTGTTTGTCTGAATTATTTAGAAATGTCATCTTGTATGTGAATACCAACAGTAATGAACCTCACTAGACTTCCTGATCATCAGATATAGATTGTGGTTTTCCCAAAGAGCCTATCAAAAATTAAATATTACCTGAGGATTATCATCTGACACCCCAGAAAAAGGGTCAGTCATTAAAAAATATTTTCAGGAGAAATGCATTGCTGCAGTTCACAGCACAGCCAGTATTCTGTTCCTCACTTCTGCATTCTTTATTGAATGATATTATTTTCTAAAATATATAAAAAATCTCTTATCAAGAGTTAATTATCTGATTCTCTGTGAATCCATATTTGAGCTTAAGACTGTCACTGCTACCATGAGACAATATGTTTTCCCATTGGAAAAGTTGCTGATATAACTGTTTACAAGGCTTTTTCCTGGGGAAAGCATCTATGCTACAAAGAAAAAATAACTGACTCTGAATCTTTTAAAGAATACCCATTTCTGCTCTAACAGATCCATTTTAAGAACTATAAGTCTACCATGAGAGAGAGTAGCATGCAAAATAGACAGAGGGTAAGTAAACTGGTACATTCCTCCTGGTAATTGAGACAGTGGTAGATCAGTCTGGACATGCACTTATCCTATACTGCTAAAGTTTTAGCTAAGAAAAATAAAATTTTCCATGAGAGGTATCATCAGGATTTTTTTTTTAAGATTTCTATATTTTCCAGGACTCTGTCTTTATCCCTCTAAGGGTATGAGAGTTCTATGACTGTGTTTCCAGACTGTTCTCTAATATTTCCACTTCATAAAGAACATTTTCTTAGAATCAAAACGTTCCCTAAATTTAAACAGTACTTGTGAAAAATCTCCTCTCATAATCCACAGGTTTGAAGGTAATGATGGTAAAACTTTGTTACAAACTCCAATGTTCAAGAACAGTTTTATTCTGAACTGTAGAGGGATTGTTAATTTGAAATTGAAAAGTCAGTCTGCAGACTCTAAATTAAATAATTTTCCTTGCTAAGAACAGGGAAAATTGGGTGAGCAAGTAATTGAGTAGTCACGATGCAATAAGAACTCCAGAGAAGGGGAGCTTCTGCTGACTTGATGTCAGCAGAAAGATTCTCTACTCACAATCCAGTGTTATAGAAGTAAAAATATTTTGGAGAAGATATGTAGCGTTGTCACATATGCTTATTATCCCAATATCCTTCATATGGTAATCTCCAGACACTGCTGCTTCATGTAAAAGGAAATTATAAATAAAATGTTCTGGACTAGCTAGGACTTATTTGAAATCCTAAGTCAGTAATACTCTTTAAAGATATTAATTATTAGCTAGGGGCAACATAGAGTACTAGATTCCTACTGACAAGCAGATATTATAATTTTGGGCACAAAATTCAGTACAAGCTTCTGTCTGCAGTACAGTTGAAATCAGTAACAGCAATATTACCATTAATAGTCATAAATGCAGCCCTACAATTTTATAAAATTATTTTTTTTTAGTAAATGCAAGAAAGATTCTGCAAGTTTATCCATTCACTCACAAAATTATCTTACATAAAATTTCTTACATGTTCCCTACAGTCAATCCAGCTGACTCATTTGTTCATTTTTCACTAGCAGTGATCTATTCACATGTCTATATAGACTCATCTTCCAGTAGCCATTCTTAAACAACATCTACACAGTTCCTGCTGTGGAGAAGTCAAATAAATCAAATAAAATAAGAGTATAAAATATACAGAAAAAGAGCACAAAACCCTCACAAGTACTGAATCATATTTCTAAAGCTAAGAAAGTAGAAGGTGAGGGGCTTAAACTATAAAAGTGAAATAATATCTGGCTAATGAGTCAAAATCAAACATATGAAAGAAAAATTTTGGTTTAAAGAGTACAAAGGATTTAACATAAATTGTGAAAATAACTATAATAAATCTCTCATCTATGGCTAAACAATGAGTTTGTAAAAGCAGTTCTGAGAGGTGTCACCAACTGAGGATTCAGGACAGATCAGTAACAGCTATGTATAAAACATTGGGGTTTCAGCATCTTTCCACCTTACCTTAAAGATGCTGCTTTAGGGGACAACTGAAATGATTTCTTGCTTTAAGAAAATTGTGACAAGTTCCTGAAAGCTTTATCATGAGAAACATGTTCTTTTCAGTGAAGATAAAATGCTGAGAAGATAATAAGGAGGGGGGAGAGAAATGAAGGCATTTTTTTAGGTGAGAAAAAAACAGTGGTATTCAGTTTTTTACAGTAGAGGCAGATAAAGAAGACCCAGGATAACATACTGGAAATTTTGTGGTAAAAGCTGGGAATTCAGGGAGAATTTTTTAATAATGACAGAGTTGCAATATATGAGGTGAATTGCCAAATTGTACCATCACAGCAAGTATTATAAATAAATGCAAGAGGTATCTTGACATTTTTATGAAAAGGACACTGAAGGGTGCAGTGACAATGCAGCAAACAGGCTTTTTGGGACAAGCAGTTTCTTCCTGTCCAGCAAATCTGTATGTCCTTTAGCATTAATTTATACTACATTTCTGAGGTATTACTACCTTCACTTTTCACTGTCTGGTAAAGCTGGATGAATTTACTTCATTGTGTTACCTATATACAGTGTCTCTGTGTATAATTATTAATATCTACATAAAAGCACTATCAACCACTGCTGAGAGCCAAAATCTTAGTTCCTCTTAAAGAAAATGAGTCTTAAATTGTGCCCCTGTAAAATTCTTCTATACTCTTGTTAAAAAGCCCTGGATATACTGTCACATTTAAAAATATGCATATTTTTATTTATTTGTGTCTGTATTTTGTTTTGTTTGTTTGTACAAAATAAACATGTTGACATGTTTTCAGTAGATGCTGCTGACCTTCTACAGGGTCAGAAGCTCCTGGTGACAAATCCTTCTCCTGCAGACTCCTCCTTTATCATAGAAAAAGGGGAGATCACCATAGGTTTTTCAACTGCTGATTTCTATGTGATTTGGGAATATTCATAAGTCCTTTAAGACCTCACAATTTTCCATATCAGCATGCAATGTTTTCAGATAAAGGGACATATTTTCTCTCTCTCTGCAGATCATGACAGAAATGTGTTTCAAAGCACATTCAGTATTTAAAATCAGAAAATCTGGAGTTTTAGCAACCTTCCCACAACTACCATCAAAAGGGCTTCTGATAGGCCGGGTAATTTTAAGGTTGTTTGCAAATTTAATTTGCCATCTCTGCTTTTACCAGGCTGTACTTGTCAAAAATACATAAAAGAAGTTACCAAATTCCTACTTTCAAGGATTTCCTACATAATGTAGGCATTTGGAAATAAATAGTTCCTTCTAAGTAATGCATATAACGAGCTAGATTATGTAAATCTTCCTGCTTTTGTGGAAGGTTTTATCTATTAAGATCTAGCTACAGGAGGTTAAACTCATTGGCTAATCACTTCCAGAAGGTTTTTTTTTTTTTTCCTTTGTTATATCATTACTTACATCCATTGATATAATTTTTGAGTAATAGACAAGGATGTGGTTGGTCATATCAGTAAAGGAAGATTTCTGATAGATTCCAGTGATGATATTATAAGGACACCAATGTATCTAACATAGTCTAATGAAAAACATGTCTCCTCTCTCCTAATACCGTGAGCAAGTACAATTAAAATTACTATTCATGTCATATTACCAACTTTGTGTTCTTCTTATTAGGACCTTGTGTAAATCATGAGGAAAGATGAGAGATTTCACACATTAGTCATGGCAAAATGGTAAATTTCACAATTAGTCATAGGCTATTAGAAAATGATCTAGAAATCTAGTTAAAGTAATTTTTATCATTAAGCAGTTATTTAATATTGTCTTCATAGCAAACTTGAATGTAAGCATGGCATTTCACATTATTACTAACTCTTTAATTTCTAGTTTCAATATCAAACACAAAGTACATATTTTTCTAACACCTCAGATACATATTTCTGAAAATAAATTTTTTGCTATATATGTGCCAGTTTGCAACAGTGAGAGAAGTCAAATTCCTGTATTAAAATCTGGGTATTTCCCTCTTAATATATTATATTAAATTTAGATATTTTCTGCAATTTTGTTACTTAACTTTAACAACTCCTGAATTTTGCATTTATAACTAGCTCTGAAGTGTCTCCAGAAATTTTTATTTATTTAATGAGTCTACAGAAACAGTGTTTTCCTACAGTTTGAGTTACAGGATCATTTATTATCTAACCTGTAATTTAGAAGGATGAAGATCTGGTGACCTTCAGCATCTTCTCCTAATGCATCGACTATGTAAATGGCATACCCTGAAAGTTGTGACAAGGTCTTCAGCCTCCTTCTTTACCTTGGATCATGATGCTAATTTTTTCAGCTCATCCTTCATGACAGTTTGGGTCAGTGCCATCCATTTATGACAGCTTTGGTTAGTATCATTATGTGCATTTACATATAATTTTAAGAAACATAATGCAATTTTGGTTGGTTTATTTTTCAGACACTGAAGACCTACAAGGACTCAAAGAGTAATCAGACTTTTTCATTTCAGCTGCACAGAGTTTCATAGGTTGATATAAAGAGGAGAGTAAAGCAAGTGTGGGTAACTTAGATTACCTTACTGTGAAAATCTAAAACCACCCATCATCGTGTACCTTTTTTCTAGTGTACATCTAAATATTTATAGCAGTCCCTCACTGTCATGCGCTGTTGTATTTCCCAAGTGCTTTTCTTCTTTTTGAAATTATTTAGTTTGAAAGTATGATGTCTAAACAATACTGGAAACTGGCTGGACAGAAAGTTTCTAACACGGTTTTGAATATTAGAAAGCAGATACTCTTTATTACAGTGCACTTGTCACCCAGAGGATCCCTCCTCTAACTGGGTGCCCCAAGCATTGGGTATAGTTTTTATCATACACACTGATTACACATTCATCAGCTAACCCGGGTTACTTGATTTATACTTATTACTGTATTTTACAAACCACACCCCTTGTCAAAGTCCTTATGTGGCCCTTCTCAGGTCTTTTTTGGTGGTCTTTAATGTCCGGTGTCCTTTTTAAGTGGCTTTTCCTCATACCCAGCTTTTGAGTTAGCACAGTGTTGTTGGTTTGTATAACTTCTGCTTTGTCAGCCTTGCAGAGCTGAATTGTTTTGTTTGACTGTCCTTATGAGAGTAAAATGCTGTTCTGTTCCACTGCTCTTATCAAGTCTCCCCTTCTCTGGAGACAAAATTCCTTAAGGGAGCTGGTCTAATATCTGTATTTCATTTTATGTGTACAACATTACAACAGCTGAATCACAATGCAGACTAAAACACACAGAGCAATTATTATTGCTTGTTATTATTATATGTGAATATTACAAACATGTATTAAAGTACAGCTGGGTAACCATGAAGTAGGTTTGATCCAGATTTTTTCAGATCCCCAAGAGGTGTCATCTTGAGCTGTGCATTGTCAAATTTGTGTTTGTTTCCAGATTTCCTGGACATCTGTAGACACTCTACCCCTTTGACAGAAAAAAGCAAGACTTAAGCATCTTGGGTTTTTCTCAGATAGCTGTTTGATTGCTTGAGTGGCTTCTGGCCTTTTAATTCTGGAATAATATATCCATTATTTTGCTCCATTCAGTTTCAATGCAGTAAAAGTTCTCAATAGTACTTGGTACAGTACTATTGTACTGTACAATACAGTACAAAATACACTTTGGCTGAAGAAAAGCAGTTTCCCAGGCTTTCAAGTAGACTCAATCTCCTGGTAAGAACTCATGCACTGACATTTCCAGTCCCATAAGACTGCTCACTAAGCACCACTGCTCACAGAAAATTCTGTAAAGTTGCGCTAAGAGAAATGAGGTAATTATTCAAATTGACCCCTTCAATGTGTGTTTCCTGGAATGTGAGGTACTTGGTAGGACTGACCATACAGCAGCTCACAGAGGATTATTTGGCTGGTTCCTGGCAGCTGAATTGGAATTCAAAATAGAGCAACAGGCAAGGCTTGGACCCGTGTTAAGGAGGCTTCCTGATATATTTTACACAACTGCAATTCAATTATGTAATTCAGCTCTCTAATCTGCCACTAGCTTAGGGCCTATGAGTATGAAGATCCTAAGCTATTTCCAATGTTTTCCTAGTCAGTAGTACCCCTTCTACAATAAAATGGGAATCTCTGTCTGATGACATCCCAGAGGTACACTGAATCTAGGAATTACTGATTCAAGTATTTTAATCACTTCCCTAGCCTGGTTGGTGCAACAAAGGAAAGCTAGGTCACACGAAAAAGGTATCCATCAGAACTAGAAGGTATTTGCAAAGCCCTTTTGAAAACAATTCAGTAAAATCAATTTGCCTGTATTCATTGGAAGATTTCCAGATTTTATGGCTCCTACAACTACTTTGCTAGCTATGTTAGGGTTGATCCTTTCACAAACTATCAATTTTTAGATTCCTGATTGTACAATCTGAGTACTTACAGATCCACTTTTAGATAGATTTTGCAAATGTTTCAGAAGTTTTTCAGTACTCCAATAAGTGGCTTTGAGTTCACAATCCACTATTTCATGAACGATCTGTTCAGGGACTACTATTTGCCCAGTTAAGGTAACTGTCCAGACTTGTGGATTAAATTTTGCTCCTAAGGCTGAAATTAATTGACAGTCTTTAGCACCCTACTTTGGTTTTTTTCCACTGGGAGAAGTATCTCTGGTAAGGGTATTAAAGATAAAACTTTGTTTTCTAATGTGCCTTTTTCTGCAGCCTCTTTTGCTGTCTTATCAGCTAAATGATTCCCCAGTTCTGGTTTGCACTTACTGCTTTAACTGCTCTGTAATTCATGACAGTAACTTCTGCTGGTTTCTTGATACTTTCAAGTGAATCCAAGGACTATTTTTCATTTTTGATCAATGTGCCTGGAGATGTCAAAAGGACTCTTTCTTTCTAGATGGCTATGTACCATTCCATAAGAGTATTTTGAATCAGTCCAAATGTTACCGTCTTTTCCTTTATTCAATTCCAAAGCTTGAATGAGTGCAATTAGTTCTGCTTTCTGCGCCAAAATACCAGAGGGGCACGTGCCCAATAATATTATCTCATGGTAGTGTAGTCACTTCATATCCAAGTAGCTGTTTTCCATCTTGTTCAAAGCTCTCATCAGTAAACAATTGCCAATCAGGTCTTCCAAGGGGCTGTCTCCTAAGCTAGGTCTGCAGGAATACCCTTCTTTCATAATCTGTAAGCAATCGTGCTCCATGGTTCCTGCTACAGAAGGGGCAGACAAGAACAGAGAAAGATTAAAGGGGGAAGTTGTTTTGAGTGTCACATCATCTTAATCCAGCAAGACTACCTGGTATTTTAGCATCAGTCTAGGAAATAGTCAGTGATATCTTTTTTGCTCAAGTATCAACTGCACCATATATTATACATAAATAAGCACTAGACATTATTAGAAAAATTTTACAGATCCTGAAATGTGGCAATATTAGAAGCCCATCTCAGTTTCAACTGATACTTATTTTGAAGCATATACATTTATAACTGCCAATAAAAGTAGTGTCTCATATGAATGGGTTAGGAAAGAGCAGAGAGATCGTTAGAGAACTATTGATGGAATAAATGTCATTACTGATGCCTCAGATGTCCTCCCATTCAAGGTGTGAATCTCACTGGTAAAACTTTTTACAGATACCAGAAGATTCCACTGTTATTTGTGTAGCACACGTACCTTATGAAGTGTTGTCACTTCAATACTTTCAGGAAACACTGGAAATATGCTTACAAAGACGAGGCCTTCACTACAGTGTACCATGACTACATGTTCTTGTGACGATATGTGCTTGCAGCATCAAAATTCAGTGCTGCCTAGGCAAAAGCAGACTGGCTGGGCCAGTACTGAGCAGTTCACCAGAGCACATGCTGCCAAAACGACTTCCATGTGTCTGACAGCCAGCAACTGCAAGGAAGATATTGCATATCTGGAAGTCCACGATATATTCAGCTTTTCCAAACAAAAAATTTTGCACTAAAAAATGAGTTTTCCTGAGGAAGGCATAGTGTTAGTTACAGCTACATGAATAAGAAAATCTGAGCTGACTCAGTTTGTGACACTTTCTGATTTAAGAATCTAAATTGTGACATAAAATATCCTTCTTTCACCTGTTAGTGCATTCAGTGATAAAATTTTCAGTGATTACAGCATATTTTCCATAGGATCTCCATTTCTATCTTCAAATTGTTGATTTCTAGTGTTGAAAGTTTGTCCATAGGAGGGAAGGAGCCCAAAGTAAACCAAATTTGCATATAGCAATCCATACACATATTGAAGAAATGCTTTGCAGATATTGATTTTACCGTATTTTTCTTTGCATTGGTCTATGTTAGAGGAAGAGAAACAGGTCCCTTAGTTTCTAGTAGTCAATACTATATTAAGATCAAGTTTCAGGAATGGTAGTCCCCAGTTCAGTGCCCCCTAAACCACAGAGACTCTCTAAACCACAAACCACTCTGCCTCTCTCACCTCCCTCTTCCCCTCTTTTTCTCCCTGCAGTGGACTGCAGAAAATTGGAGGCACAAAAGGCAAGAGATAAAAGCAATTTACTGCAAAGAGCAATGTGATAAGAAAATGAACAATAGCAACAATACTAAAGACAGAGGGTAGAAGAAAAGAAATGATTCACGCAGAAAATCCCCAACCATACCAGATGGCTGCCTCCACCACATTTTCTTGACCAGAAGAAGCCCCTTCTCCCAAGAAGAGAACCCCTTTCCCCTGCTCCCAGCAATGATGGGAGGTGGTATAAAAGAACTTCTGGGTCCCAGCCATGACACCTTCTGGAAACACCCTGTCCTGGCCAGAACAGGACAATTCCATACACTTCTATAAACCTAGAAAAAATGCTAAATACAAGCGTACGTTTTCATTAGGGTTCAAAGTAAAAGCTCAGTAGAGCTGTTCGCCTCCTGTTATTAAACACGTAAACAAACAAGAAAGTATTTTGCATTATGTTTACAGTACAGCTTTCCTTTTTTATCTAAAGCCTCACAAGTTTCTCACTTGTACTGCAATTGATGTTGCAATAAGTACTTCTGGTGTAGAGTGAGTTAGGAGCATGTGAGAACAATATCATGGGTTAAAATTATTTTTAAAGTTGCATAAGAACCTGAATAAAATAACATTTTCTACAGCGCTGAGAAAAAAAATAAAAAGGAAAATTAATTGAATGTAAATGGCTGTAAAATATTGTGAAGCACTGTAATTCCTGGACACCACTTTCCCATTTAATATAGTTTCATTTGCTACCTCTGTATTTCCAGTACAGTGGCATTCTATGATCAGTTGCAGATGATAAATTTGCAATTTGAGGAAACAAAAAACCCCAAGCAACAAAAGATTTCTTTGTGCTTTACTCATGAAATTATCATGAGTATGTCTGATAGCAATGTACAGTACAGTCTTTGCATCTGTAAAAGCTTTTCTTTTATAATCAAGGGTCATTACTATACTGTACTTTTTAATATATATCTCATCTCTAGTGCAACCTTTCAAGATTCTGCTTTTTTCATGTGACTTAAATACACTTATCCATTTAAAATACGCACTTTATGTTGTTGTTTTTTCAAGAGCTTCTTGTTTATTAAGCTTTCACAGTAGACAAAACCTCAGTTTTTTAATTTGGGAATTGAATTTAACTTTTTGTGTAGCATTTCCCATACAAACATTTTTTACTTTTCCCAGGATACTATATACATCTGCTTTTCGTTTCTAGTTACCAGCATTTTATTAGTAAACACTTGATAAGGGGAGCAGAGAAAAATAGTTTATGAAACATTTACTTTGCTTTGGAGAGGAAACTGTTTTATTTTAACTGGAGGAATCAAGCTCAGAATGAAAGAAAAAAAAAAAAAGAAGGCAAGACAGTGCTTCAGAAAAATTAAAATAGAAGGAAAAAAGAGAAAAAAAAAAAGAGGAAAAGATAACTTTTTCATACCAGTGATGGAGCTGACTTTACTACCTTGGGGCATTAATTGCTCTTTTAAGAGATCATCTTCTGTTTCCACATAGGACCTGCAGTAGCAACAATAACTTATTGGCAATTTCTTCACAATCAAGTGAAGTTTCTACCTCTGCTTAATCATGAGAGGGTTACCCTGAGGAGCTAAATTTGACTGAAAGAATGAGGAAGCACTTACTTTAAAAAGGGGGAGAAGCAATGATTTGGTCCGACTCGGACAAATCCCTTCTCTCAGTAGCATACTTCTTGTTTATCTGAAGTAACAGAAATGTTTAAAAAATAAAATAAACAAAGGAAAAACTGCAACCAATAATATCATCCTTAGATGATGGAACTTGAACTTTACACAAAACAACTTGCTCCTCACCTACCCCTAAAGGTCAGGGTCGAGGTGGGAGTACGTTTTCATTTCTGGTCTCTAGGCTCTACCTGGTCTGTGGATAAATTTCTAGGCTCTACCTGGTCTGTGGATAAATATATTCTCCAGAGCTGTCATTCAGGAACTTTTCACGCAATTTGAATTCGCTCAAAAAGAGTCTAGCAGTTGTAGAGCACACAGAAGAAAAGAAGCTTTGCTCAGGTGCACTACATTCAAATGCATTGCCTAAGATGATAAAAACATCATTCATATGTTCCATTTTCTCTGTAGATTATTACACAGTGTGTAATCACAGTGTGTTTTCACAGTGATTTTTTTCTCTTTCTTTCAGCAAAAATGGCCTCAATGTTCATCATTTAAATGGCAAACAGCGTAAAAAACTGACCGGGTTTTCCATCTTGGGCTTTCTACTTGCAAGAGTCACAATGTGTTATAGTGGCCCATTGATCCAACTTCCCTATTTTTTCACTTCTTTATTTTGCACACTAATGGGAAGAGAGCTAGCCCAGTGGTTGTTTGCATAACTTGAGCTTTGTTGACCTGGGACCTATTTTTTGCTTATCCATACATTACCTTGGGGTTTTAACATTTCTGCAGTTTCAGAATCAACAGCCATCATAGACTTCCAAGGCTTTGTTTTCATCAGTTACACCTGTTAGACACTTGGCTGTTGAAAGGGCTTTGAGTTTTTCTGATGGCAATAAAAATAAAAATGGGAAGAAAGAATTAATGTTAGCAAATTGTACTCCACAGTGGCACGTGGCAATACAAGCTTAAATATTCTACCCACAATATCTTGTAATGTTTCTACTACAAATGTTATGCCAAATAATGACAATTTTTTTAAAAATTTGTATTTGGGGTTATTGGCATTGGTCGTTTGTTAAGTTGGTTTGTTCCTTTGTATATACAAAGGAAATTTGATGTCTTCATAGTAGAAAATATTCTTGTTTTGTCATCAATTTTATTGATCAATAAAAATAAATTGATCAATGTATTCCTGTTTTGTTGTCAATTTATACAAAGCAAGGTTTTGGAAGAAGGAAAATTAGTGTCAGGAATAACAAATACTGCTATACTATTGATTATCACATGATCACATGGATAATAAATTAGCATTAATTCAAAATTTCTACATACAGTGCAATTCAAATCACCTGCTCTTTGCCAAGTACCTGCCAAGACCAACAACTCAAACAAAACCCTTATGAATAGATATCAGTTGGTCACTGGGAATTAGGTAAATTATTAATCTGCGTGCTATCTAAAATGTTAAATCAAACCAGGTTTGCATCCTCTTGGGAGTTCAAAAGGTCTGTTGACTTTTTTCATTTCTTCCCTTTTTATTTTTTTTTTTTTGAAGTGTGAGTCTCTTGCTCAGCCAAGACTACTTTGTTTTCCCTTTGTTGATTTCTACAGGGTTGATTCAACAGAGACTGGAAGGTGTTCTAACCAGAACCAGGACTAGAAGCTTCTGCTTTATGCTTATCTTTAATTCTTATTTTAATTTGTGTGCAACAAAGTTCAAGGAGTTGTTGATGTCTTTCTCATAAATGCAAACGGAAAAAGACCAGTCAGCTTTCCTGCCTCTGCCTGACAAAAATCTGATGTCATTAAGGAGCAATAAAAGCAGAAAAAAATTACTCTTTGGGACCAGACATAGCAGCAAAGCTACAAGACAGAAAACTCTTTAGAAGAATGATTAGCAACTATATAATTTTTGTGGCCTGCAGTGGCAAATCTGGGGAAGGACCTTGTCGCTCCACTGTCATTCATATATATTCCTCTGCCACAGGGGGTGACATGGATGACCTCATACTAGAAATCACAGCATTTAAATGAGCCAGGTAAAACAAAATAAATATTTTGGAGGGGTAATTTGGGGTCATTTCATCAATGTGATTTATTGAGAGGACTCACACAGCTGTATCAGCATGGTCCAGGGGCCAAGGCATGAAAGGGAACCAAAGCTTGGCCTGGAAGCAGCTGAGTTTGTGTTCACTGCTGAAATTCTCATGTTTTCTGACCAACTATTTCCTTCCAAAGGGAAAGCTACCTGAGCATGGTCATGGCAGGCTCAGTTAATCCAACTGCACACTGGAGCAGTTCAAGGAAAACAGGAGTTTATGGAAAGATGAAAGCAAGGCAGGGAAATCTGAGTTCTGCTCACAATTCTGCTGTGGTTTTTGCACATGAGCTTTAGAAAATCAGTTGTAATTAAGCTTCTGCTGTGTAAAATGGCACAGTAGGGGAAAAGAATGAGGCAGATGCTTTCTTTGTTCAATATGGCTAGTTAAAGGGGAGAAGAGCTTCATGCTGACTGTGAGTGGAGTATAAAAAAAAAAAAAGAAAAGCTAGGAAAGATTTAAAATAGGTCAAAGGTCTCATTGATTAGTTTTTCATAAGAAAGGTTCAAGGGCTTGCCACACTAACAGCAGATTAGTCTGACCAATATGCACCTACACCTTAACTTTTGTATATCAAGAGTTTTTGCCTAAGAAATTGAGTGGCTACTAAATAAGCTGAGAACAATTTCTCCTTTTATATTTTGTTGGATTGTGACAAAGCTTGAGAGAGGTTGGAGGACAAGGTAGCTCAGTTTATTAGAGAACAAATGTAGATTATTTTTTATTCGATATCCAAACCTACACATTCTTTCTTTGATGTATTTTTCAATGAACATAATGTTGATAAAGAATTATCAGTGTGGGGTATGAATGTCTCTTAAGACTAAAAACAAGAAATAAAATGAAAAGGAAAAAACCTATGTATGCTATAAAAATGCAGAGTGGGTGAACAGAGAAAAACAGTTTAAGCTTGTGGCAAAAGCAATCAGGCAGAAAGGAGAGATAAACACTTCAATGAAAATGTAGATACTATACATATGCATGCCACCTAGTTGTGCCAGTTTAGATTTGGTGGGTGTGTTGTTTCTTCTAGTCTTTACAGATATTATGGACTTCCTTTACCCTAGAAAAATCTGGGTTCAGTTAAACCTGCCTCAGGCAACAAATAACAAAAACAATAGTTTTTATTAGAATAAAAAAGGACAAAAAACAGGCAAGGCCAAAAAACAATGAAGAAGTTCTAAGGCCCACAATCTTTGTAGCATAGAAGAAGAGGAATACAATTTAAATGTATGTACTAATTTATTATTATTTATTATTAATTATTTTTTAATTTTCCTATTAACAAGTGGAGAATCAGGGTACTGAGACTGTCAATATTATTGTATATAATAACCTGTACTTATACAACACTCATACCTTAAAATGCCCCATGTTTTTATGCTTTGTGTCACATATTATGCCTTTGTGTCACACATTATGCTTTTGTATGCCTTTGGGTCACATATTATATTTAAGTTCTACTTTCAGTATAGGTATTTTGTTTACACTGATTTCTTCCACTGCAGGAATATATTTTGTCCTCCTGCCTGAATACCAATAACTCAGAATTGGTTTGCTATCTTCTTTGTATTATCAGTCAATCTCACAGCTTTAAAGTGTTATAATTTTGTTATGTCCTCCATAAGAGATCAGCGTTGTGGGCATTTTGGTGTTTTGTTTTTTGGTTTTTGTTTTGTTTTTAAATTTTACACCTGAAATATCAGAGTGATTATTCTGGAGTACTCTAAAATGTTTAACCAAAGGGCAATGTCACTGTCATATAACAACCTCTAAATTAATTCCAGCTTGGACCATATTTGAAAAACCCACAGCTTTAAAATCTTCTAAAAACCAGCTAATTACATGTGATAACTGGCAATTTACCTTGACTTATTTGAGTCATGCCTAATTATGCAAGTAAAATTACAAGGATAGATATTTAAATAGAGTACCATTGATCTCAGCAGATTGCTGCTACACCAAATATTGTTTTTTTAATTTATTTATTGACTTTTGGAATTCCAAGGTTTTTTCATAGTTCTCTCCACTTCTATTTAATTTGTGTTTGAGCCTAAGAACTCTTATTTATACCAATATTGACGGAAATAATTATTATCTCTCACAAGACAGGCTTAATGCATTTAAGGCAGAAGATAAGATTAAATCTGCACTGAATCTTCATGAACCTCAGATCTCCGAGTATGTCAAATTTGATCACAGAACTCATTATCAGTAGAATAATATATCATTGGTAAATAGGTTTTATGTTGGTTTTCTGAGTAGTGTAAGTTTCCAACAGTTCACATATTTCAAGGCTAACTTGTGGTCATACTGTTTCTTCTAAGGGAATAGCTTTAGTATAGCCCAATCTGTTAGAAGAAAGATTGCCACTCATGTGCTTTTCTCCTTTTTTAATTTTTTTTTTTTTTATCAACACAATTGTTTCTGCTCACTGGTGTCTCCCTCCCACTCTTTCAGCAGCTGCTTTACTGTGACATCTTACCTCCAGCAAAGTGGGAAGTTGAGCAGCTGCTTGCAGAACTAAAGCCAATCTTCTGCCGGGGATCAGTTGGCAAGGATTTCTGTGAAAGAAGCAAGGATGCAGTAAATTATATGTACTGAATTAATTGTACCTGCTTCCAGCCTGTCTCCAAAACTTGCTGGAAAATGTATCCATCCATTTGTGCAACAGCAGCAACAAAAATTACTCCCTAATCAGCTTTGAAGGTTAAAGAAACTTAACAAATCAGATCTGTTTATTCATGGGAATCATAGCAGCACTGATGAGTTTTTTAAAAATTCAAATTGCATTTATTTCTTTTCAAATTACTCTCAATCATGTTTTTCAGTAAGGCTGTCTGAATGAATGCAATTCCTTAGTGTGAGGGAAGGGCTTTATTTATTTACTGTTATAATGGTGTTTTGGAGATTGAGTCATCTGATGATTCACTCTGTTCAGCTGCATAAGTAATATTGCAAGTACTGAGAGAGAACTCAGCTGACATCCTGTAATATTTGTTGTTTTGGACTTCCAGGTACAATAAGGCTGTTGAAAATACTTTATTTTCTATAACACAAGATGGTTAGTGCTGCTTCAACTCAGGAGGTGCGAATAAAAAATTTACTTTCCTAATGCTATGTTGTTTGGTCTGAACCTAAATACGTCATGTCTATCAAAACCGAAAATGCTCCTGTGGGCACTGCAATATACACACAGTCTTGATAAGAAGAATCAGGGCTTTAGATGGGTCTTAGCTAAATAAATAAGGAAGAAACAAACATTTTTTAACAGAATAATTTTGAACTTCCTAGAATAGCATTTCAGAAGAATACCGAGATAAAGTGGAGGAGCATAAGAGAGATTTACTGTAAGCTGTTGATAAAACCCATTACTTTATGACCAGTGATCTTGACAATGCTGTCTAACATTAGGTAGATACTGTTTTATTGGTATTCTTGCCCTTTCTAACTCAGGAGTTTGGCAGTTGTTCAGCATATTAAAATGTTACATGTTGTACCTTCCTGAGGTAGAAGGTAGATACGATGTTCAGGAGATCCTTCTTGGTTGTGTTTACCCCCTTACATTTCCAGCCAAATAGATGAGGAAGATTAGTAGAAGAACATGGTATCTCCAAAGTAAGGAGAGACCTCCAGTATGTGGACATTCATCACTGTGATAATATACTGGGAAATCACTGATTCTTTGCCCAGGCTGTGAAGAAATATCTATTTGATATCTTCAAGCTTGTTTTTGCATTGAATTCTCTCCCAGTCTAAGCCTTGAAGGCATCCCTGTCTTACTACTACAGGGTTTTGGGTTTTTTTTTGATTCCTAGTGCAGCAGGATAGATAAATTATTTTATTTTCCTATAATCTTAATGTGCAAAAGCAGCGTGGTTAAAGTGCCCTCGTGGCCATCGTGTGAATGGACGTCAAGGCATTAATCTCTCCTTGAAGATCTGGGGACAGATTGAGAGCAATCAGATCATCTCTTCTTACAAAAAATCCTGGCCTAGATCCAGAGCAATGAGGCTTGAGGAGTTTTTTGTTGGTTTTTTGTTTGTTTTAAGCTGTACAGTATTATGAGGAAATTATGCTCTGTTTCACAGCTGCATGATCCAGTCACATCATTGACACAATGGCGTTTTCTTTTGGCTCCTCAGGAGCTCAGGAGGTGGGTTGGAAGAAACTTGTACGCCTCTGACTTGTGCTTGGAAACAGGAGGCAGTGGTCCACAGGCCAGGTAGAGCAGCTGCTATTACAGAAGTTGGCAGCAGTCATGGTGCTTGATTTACATGTTCAACCATGCAAAATCAGCTGAAAATTATGTAGCTGAATTCAGATAGCCAAATAATGAGAGTGTTTGTGTTGCTCAGCATTTTCTTTTCACTCCAGTCCTTTGCCTAGCTGCAAAATATCCTGTGGGTTAGAGGATGGCACACAGAAGGCTGGGTTTCAGAAACAACAGCAACAAAATAGGATGTTGCTAAAATAGTGGGCTAGAACTAACTTGTCACAAATGGGATTTGAAATGAGTTTTTGAAGAGGCTTGTATTTGAGCCACATAAGTTCCTCCAATGATTCTAGCAGTCCTACATGGACAAAGCTATTTCAAGAAAAAAATATTTTGTAATTTCTGAAATTTGGGGGAAAAAAAGATTTGGAAATTCGGAATTAATTTTGTAACGTTGTCAGTTCACTACTTTTATTTTACAGTTAACCAAAATGTTTTTTTGTATTTGCATAAAATATAATCCTTTCAAAAATTGCAGTATAGCAGTGCCATGCCATTTTTAATTCTCCATGCCTATGTTGGCCTCGAGAGTGGATAAACATGCCACTTCCATTATGTGACCACTATTTTTGACAGTGAAGTATCATCGAATGTTAATGCCTCTCATGTTCTCTTCATTATACGCACTCATTTTCATGACAAAGAGTGTAAAGGGAACAGAAAATGGTACAAAATTAATATGTTTTCCTGACAATCTGGAGACAGCATTGCATGATCTTACACAGAAGGCACAGCTGGGGACTTTGACAACTGCAAGTACACAGCTGCTTCTTCTACTAAGTTCAAAATATTTTCCATGTTCACAAACCCATAGATACATGTGTATTCATGGGTTTATATTTGTGTCTTTATGGACACCATCCATAAGGGAATCAGGATAATATTTTTTGTGTAAACTACATTTGATTTCTAAGCCTAAACTACATTGATTTCACTTCTCAAGGTTTTGGCTTGTAAAATTTTCTAAACCTTAGTGTTTAGAAGAAAGAAGTAGACTAAAAAAGTACATCGTTAGATTAATTGTAATGGTTTGGGAATTGTATTCTCCAATTTAATATTCCTACTGAAGCCACTTTGAATTATGCCATACTCGCTTACTCTTCCCTCCCCCCACAGTAGGATGGAGAGGAAAATTGGAGGCACAAAAGATAAAGATCACAGGCTGAGAAAAGAATTACTGGAAACATCAATGAGATAAGAAAACAAATGGTAAAACCAACAATATTAAGAGTGTACAAGAAACAAATGATTCATATGCAAGTTCTCATTCCCAAATACCCAACCACTCTCCCTGCAATGCTACCTGATCCAAAAGGGTTCCTTGTCCATGGAAAACGACATGAGTCACTACAGAATAACAGCTAGGTCCTAGCGATGCTCCCTCTGAACTATTCAAAAAATTAGCCATGTCCTGACCAGAACCAGAAAATCATCCACCTCTATTTTCTATAACAAGTATGTCATGACCAGATCCCATATCTTCCAGTTGTAGACATAAATGCTGCAGAGTTCATTTAGTCCATGATTTCTATCTGTCCTAGATGTCTTCCAGGGCTGGAGGGCTGGTGTGCTGGTTCCAAGCTGCATCAAGGCCTCAAAATTGATGTATCTGGCACAGCCTATACTCATTGTCCATGGCAGTTGTAACACACAGTTGCAGGGTCTTTCATCAAGCAATACTATACAATGAAACATTACAGACTGTTCTTACTCAAGAGTCAAATCCCCTTGAGGTGCACAGGGTTTCCCTGTCCCTCTGCATTACCCACAAAGTGCACCCACATCCTGGTCTTTATTGGAAGCAGGACTAATCCACTTTCTTCCCTAGCATATCCCTTTGATGCACCATAAGGACTTTATCCCCTTCAGTAGTACATAGAGGTTTTGATTCGTCTGGGCCAGTTCTGTTGGTAAAGCCTCTAGTGTTAACTAACCAGGTGACCAAATATAGATCCCAGTGTTTGAAGGTCCTCCCACCCATTGCTTTCTAAGTGGTTTTACCCAGAGGCTGGTGCATGACAGTGAGTATGATACCCACTCAACACAGGGGCTGTGCCTGCTCGGCCTGCTTGATCACAGTGCATGTTTCACAGTTATGGATCAGCTGGGAAATGGTGTCCATCGTTAAATCCACCCCATAGTTAAGCCACAAGCCCATCTGTATTGTTACATCTCTTCCCTGCTGGCCTGAGGCATCATGGGCCCACCAACCAGCAATAATTCACCCTTATGCTGCCAGTCCAGACCCACCTGAGGCACTTTAATTGGGAGCCCAGTTCACCAGTCCATTCTCCAAATGCTCTTCAGTAGCCCAGCTCCTGGATACAAGTGCATCTACATGACATACTTTTACAGCCAGCTTCTCTACCTGGGCAACAATGTCTTGCCAAAATTCAGCAGCCCAGTTGGGCTGGGGAATGACACCTTAACAGAGGGAATGATGCTTTAGGATTTAGCTTTTGTATTTTTAAGATCCTGCATGCTTCAGTATATAACCCCATAGCCTGTCATCTACTGTTCTCCCATTTTCTTCAGACAAAACAATCCCTCTCTAGGCCTGGGACTCAAGGGCACTTTACTGTCTTAGGCCCCAAAAAGGATAGACAAACTGGGTTGGGGGGAGCACAAACTGGGGATATATGACTTCATTACCTGAAGCTGAAATTGGAGGATTAACCCCTGATATGAAAATAGACCAAACTTATAGTTGTCTGAAAAACTTGTAGCCATCACCCACCCTGGGTGTAGCCTCTCAGAGGATTATGAATGCCCAATGTGTACCTGTTGAAGGCCTTTATTTATTAAGGCCTTTAAGAGGTACACCTTGGGCAGTCACAAGCCTGTTTTATTCTCCTAATCTTGTCTAACCTCTGTTTCAGGTAGTCACTCCAAGGCATCAGGTTTGCTTCTGTTTTACCAGTTGATCTCTTTCCATCAGTCTGTCTGAAAGCTAGGTGGCTTTCAGCTCTGCTGAAACCTGACTTGGTCCACCCTGTCCCTCAATAGCTTCTGTGACTTGCCACATAAGATCCATACAGCAGTTTTTTATTTTCAGTGTAGCCCTGCAATATTGCAGGAATCATTAGGGAGGAGAGTGTAACATTTTTAATTTTCTGGTAGTTTTGCTTTTAGGCTGGTTCATGATGACTTCCAAGATCCCTAGGCAATTGGGGGTTCCTGTACAAGCTTGCTATGTGATCAGCACAATCCAGTTACTCCAAATCCAATACTGCATATTCCACACTGGAATAATGTGTGGAAGGAACATTCCCTGTGAACATCAAGTCCAGCATTGGCAGTTAGGGTCCTAGGAAGAGCTGTGCTTCAGCACCAATCACTTCTGAAACACCCAGAGTTTCTTCATAAATTCCCAGGATCTCTTTTTCGGCAGTCCTCAAATCTTTTGTACTCCTGACTGCAGAACCCTAGGGGTTGTCCTTGAGTCTCCCTGCATACTTTTTGCCAGAGACTCTAGGAAGGATCACTCTCCTCAGCTGCAGTATAGAGCACATTTTGTATCCTGCCCTGTCCTGACTGGCTCCAGGGCTACTGCATGAACAACCTCTTGTTTGATTTGCTCAGACATTTGCAGCTATTCAGGATGCCACTTGAAATCATTCTTCTGGGTCACACAATAGAGAGGCGCATGGAATAGTTCCTCTTACTTGCTCGAGCCTTTCATGTCTCTGCTGTTTTGAACAGTCCTTCCCCAGACAATGTGCAGGTTTGTAAGTAGAAAAAAGATGATCATCATATTTCTGGAGTTGAGTAGTGACCTGAAACAGTTTATCCATGGTGTTCCACCTTCTTGGGCACACTACTAGATCATCCTTGAGAGAATACTGTTTGGGGTCACCTTCAGAGGTTGAGTTTCTGTCCTCTTCCCACATTCTGGGACAGAGATGCCTGCTTCTTGCCTTCACTATTAACAAGTTTCATATCATGGACCGTGATAACCCAGCATTGGAGCAGCCAAATTCAGTAGGGGCTCACCCAATTGGCAGCGTAAACCTTTTCACGTATTTCACAGCTCACTCATGGATAGGGACTGGTGATTATCTCTGGCCTTGCCTCTTCCTCCTATAGTGAGGGTCCTGCTTCCTCTTCACTCCTCACTGTGCAAATTGATTTGATCTTAGACCTCTTCTTCTGTATAATGCCAATGCTACCAGCACAGATTGATCCTCTGGCTTAGCTGAGTTTGAGCAGCCATGGCGCCTGTTTGTCTAATTTCCTCCTTCTTCCCCTGAGAGTGCAGTCTAGTATTGAACTGTGGCCAGGGCTCAGTACACTGTACTGAGTTGCTCCTCTCTGGAGTTCCCACAGCTTTCTCCTTGCAAATAATCCGCTTTATGAGGGTCCTGTAACTTGCAACAAAAGTAATAAAAGAAAGTAAAAGAAATGAACAATTCCTATGGAAGTTCTCCCTTCCCGTTATCCAACTGCTCTTTTTGCCATCTCACCTGACATGGAAGGGATCTAGTCTTCCGTCCCTAGTAGATGACATGAGATGGTATAGAATAATCTCAAGGCCCCAGCCATGCCCCCTCCTTGCTACTGTAAAAATTAACCTTGTCCTGGCCAGAAGCAGGACTATGGTGTAGGGCATCAGCTATTATCCAAATCTTGTATTTAAAACTGCATTGGGTCATGTTGTTATTATCATCATCATTGTCCACGGGAAGCTGATATTGGTACTGCCTAAGGTATTTTTTAATCTATATTTTAAATGTAAAATAAAAATGTCTTGATTGGGTGGCTGGCATACTATGATTTGCCATCAGTTTTGCCTCCTCAAATTTTGACTGCACAAAATCTTATGTGGGAGAAAACCAGAAACAAAAGAAATTGTAGAGTGTTGTCCTTGCCCTTTGGAAATTAGGACCTTGCTTTGCAGATGTACTTCTGATTGATATGTTCTCTGTTCAAAACCCACATCTATGTTTCTGGATTAAAAGCAGGATAAAGTACATAGCAGACTTATTGCAATAAAACTTTCTTCATAGTTTCCATTTTAGAAATTTCCTGGTCCATGTATACCTGCAGGAAAAATCAAACCCAAAACTAATTTAAACCCCATAATAATCCTAAATTTTCACAGCTAGATATACTGGTAGACATTCTGTTGCATTGGGCAGATATTTAAGGAATGCTTTTGAAAAGAAAGATTGGAGAAACAACAATCCTTCATATTTTCAGAATCTTACATCTCTGATGCAGATATCAAAACTATCTAATCCAGAATGAATGGATGCGTAAAGTTAGCTGAGCTTGGGATTTCCCCAGAAAAACTTAATATATGCTTCTCTCAAGGTAGTATTACCATCAAATTTCTGGAAAATTGCATCCACTAAGTCATTACTGTAAAATAAAATATATATTCTTTATTTTAAGAATGTTTAGGATTTTTTAAAGAACCTGAATTCTAGAATGTAATCTGGATTCTAGAATGTAAACTGCTTTTTATGCTTGTGGTAATTTTTCAGCTTCGATCAAGAGTGCACTTTAAATGCGTATAAATTCAGCTAGGAATGGGATAAACAATAACAACAGTCTAGACTGTAGTTTATTTAGAGCACCTCCACAATGTTCAACAGAAGTGAATGGACAACAACTCAAGAGTGAAATCCAGTTTTAGCTTAAATGAAGTTATTCTGCGGCTGTAAATGACTGCACCTTAACTTCTCTCTATTACCTAGCAATGCAATGTTTTATGAGGACCTTAGAGAACTGTGAAGGTAACACATTCAGAATGTCAGAGGGAACAAGGGGATGGTGTTCCGAAATAGTTGTTGCTACTCTCCAAACACTGGGAATCTTTCCTTTAAAGTAAAAAAGAATATGACTCACAAAGAGCATCTGTGAGTATAGAGTACAGTACCAAAGGAAAAAAAAAGGTGTACATAGAGTAAGATTAGGACTTGTCAAAAATGCTTCAGGGCAGAGTTAAAATGAAGAAATAAAAGAATTTCTAGGTTGGGTAATATCCAAATGTCAGGAAAAAATTTTGGGCTGCTGGGAAAAATCTTAGTCATACTCGCCTTTCTTTCATTTCTGACACCAAACGTCTCTTAAAAAGATAATAAGATGTTGATAAATTGCAGTGTGTTTGGGCGTCCAAATTTATAACTCTCTCCAGCAAAAAGGTGAATTTTTAAAAAGTAATGAAGTCCAAGACACAAGATTTAAATTGCCTCAGAGCCAAATGAAGACAAAAACTACTCTTTTTGGGACCTAAAAGGATTAGATCAAAGAGAGTTTTTGTATAGAATTGAAGGGAAAGGGGAAAGCTGGCTTAGAGCTTGTGATTAGTATACCAAGAATATCATGAGTCATAATGCCACACCAGACTTCAGATATGAAGTGACACCTATAGAAAATAAAAACCAAAGTGAAAAAATGGCAAGCAAAAATGAAGAACCATGAAACAACGTGACAGCTCTGAAAAGACAAGTGTTACACCGTGGCCTTACACAACAAGGAGAATGAAATATGAAGATGCATTATAGTAACATAAAGCATTGCAAAATACATCATCAGCCTATTTATAAATCAGAAAAAGACAGATAAGTTGTCTTAAGAGTCTAACAAAAATATATACTTTGATTTTACAAATCTTGCAAATTTGTTTTCTAAAAGCTTTTGGGTTCATGGTTGGCCAGGTGAGACACCGGGGTGTGTGTGGGGGTGTTCATTGCTTTGTTCTAAATACTCTGATCATGGCTTTCATCTATCTGGATGAAGCATGTTACCACAGAAATGTACAATGTGTGTTCTGTATCATGTCATGCATTGTGTGTATAGGTTGTGGCAGTTGCCTGAGTTTCCATGATTATTTAGTGAGGAAGTATTGTGCTATTCCTGACAGCGTGGTAGTTTATCTAGTTACTTTAAAGAAAGCTCATATTTCAAAATGTTTCTTCTAAGATCATTACAAAAATAAAAAACAATTGGAAATTATATCAATTCTCCTTACCAGTTGCCCAGCAAATGTAAAAACACTAAAAATTGCCACAGGAAGCAATAATTTCAATGACAAATTTTAAAACTGTTTATTTGGTGTGTTAAGTAATATATTCTTTAATCAAAGATAAACAATTCTAAAGTTCCATTTGTTTTGTTGCAGAGGAAAAAGGAAATTGCTATTCTCTGGAGGATGACATACCTTGTAAAGCAATCTGTCTTCAAACCCAGCATGAAAGAGAGCCAAAACAAAAAAGTCTCTGGATTATGTGACAAGTCCCTTGAGATGCTGCTAGCTGTTCTTCACTGTTGAGGACCACAGATGTCTCATATTGTGGGTCATATCAAGAATTTTCTGGGGTTCTTTGAGGGTGTTTTTAAAGTATTCTGAGAAAAAAAAATTGTTGTCAGATGGTTACCATTGTTTGAAAATTCAATACTGTACACTCCCTGCAGCTCCATTTCAGTAAAAAATTATTTCTTAAAAATCTTCATCTGGTCCTAAGCATGTGCCCAGGTTCCATACTGCATAAACACTGGTAGATGTTATCATGAATTTTACTGAACTTGCACTTCTAAGACAAATCTGGCTCCATGGAAATTCTTGGAATCAGAATTGATAGGAAATTTGAGCTGCTGAATTTAAATCTTAGGAAAAAAGGCACCAGCTGCATTTCACTGGAGAGAACAAGATAATTATTTTGAATTTTCAGGGAAGTTTCTGTACAGTTGTTTGGACACATAGCATGGAACCTGCAGAACAGGGAGAAAGCAAAGGTGTCTTTCAATATCTTTGTTCCTTCTTTGTGTTAGATTTCTTCTCTCGGGGCTGCTTAAAATAAAACCCATAGCTCAAGATGTTTGTGCCCTGGAATTTGAGGATCCTTTCATAATACCCGCCCCTTGTCCCACTCTGGCTATCAGCCCATCCAGCAGAAATAAATACAGAAAGAGATGTTAGAGTATTTTTACAGTTGTCTTTTACAAGAGCTGTGCTGAGAAATGGTGCCATGTCTCCCGGGAAAGAAGTTTAGAGCATTGTTACAGATTTTCCTCTCCTTTGAAAGCATAACACTTAAATTACTTTTGTAATTCTAATTCTCAAACTACAAATGTGGTCAATAAAAAATAATTGCACATAAGGACTACTGAAGAATAGAAGGAACTAGAGATTTTTGAAAGCACATGATAGACTTTAAGATCTCTACAGCCATAGTGAACACACTGACCAAAACAAATTAGAACCTTTCCCAAAACAAAATTAATCCTCATTAATTAAACACTGCTTGCTTCAACTGTACTGGGAAATGTGGGATTTGAGGCTTAGACTGAGGTCATATGCTACAGCAGTAAAGAAGTATTCTGTCTTCTTAATTTTGAAAAATATGTCATTTTGCCTTGGGAAGTATTACAATATTTTAGTAATCAGCTGCAATGCTCATTAGTCTGCCTATATATCTGAAGCACTTGCATTTGTTGATGTACCAGCAGCAGAGATAAAAGAAATTTGAAAGTGAAATAATTACAAATTTGAGTCAGTGCCTTTTTCAAACTGGAGGCTTGCAGTATTACCCTTAATGAGATGATGCCCCAAACTCCAAAAATGGATTTTTGTTTTGTAACTTCTTTTGAACTTCTTATTCGAAATTACTTTATGATCTGAATTTATGAAGAGACAGTATCTTCTGTTTACTGAACCCTTTCTTCTCTAAAAAAGGGGGATGAAGGGGAAGCTTGCTAACTAGTTCACAAACCAAACTTCATTTCTCAAAGTAAAAGAGTAGATAGAGTAGAAAGTAAACTAAGGTAGATTTACACTGCTACAAACAGTACCACAGTTTTATGGCCAAACAAATTTAAATTAATGTCTGTCAGTTGAAGCTATATACATCCTCAGAGTGTTACACTTTAAAATTAACTAAGAATTTGATTATTTAAAAATAGCAACTGGAAGGGAAAAGGTGGAGGCTTGCATATCTTATGAACTAATCCTGAGAGGAGTGCGGATGGAAGACTGCTTAAGGCAAAGCAGTTCATCTGCATATGGCAGATTTCAAGAACTGGACCTGGATTACTCAAGGCCAAACGTGGAAGGAACTTTAATACAAATTTTTTATATTTACAGAGCTTCAAATTTTCTTTCAAATAAATTGAGCAAATAATTCTAAAAAGGAGATTGCTATTAAATATGAATTAATGGGGTTTTTTTTAATTACAAATCAATTGATTCACTGTGTGCACATAATGAACAGAAATCCACAGCAGGCAAAAACTTGCATTTTAGAACCAGAGAAGAAGGAAATCATCATTCTTAATTAAGCAGTTTAAAGCTAATATGTAGTGCTGTAGGAGAAGTACCAGATATGAAAACATTTATTTGTTGTTTTAAAAGTTTCCTTCTGGTAACCTTAATTATGCTTGCTTACCTTTGATGAAGTATAACAGGTGCAGTCATGTTTAATGGTCAACATTTTCATTATTTAAAGAATAAAATTTTTCAGCAGTAATTTTGGATATGTTGAAAAAATAACCTTGTTCATACAATTCTTTTGGGTTTTGTGCTAAGTATCATATGATCTTTCTGGAGCAAAGGCTAGGATAAAATAAGGAGAATTTCAGCAAAATAACTATGCAACTTGTTCTAAACATATATTTCCATGTACACTAATATTTCAGAATGTTTTATTATATTTTATACATTTTTATCACCATGTTATTTATTTTTGATAGAATTTACTTAATCCTTGCAGCAGACTGGTGTTTTATCCTGACTGAAACCCGTAGAAGAGTCTATGGCAGGCCAAAGAGTGCTATGTGGTAGAAAATTGTCCATCCACAGATGTCCCACTGAAAATATGCACTAATAGAAATTCTTTTTGAAGAAAAGAGAAAAAAAAATTTTTCTTTCGTTATGCATAAAGAAAATTCTCACTGTTCTTTACAAGCATAGAAATAATCTCCATCTTAAAAAAAAAAAAAAAAAAAAAAAAAAAGAGGCAAAACACTAACCAGAAAAAAAAAAAAAACCAGACCAAAACTAGATTAATCCAAAACAATTTATGTTTTTGGAAATAAGCAAGATATGGAAAGCTCGTATTGGCATATGACTTTGTAAGAACTGTGAGACTATAGAGCTGGGCTTCATCATAGTGAAGTTGACCAAAGAGTTAAGCATTTGATCTCAGCTGATGATCTCAGTTGTTTAGTCAAAAATATAGAGAAACTAGCCCTCAAAGACAGTGCTTCTCCTGCAAATCCTGAGGTTTATATTTCTCTTCATGAAACTGAAATTAACACCTCAGATTAAACATAGGGAAAATCAGTCCTATTGTAGGTCAGAGTATTTTGCTTGAATTATAGGTGACATTTCCCTTTTAACTTTGGCAATACTTGCATTTACTTCTATATTTAGAGATTATGGGACAATTTCACAGAACAGATTTTGCTTTTGTTAATAGATTAAGTGAGCTTTAGCATCAAGTTTGGCAGATTGTGATAAAAGCTTTATTTTGACATGAATATCCACTTTACCTGATTCCAGTCTCGACACAAAAAATCCTCGTCACCTCTATATTTGAAAAAAATCCCACTGGCCTACCATATCTTCTCATAGTTTTGGAAGAGAGACTTTCCTGCTAAAAGGAAGGTAATTTCTTTATGTACAGATCATATTGTTTCTTCTTCCTTTTCTTTCAGCAAATCAGAAATGAAGCCTCAAAACCTAATGAAGTATCTCTTCTGGTAATTTTTAATAAATGCTCTCTTTTTAACAAGATCTATCATATAATAGATATTGTTTTTACTAATATAGAAATTATATGATCTTCTTTTCCATGTAATTGAAGTACGGACTTGATTAAATATATCTACACATTGCTTCTCTTGGCAATTCCTGATATGTTTCAGGACATATCTTTGACCGATGATGTTTACGTATTTAAGTGTTTATATCCAGCACTAACACAAGAGTTTTCTGGTTGATTTCATTTACGTTACTTTGTTTTTATTAAGCTTACTCCTTGTGAAGGAATCCACAATTACACATGTTTTTCAGATACTGCACTCAATTTTCTCACTGCTCTCTTTGCCATTTTTTTTTCCCCAAAGTATAGTACGTGCTAAGAAGATCATGTGAGAGGAGGGATTTTTTTTTTCCTTTTTTAAATCTGCCCATAAATAAGAATCAAATATAAAATAACTCATCATTTCCTCTTATTTGAAGGTTTGTGTTAAAATACTAAAAAACCAGGCAAATTTACTATCACATGGTTAGGGTTTCTTTTTCCTAACATCTTGTATCAAGAAATGTAGCCAGATATGAATAGGCTTTTTCAACCAATAACTGGTGTTGGTAATAAGGACTGAGCTGACAACCAGCTGTGCTACTGCTCTCAGTCCTGCAGGGAGAAAAGAGAAAGGAGTCTGCAAATGATTATCAACTTCAAGTATTTCTTGCAGTCAAGGCTTTATTAAAAAAAATTAATAAAATGCCTTTATACTTCTAAAATTTTAACCACATTTGTTAAAAAAAGGTCTGTATGAAGACATTAGAAATGAACTGCTGTGAACTGCACAAATCAAGGGTATTGCCCAGTTGGGCTGCCGGCCTACATTGTAGACTTGTCTTTAGTAAAAACTCTTCTCCTCCCAATTAAAGAATAAAGGTTGAGGAGCCTGCAGGCCTTTTCAGTAAGTTTGATGTGACTTTTAACCCCTCATTTTACCCTCTTCATATGGCTGTCCTTTATACCATACTCTCTGATATGTCAGTGACACCCAGTAGTGTTGCTGTGGGTCAGACTTGGTTGGCATTTTTGTTACAGACTTTACTTCCTGGGGATTTGTAAATCATCTGTAGGAATTAATCATAAATTAGAGTTTTACATATATAAAGGTTTTTCTTCTCCCCATTTGCCTTCCTGCAATATGCAATCCTAAAAATTAAGGCATTAGAGGTCTAGAAAAAAACAAGCAATATGAGATTGAAGAAACCATGTCCAGCAAGTGCCTTTAGTATACCCACAGATCCTGGTTCTGTCAGCAATGGGTTTTGCTTGTACTTTTTGATTATTACATCTTCCAGGTAATTAAGTATGACAGAACTCTTACATTCCTGCTAAGCCATCATAGGACTGTGGATTTTCCATATTCCTTCTGATGTATAAGCCAAAGTCAGGGAGGTTCACATGGTCTAATCATGTAGTCATTAGACTAAAGTGACTTGTTTTCCTGTCGCTGTTTTTCTCAAGAAATCAAACTTTCTGTCTGTGATGGTTTCAGTTGTAGTAGAGTTAATTTTCTTCACAGCGGCTGGCTGGTATGGGCTATGTTTTGAATTTGTGCTGAACACAGTTGATAATACAGTGATGTTTTAGTTACTGCTGCAGAGAGCTTCCACAAAGCCAAGGCTTTGCTCTTTCTACTGTTTCTGTTTTCTGCACACTTGTGAGGAAGTTGGGTGTGTATGGGAGGAAACCAGTTGTGACAGGTGACCCAAACTGACCAGTGCAGTATTCAGACCATATGACATCATGCTTAGTTTATTAAGCAGAGGGAAGAAAGAGGAAATGGTAACATTTGATGGTGCGTCTCTTCAGAAGCAACCATAATGCATTATGGGACCCTGCCATCTGGAGATGGCTGAAGACCTTCCCTCCCGTCAGCAGCAGTGAATTAATTCCTTGTTTTGCTTTGCGTGTGTGGCCTTTGCTTTCCCCATTAAACTGCCTTTACCTTGAATCCCAAGTTTTCTGACTTTACTCTTCCAATTCTCTCCTAATCTTGCTGGTGAAGGAGGAAGAGAACTTTCATGGGACTTGGCTGACAACTGGGATAAAACCACAACAGTCCTTTTGATGCCTAACTGGGTACACAAAGGGTTCAGGATAACAACAGATTTGATTTGGATTGAATTTATAGCTGCTACTGCTGTTCAGTTAGTAATGAGCAGTGCTTGCCGTGGGGCCCACTCTCCCAGTGGTATATTAGAGTCCAGCGCTCATTAGTGGCTGCTTTTTACTTTCACTGCTCACTGTAGCGATGTACTGTTGATCACCTCACTGCATTGTGCCTGAGAACATTCTGGTAACAGCCATGGTGATGTTCCTGGGCTGGAAGATGGCCAAGATACTGCTGCTGTTTTCTGTGCTGCTGTACTGAACAAGCTGAAGCTTCTGTCTGAACTCGAGTTGAAGGGGCTGTGAGGTGT